>NC_056733.1:1521884997-1522014185 GCF_019279795.1 Protopterus annectens
AGTAAGGCCACTAGTTCCCTCACTTCATTTTTATGATTTACATCATTCTTCTCTTACGGATTGGGTAAGGAATAAAGAAAGCATCACCACTCAAAAAGCGGCAGTTATTCACCTGTTTTATTCCCCTCCTCCAATACACGTATTGAGATTTTTCTGCACTTTCTGTTAAGCATGAAGTATTGCACTGTGAAAGCTAAGGTGTAGATATTCTGAAGTTGAAATGTTTGTTGCACTGTTTATGTAGAATTCTCACACAACTGTTAACGCATTAGCTAGAACTGTTGCCCATTAATGGAAAAGTACCAAATGTCAGTTTGTGTACATGAATAAATGTCGATTTTTGTACATAAATAAATGAATAAATGTAGATGGTTGCATGGGGGGGTATATAAGGCATCCCCTGATAATAAGCTCTGATGCTTATTTCGGCAGGGGAAAAAGTATAAGACCTGGTCTTATTTTTCAGGAAATACAGTAGATATATATATATATATATATATATATATATATATATATATATATATATATATATATGGGTCGACTTTGACCCATCAAATTTACACTTCAATGAAACTTAGTTTCACGAGTCCAGTTTCGCGAAAGTACATTTCTCTGAAATTGCACTTTCACGAAACTACAGTTCAGAGTAAAATAAAAAACAAACAAATACACTAAACTGCCTTATGCAGGGGGGCTGTCCCCCCACACTCCCATGTGGGGGGGGGCTGCACCCCACACCCTGCAACTAATATATATTAACTCTGAGACTGCATTACAGTGGGGGAAGAAGGAATATTCCCTTATCCCCACTGTACCACAATCTACAGCAACAACCTCAGTGAGCTGTAGTTTTGTAATAGTGCATTTTTGGGGAAATGCACTTTCGCAAAACTGGACTCTCGAAACTAGTTTTCATTGATGTGTAAATTTGATGAGTCGAACTAGACCCATATATGTTCAGGTGAATGTTTGGGACTTTCTGCCCAGATCAATTGGTGCAGGGGGACTTACACCCCCTGAAAAAACACATTTGTATTTTCTTTAATTTATTTTTCTTTTTTCGGGCAGTCAAGTTTGGTGAGTATGATTGATGAAGGGCTGGGCTTTGTAAAGTCAAACTGCAAACGATCTTGATTCCATTTTAGATGTATTAGAAAGATCCAAGAAGGGCATACCAAGAAACTACCTTCTTTCTATTTTGTGTAGACATTTACTTTATTTATGCATTTTTATTTGTTACCGGGGTAGAATGTTGATCCTCATGGATCATTCCCAGGTTTGGTCTGTGGAATATAACCAGAAAACACATTAACTTGAAATAGTATGTACTACAGGAAAGTTTCCAGGAATAGATGGCATTCTGGTGGAAGTTTGGAAGTTAGGAGTGAAGAAAGTGATACTGATCTGGATGGTTTTGATTAACTGTATTTTAAAAGGAGGGTTAGCACCAACATCCTGGAAAAAAGCTGTGGTGTCTGTAATACCTAAAGACAGTAAAGCCCCATCTGATCCAACTTCATGTGGGTCCATTTTAATTTTAAACCTTGATTATAAAGTATTTATGTCAATAATGGCTAAAAGAATGGCAACGATAATGCCAAAATTGATAGATATGGACCGATGTGGTTTTGTGTAAGGAAGGCAAACATTTGACAACATTAACAGAATAGTGAAGATACAGAGGGAAATGGAATATAGGAAAACACTGCTGTTATTGGTGTGTCTTGATGCAGGGAAAGCATTCAACAGGGTAAGCTGGGATTTTATGAGTAGGGCAAGGGAAGCATTTGCATTTCCTGATACAATAATAAGGTTAATTAGAAGGATATATGAGTGATCAGAGGCAAAAATCAAAGTGGGAGGGTCAGGGGTGTCCTCTTTCCCATCTGTTATTTGTGTTATATTTAGAACTCTTGGCAAAGAAAATAAGAGACTCAGACATTCAAGGATGTAATTGGTATGGTGTTCAAGAAAAGTTGGCTTTATTTACAGATATTATTTTGTACCTCATGGAACCAGAAAAGGGCATCACAGTGTTGTGGAATAATCTGAGATAGTTCCAGTTTTTTTTCAGGGTATAAAATTAATGAATTTAAAATAGAGACTGTAGATATAAACTATGTGCCAACACATGAATTATTCCAACAGTACCCATATTTATGGGGATAAGATAAAATAAAGTATTTAATATGGATTAAAAAGGATTCAGTTATAGCAGCTAAGGATATCTGAGGAGAGACTAAAAAGATAATACAAAAACTGAGGAAATGGAAGTTCTTGCCTATGGATATGCATAGCAAGATACAAGGAGTAACATTTTAATCCCTTTAGTTTTATAGATTGGTCATGCATATTTTTATCCAACAAATGAGAAGTTGTAGACAGTAATTAATAAAGAGTTGAATTTTGTTTGTGTGTGGAAGAGGGCAAGAGTCACGTGGGATAAGCTGATCCTCCCAACAGAACAAGGAGGTTTATGGTTACCTGATTTGAAGGGATATTTTAGAGCTACACAGTTGAGGCTCTTACACATATCCCAAGCAGAAAGCTACAATTAAAAATGGAAAGGAATAATGATGATGAAGCAGGGGGGTGTTAATTCAAGAAATAAGAAAAGAATGGGATTTTAGATCCATATCCTTAAGGAGAGTAACAATCATATAGAATATCTTACTCATAAAGTAGCAGAAAGTATGTTAAGAACTACGCCAGCATAGGACTGCAGAAAGGAGATTCTGACAATAGGGATGGCTGCAATTAGTGGTACAGAGAATAGACAAGCGGGAGCTGGAATTTACTAGAGGAAGCTGGCAAGGGAACCAAGGTACTGGGAACAAATAATTAGAGGGAAAGGTAATAGTATGGGAAGAGGCCAAGAAGACATTTGGATTGCAGGCTAGTGATTGCCTTCCCTATCAGAGATTGATATTAGAGTACAGACAAAGAGAAAGGGCTGGGGGAATCTTGAATGAACGACCTGTACTGGATGAGTTTTAATTGAATCTAGAACAGAAGCTGCCGTTAAAAAAATTAGTAGGGCATATACAATATTGCACGGCAACTATAGGAATCAATCAGAAAAGGTCATACAAAATTGGGAAAGGAAATTTGATATGCAATTCACAGAGAAACAATGGGAGGACAAGAGAAACAATGGGAGGACATATGTATGGCTCCCAAGTATGCAACAAAGCCTAGAAGATTTAGGATTTTTGTCTGAAAGTGTTTGCATGGCTACTTTAATAACCCAAGCAGACTCCAAAGAATTTTTCCTCCAGTAGATGACAAATATTGAAGATATGATGGAGGAAAAAAGACATAATCGGGAAGATATGTTTTGGGAGTGTAATGAGTTTGCAAACTTTACAATTTCCCTACAGAGTACTCTGTCAAGAATACTGGCCGAACAAACAGGTGTAACTAAGGAAATTATTTTTTTTAGTTGGGTTACAGGATCTGAATTGCCTAGACATAGTAAGGCCTTGTTAAGATTAATTCTGGTGGCTGCCAAAAAAAAAAAAAACAATTACTTGAAAATGGAAGCCAGCTATAGTTGAAGTAGTGAATATTGTAAGAGAGGTAAGGCAACAGCATCTTTGGAAAGAAGTAGGAGTAAATTATGCATAAAGAAGTGGAAACTGTGGGAACACTACATGCAGAAAAATATTTTGCAGGAGAAATGAGGTTTAAGATAAAGCAGGAATTGAGTAATTTCTGTATTATAATAATTATAGGATATATAAAAATAAATGTGATGTATAATGTTTGTAAATGTGAACTTTGTTAATATGGTTTGATTAGTTTTATATAAATCTAAATGTGCCTATGTCAAAAGTGATAATTCAATAAAGGTGTTTAAAAGTAAAACTAAAAATTGTAGTTAAATATTAGATTTGGAGACAAAATCAACAATAGATGAACCATATTTTGGAGAAAAAAAAAGATTTGACAGAGTCAATAAAATTCACTGATGACTATATCAGAGATTTCAGTACCCATGGTTATGTTGTTACATAATATAGTGGAAAGAGGATTAAAGGGAGGGGAGGGAATGGCAGAAAAGTTGAAGAAAGGACAGAAGGGAGTTGAAGAACAGCAACAACGAGAAGGAGGAGTGAGAGAGGGTGTAATAGTGAGGGAGTAATAAGCTATCAGTAACAGAGGTGGACATAGGATTGAAGTAATGAAAGGGATGAGTCACAGATGTTTTGAGGTCCATGGGATGAGTCATGGATTCTTTGGAGGATCATGTTATCCCTTATGAAAGGAAGCATTTACATTGGTATTGTTTTTCTAAGTTCAAAAGGACAGCATTTCTTTTAAGTGTGTTGGTTGTTCTTCTCAGGTCTGTGGAGTCATCACTGAGAAGCAGTGGCTGGTAGCATGCAGTCTGTTTTGTGGGGTACTTCAGGTGGGAGAGGGTGGGGACCTTAGGTTATTAGTTATACGTCATTCTTTTGTAAGGCAGATGGTGACAAAACTGAATGTTTCTTTGTGCAAAATAGTAGCAGAGTGCATCTTTGTATAATGGATGACCATTTGATCTTTGATAGGTCTGAGCAGTGGTGCTCAGTGTGAGAGGCCAAAGTGCTGAACCTGTAAATATCGTTAGTTGTACTTTGGAGTGACATTAGATTTTTGAAGGTGTTTTCTATAAATGGGAGACCATATTTGAGCTGTGCTAGTAATAATGCTTTTCCTATAGCTATTCTGCTCTCTGGAGATGGAAAATGTGAAATTTTCATTTCCCAGAATAAGAGACAGAAGAGAGAGAGAGAGTTGATTTCAGCTACCATTGCAAATGAACTGTACTGATGCAGCCAAATTCCTAGGCCTTTGACTTCTGTAGTGGTTTTAGTTGGTTTGTTGCTATTGAAAAGTATATGTCAGTGTTTGAGCATCTGTGCAAGCTTCTGCCTAGTACAAGAGTTATGGCTTTAGTTTTAGTAACATCATGGTTTGATTTGTATTGCTTAAGTGGCAGCCATTGCCCCAGGTTGTTTAGATCATTGTGAGGTCTCTTGATAGTGGCATGTGAGTCATATGTTCTGTAGAATACCATGTTATCTGAATGCATGTGTTCTGTAGCATACCATGTTAAATGCATGGATGTGTTCTGTAGCATGCATGTGTTCTGTAGTGTACCATGTTATCTGCATGCTTGTGTTCTGTATCGTACCACGTTATCTACATGCATGAGCATGGAAATATGGGGAGTCCCTGAGGGAGGTTATTGCTGATTAGTGAGAATAATATATTTGGCAAGACTGGTCTTTGTGGCATGCCTTTGGGAAGAGGGTAGAAACGTGAGTCTGAGCTACCAATTTAAACTTGAAATATATGTTCTGTGAAATCAAGAATAGCAGATTCCTTATAAGGGAGAAACGCATGTTGGGCATTGTGGAAATTGTCTCATTTTGTTATTTTGGAAGATGACTTTGTACACATTTCGCAAAAATTTTGAAAGAGGGGATAGTGAGGCTATGAGACAGAAGTAACTTGGAGTGTATGAAGAGCTATATTTTGAAGGAGAGTTGCCTGTTTTAGTGATAATTCAATAAACTTAACATTGGATTAATTAATGTAGTTTTTAATTTAAAAGCTACTGAGTATGAAATTGCTCCAGAAAGTCATGTACTCTGATGGTTGCCATCTGCTATGAATAAACCTGGTTGGAGTTTTCTGAATTTCCTCTCATAGGGTCTAAGGGCTAGAACTGACAATGGTTGAGGGTGGCATTGTGAAAAGCCAGCCAGTTGTACAATGATATCCTCAACTGTAAATCCCCACTCCACCAATGGCACAATCTCATACCACCCAATTCTATGCCAGTGCTGTAAGTACACTGAGTACACATGAGGCCAGGAAGAGGTAATGAGATTCCACTGCAAGAAATCTCAATGAATCTCAAGATAAATCTCATAACCTATTCCTGTTGCACCTTGAGCACAGACAGATGCACAGAATAGCTGCCAAAGCCCTCAGATGTCATCTGTCTGACAGTTATTACTGAGAATTATGACTATGAGCTGTTAAGAAGCTGCATTCTGGAATACAAGGTTTGCTTCCCTCAGTTTTCATTTGCCTGCTATGTAACATTGAGCACATCACCTAATCAGACAAAACTTTGGTGCAATTGGGAAATTGGACTAGTCTCCTTAATGGTTTCCTGGACTGTCTGCCTAGTAACTACCTATAAATTTAATTCCACACAGTACACTGCCTGTATGTCAGTCATGACTTAGCATGCATGAGAGATAATATCTGCTATGGATGCATTTCCACATCTAAAAATCCAGGGAGGGCATACTATGGGTCTGAATTCTGGCCTTAATCCTTAAAGCTGTTTTGAGACAGCCCTGTGTTTGGAAGGGATGACTGAGAGAAAATGATTATTTTGCATGTGCATTATCCTTAGCAACTCTCCTCCCTACTGGCACTAGTCTTTACAGCATATAATGTTTGCATTGTGGTTCTGAAATTAGCCTACAGGTGAAACACCACCTATAATGCAGTTGCCCTTTAATTTCTAAGGAATGTTTTACTTTTAAATTCTGTGTGACTGCAAAGTGACTCACGTTTTGTACATAGGTTCATAGGTGCTCACTAGGCTACTGATCTGTGAAGATCATAAGAAGGCTAGTCTTACAGTCTCATTGTAAGTTTTGGGCCTTATATTTTGCAGACAAATAAACCAGAGGTGAGCAGACCAAGGTTATGTTGGAAAATTCACTTGTTACTTCTATCCATGAGGGAAATGGGTGCTAAACTGGTAGTGAATTTGTAGTTTCCCTTCCATTTTTCCATATTACATTTGCAAAGAGAAAGAGAAATACTTTGTTTTATATGGGGTGGATTTGTGTTGCAAAACAGATTGAGATCCCTTAAGTGAGTGTCCATGCTTCCAGTGAACTTGCAAATGTGTAAGAGATCTGACAGGCTAGGGTATGGATTTGCTTAGAGAGTGGTCACTTCGTAACTTTCATAACACCGAGAAGAAGGCCAAGGCTTTGAGACAGTCTGCATATTTTTTGTTATGATTTAGTGATTTAGGCCAATGCTTTTCCCTCTTGCTCACCAGGCATCAAATAAGACTCCACACTGACCACAGCTGTAGAGCTGAGTCCTCATCTGAGTGTTCCAAGCCAAGTCCTCCACGACTCTCTCTTTGAAACCAGTGCTCTGTATCCCTGCTCCAAGTAGCTCTCACACACACACACACACACACACACACACACACACACACACACACACACACACACACACACACACACCCCTACCTGGGAAACTCTGGCACAGATTTACCAGCTATGCTCCCTCTGTCCAGACTAAGGTAGATACTTCCAACAGAACACTCCAAAGCTAGCTACTTTAAGGCTCTTACAAAAGTACTCAATTATACTGAGTAAAAGTAATATTAATACAAATGGTAATGTCTGACCAATGCAGCAAGACTTTCAGGAATAGCCACAGTGTGAACAAATACATATAAGTACTCTCAAAGATTAAAATATTCTCTAAAAGACCAGTCACAGCAAAAAGATTAAATATATTTAATAATAAATAATAAAAGAACATGAAAATACTAAATATATATTTAAAATAAGCACCAGAATTTCAGTCACAGGAAATGTTAAAATTAACACAAATGGAAAGGTTCACACAGATGAAGAAAAACAATACTTAACTAATCTCACTATATTTTCTTGACTGATGTAAAGAATTACTGTTACCTAGTTCACTTACTAGAGCAAGGCAAGCTGATGTGGATGAGTGGTCTTCCTTTGTCAGGTTTCAAAAACAGATTGGCCTGAGACTTCTCTCTCTCATCTACGTATTACAACAACATTTCAGTACTGGATTACAGAATGACATCACATACATCTGGCCACCTGACTTCTGGTTCCCACACTACCCCCTTTGCTAGAAACTGAGCCAGAATCTTGCACCTATGTGTCACCATACACACATAGAGCCTTGCTAAACTGTGTTATACCATCTGAAAGCTATAAAACCATGTCAACACTTCCACCCTTCCAGGGTAGCAATTAATTCACTACTAAGGATAATACAGAAGGATTCCTAGTCCTTGTTTTCAGAGACATTTTTTTCTCTGGTTGCAATCAGAACTATAAGATACAATCTTTATGGCCTAAACCAGGTAATTTAATTTCAGACTATTTTTCAAAGTTAGCTGGACTGAGGTTAACCTCTTCTCTTCCAGTATCCTCTGTTACAATACATTAATTTCAACAGTTGCAATACATTCTGTCCAGCAGGACCAGCTGTTGGTACATTTTTTTAACACAAGCAACTTTACAAATACATTTTCCACACAAGCACTTGTACAAAACAGTTTGATATACAAATCACATAATTCTTAACAAAACACCAGATAGCTATGCTGGCATATGTCACACATCCACTGCCCTACTCCTCCTGGCATAGCTGGCACTACCTGACATCCTCACAGTTTTGACCTCCAAGAAGTAAATGTTAAGCAGAAATAGCACAAGGACTGAACCCTGGGGTACATCACTAATGACAGGTCTTTTGGAGGAGGTAACTGTGTATAGGGTGTGGGAATTTCTGATAGCTTATCTGGCTTGAGGAATCCCAGTACACTTTTTTTTAATCTGACTTATTACCATATCTCTCAACTTTTTTGCATAAAAAATCTGGACAGAGCCTAAAATAACTGTGGGACAAAGGCCCAAAAATAGGACTGCTTTTTTAAATAATTGCTCTTATAATAAACTTAGAAATTTGCTAGAATAGAAAATTATGTGTTAGCATGGGTTTTCTCAGGGATATGAAGTCTGAAACCCACATGTGTGTCATTATTTAGTGACTTGAATCCTCTCTGATTTACCAGAAAACCACATGATTATGAGAAACAAACCAAAACTACGAGGCAAAAATCTGGATGGTTGAGAGGTGCTGTTAGCGTGTTACCACAATAACTTCTTTTGGATCCCACTGTAGAGAAAGCAGTTTTGAATGTAAGGAGATGTGAAACTTGACTAGAAGAAAAAATGGGTTTCGTCATCATGATAAGGCAAAGAGGAAACAAGAATGATTGTAAGAGGATATGAAACATTACTAATAGACAAACTGGCTTTATGCTTCACTATGGTTAAACAAAAAGATATTCCCTTGCCATTTTTCCTACTGACTTCTTTAAATGACCTAGAAACTCAGAAAACTTTTTTTGGGACGGATTTTCTGTAAATGGTCAGATTCTCTGTATTTAAATCAACTCTCAAATATTCTGCAGAATCATTAATGCTGGAATGAGAACGACTTTAACATTGATGTTAAATGCATTATTCCATTAAAATACAGCCAAATGCTGCAAAGTTTTGTCGTGAAACATACTTGTTATTACATACTGTTTGTGTGCATTTGATTTCTTTTCATTGTTTTTTTTTTTTTTTTTTTTTTTTTTGGTTTGTTAGTTGGGCAATGACTAATCAAGACTACTTAAGAGCCTTACAATTGTACGCACAAATGGGAATTAAGACCTTACAGAAATGTACTGAAAGGAAGTATGTAAGTCCATTTCTGCTTTTAGACCCCCCCTTATTTCTGTGACAAGCGGTGTAATGATGGTGATGAATCATGCCTTTCAACTTGCTAGCACAAAAAAGTCTAGACAAAACTACAAATAATTTCCAGGTGGGCCCGTGCTGTTAGGCATGTGGCAACCGTGTCAGTCCTACAGAAAATTGCTATTTTATTAAGCTAGTTGGGAGATACATTAAAGTCTGGGCCATTTTAGATTAGGAACCCACTCTGTTAGGTAGCTGTTTCCATGTGGTTTTGCAAGCAGTGCCGGTGCTAGGTTATTTTGCGACCTAGGCAACACTTATTAGTGTGCCCCCTGTTTTACAAATAAGTTACTTTTTTAAATTGAAATTATAGAGAAAGGAAACAATGATACGTCATCCTTAAATGGCTCCCTAGAACACACTGTAGATCCTGCCAGGATATTAAAAAAAAAAAAAAAAAATATATATATATATATATATATATATATATATATATAAAATAATAATAATAAAGAACAAAAATAATAATAGTAAAGAAAGTCATCAACAGCCCCCAAAACACACAGTCCAGTAGTATCTTGTTGACCGTGCCAGACAGTGTATTTCAGTATAAAAAAAAACAGTCCCCCAAAAAACTGCATTGCCAGTATCTGGTCAACCTTGCCAGCATAATATTAAAAAACAAAGTCATCAACAGCCCCCAAAACACACACACTACCTAACCTTACCTACTACTAGTATTTGGTTGACCATGCCAGGAGTGTGAGAAAATCACAAACTGACCCTAAAACAGCCAGACCACTGCAGATTTAGTCTTCTACTATGATCTGGTTGACCCTGCCAAACTCCAGGCTCAGAATGTTAGAAACAAAGAACAAATATATAACCAGTCCACCTTTTCATTTTAAACAGCATCTAGTCGATCTTGCCAACAATAATAAATAAATACATAAATTATCTGGTTGACCCTGCCAGGAAATAAAAATTACAGAAAATATCTGATTGACTCCACCAGGAAAAAATGCAATATGTAGTATCTATTTGGCCCTGCCAGGAAAAAAAAATGCAATATATATATATATATATATATATATATATATATATATATATATATATATACCCATTATTTTTTCACACTTACCCGAAAAGAAACTATCTGCTGTCACTATGGATTAGTTTCTCATATCATATGGATTGGATACTCTAAACTGGCCCTAGGCGTGAGTGCATGCATGTGTGTGCCTTTTGTGGAAGGTTGGGCACCAGGCTGGCAACTCGGCACTGTAAAACTCCACTGCCAATCATGAGCGGACAGGTGATCCGCTGTGGCGACCCCTAACCAGGAAAACCCGAAAGAAGAAGAAGTAATAAAATTCACACCTCAGAAGAAAACTCCACTGCCGCTCTCTCACTCTTGCATGTTGCTTTACCCAATGCAAAGAGTGGGAAGAGAGTGCAAGAGCAATAGGACTGACTAAACAGATCCCTGCAATCTCTAGTTAATCTGGACTGTTAGATGCATGTCAACAGTGTCAATTTAAAAATAAGTTATAATTTTTTTAGTACAACATAGTTTGGAGTCTTACAAAATGTTTCTATTGCAAATAACTGATGTGTTATGCACAATAGTGTGTATTGGTTATGATAACTGTGAGTTATCTGCCAGCTTGTTGCCTTTGCAGGAGCAACGGTCTTGGTTACAACCTGCTGATGTCTTTCTTTACAAGAATGTATGTAAAAATGCATTACACAGCCAAAAGTTATTAACCTCTCAACTGTCCTTGATTTTGACTCATATTTTAACTCAGTCCCTCATAATCCCCCCTAAACCTGGTGACTTTTGGAGAAAAGGTGGTGACTTAACTTTAATAAATAACAGCAATATGTATCTGGCATATCATTAAAGATTGAAGTTAGAAAATAATGACAGATATTTAAGTTTCAGACTCCATACCCTTCAGAAAATCCATTCTAACACAAAGCCTGTTATTCTATCAATTTTCTAACTTTGTAAGGGAAATATTTAAAAATTGCCCCTACTTTTGGGTCTTTATCCTACTTTTTCTAATGGCTTTGTCCAGATGTTTTGCTCTTAGATGTTGAGAGGTATGTAAAAAGCAAAGTACTCCTTATGTCCGTGTACAATATTGATGGTTATAACTCCAGATCTCATAATAATCTGCAACATGCTAAGAAAAAAGTTCAGGGGTGAAAGTGGAATGTTCCAGGACATGTTTTTGGTAGGGGTACAACACCTACGTACAGAAGCTAGACAGTGCATGTAATCAGACGTCGGTCGTTTTCAGGCCCGTTTCCCCCTGTTAATCATTATGGACACACCAACTTCTGTGCAGAAATTGGTGCGAGGTACTTTACTAATCAGTTCTCAGTGCTTAGCTAGAAAATCACAGATTTTATGAGGAATAAACCAAAAATAAGAGCAAAAATCTGGATATAATAGAGGTGAAGTTGACGAAGAGGTGCAAGAGCAACACTTATAGAATTTAGAACGGTTATGTCACTGGCCATGGTGCACTGCTTCAAAGGATGGCAATGTTTCCAAAAACATTGTAGGCTAAACTAAACACCTACTGAAATAGGCTGTAGAATGCATAGCTTGTTTTCGCTATTCAGTTAACTAAGTATCGGATATGTAATCTGCTCCCCACATAGCTAAAAGGGCGATATTGAAGTGTATTAACCCACCAGATGCGCAGTAGCAAGCCCTGCCCAAACCCCGCCTTTGACCATTTTGACTGTACCGCCCACCATTTGATTGAAAGATTCCATCAAAACACAAAAAACAAAACATAAAAAATTAGACAGATTATACTGAAAATACCGAAAACATACGTATATAAGTATAACATAAAAATGCAGATGCGATTGATGTGAAATCAAATAATTTCTTTATTTCGCTGTTAATCGGCATTAAGAGTATTTTTGTTTACTGTGTGGGAATATGTACATACATGTTAAAATCTAGGAAGTGTGATATAATGATATGGAGAAGACAGTGCAAGCTGTAGTTGTACTTGGGTTAGATAGAAAGCAATTTAATTTTGCCGCTAAAAGCATCTAAATATCAATAAATACCCAAACAACATATTTAGAAAAAAAATTATATAATGCTTGAATATTATGTTACTTTTTGTAATCTTCTGTGCTAAGGATTAGTGGTTTAAGTGCACTAGAGAAAATTTTGTTGTAACAATTCAAAAACTCGTATTTTTGCGTCACAGTTATTGCTTTGTTAACTACATAGACATCATTATTGGTGAAATTGAAGTGTATTAACCCACCTGATGCGCAGTAGCAAGCCCTGCCCAAACCCCGCCTGTGAGCATTTTGACTGCACCGCCCACTTTTTTATTGAAAGATGCCACTATACCACAAGATAATATATGTGAAACATAAGTTAATTGTGTGATTGATGTGCTCTGATAAGTTCTGATACCCCTGATAAGTGTAAGCATGGGCCTGGGAGATTAACCACTTACAGGTTACCCATGTCCATTAGAGAGAGAAGTGCCACTGGTGCAATGTTAAAATAGCATAGGAAAGGGGTGGGAAGGTTTAAAAAACAGCCAAGTAAAGGAATGAAGTTTGTTGACTGAAAATACGGTACTTTTCCATTATCAGGGCAACAGCTCTAATGCTCAATGATCACACAAGTGTCAGCCCTGAAGCAGTTGTTAAAGCTATTTCTAATCAGTCATCTGGAACAATTTGTAATAACGAACGATGGCTGTATTATTGCTCAAATATGGAACTTTGACTGACCAGACTGCAAAGAATCCAAGACGATGACAGTGAAGGTATACAATTGAAATCGTAGTATGCTGTGAGAAGAACTGCTTTATTAAAAAAGTTTATTAAAGGTCACAGCACAAAATGTGACAAAAAGTATGGTTAATCAGAATTTGGCAACATAACCTGGTTTTGAGAATTATTGTAATTCTAACTATCCGCATCTACGACTTTTAATGGGAATTTTGTTGTAGAAAGCCTTGTTTCACGTGACGGAAAAGTACTGTGGATAACAATGTCTTGAAATAAAAACATAACCGTGCTTTTAAGTGAAGTTAGCCTTGATAACAAGATAGTTAGGAGCATAGTCTGTTTCAAAACTACCAGAGCTAATACACAACAGTTTTCAGTTTTTTAACCAGCATGTGTTTGTGCTTATTAAATGCTAAGATCTTAATTCTATGGATTTACCGTTACATTAGCATTGCGTGTCAATCAAGGCACATTGCCGTTGTTAATCCCGCCCTCCCACTTATCAATCATGGTGGGCACGCCCATACCTGCGCGAACTCGGTGGTGGGTTAATACACTTCAATTTCGCCTCATTATTTATGTGCTTTTGCAATATTTTTATAGAAAACATTACTGATGAGGTGATTACCACTGACACGCAGTAACAAGCCACACAATCATTGTGACGTCGATATGACATATAGTAAAAACAGGTCCGAAAAACCCAGCCAAGCTAGAGTTTCATTGCATAACATCTTAAACTTCATGTAGTAAAGAAGGCCGCTGAGATATATGCAAATGACTCCTTAAAGTGACAGTGAACGACACATGCCGAAATATAATCACATCACGCCCAATTAAAAAGCTCGGTGTGTCTCTGCTGACTTTTACATACATGTTACTAACAACATTGTCTAATTGCTTATGTACTTTTATATATTGCATTATTCAAGTTCCAGGTTTTTCTGTAAATAAGTGAGTTTCAGTACTGCCATTTCCCTCGCTACTTTAATACTGTTAATATCTGTTTTGTTTTTGACCAACAGCAAACTACTAGCAGAATGTAGCAGTGATATTAAACATCTTGGGTTTCTATTACATTACCCCATCAAATGTGCAGTAGCAAAGACCACCCAAAGCCCTCCCAGCACTCTGCGCCTAACGTTTCCTTTTAGAAGTGTTTTGAATAAACATCGGAAGACAACTGGAGAGGTCCACTGGGCTCGGGAAGCCCGTTTTCAGTAGAGGCCAGGGTAGAAAAGCTCCACATTACATAGTTTAGTTACAAAATGTTTGCTTTACATATATTAGTTAGTAACAGGTACAATTGTGGAAAAGAAAAAGCTGTTACAGTTTCATTTCATGCAGGAGAAACAGGCATAAAATCATGGATACATAGTACAATTTTATTTACAAAGCATTGCAATTATTTCAGTACAAACCCTTTTTTCTCTTATTTGCTGATACCAGGATTGTAACACGACAGCAGTCCAATTTCCAGTGATCAAAAGGTTTGATTATTCAAATGAACACAGAATATGCTGCATTTATAAAATGTATTACAATATCAGACTTAAAATTACAATCTTTAAAGGGTGAGGGGTGCAAACACATAATATGCTACATGTATACAAACTATTACAGTATTAGACAGACTAATCACGGTGGGGTAGTTCTAATATAAAGCCCGTTAAGATATTTAAAGGTTTGCATTGCATGCCACGGTGGTACAGCGGTAGCATTGTTACTTCACAGCAAGAGATTCTCCCATTCAATTCTCGGTTTGGCTTAGGAGTGCCTTCTGTGTGGAGTCTACCTGTCCTCCCCGCGGTTGGATGGACGTTCAAAAGACATGCGTGCATAAATGGGTGTGCTTTCATTGAAGGTTGGGCGTCGAGCTGCCACCTTGGCATTTCGTAAAAAAAATCTACTGCTAATCATTAGCGGACCGTACTTCCGCTGTGGCGACCCCCGTTACCGGGAAAAAGGCAAACAAAACATTATATGCATTTTCTCAAGTCTGAAACTCAAATGGCTGCTATTCGCTAATGATCCTCAATGATAGCCCAGAAAAACACAAATTCTATAAGGAACAGACCAAAAACAAGAAGCATAAATCTGGACATTATTTGTATGATGCAAAAAAATCCATACAGCTGACAGATAGGTTCAGTACTAACATTACCCCCCTCACACCCCCTAAAGGGCCCATATCTATACAGGAAGAATGCAGAGTCCCTGTAATCACATCTATGCAGGTAAAAGCTGCACTCTCTAAAACCAAAAACACAGCATCCATGGGACCAGACAACATCACAGGCTGTGTTTTACATGGACTTCAGAACAAACTGGCTCCCCATCTAAGCACCATGTTCAATCATAGTCTCACGTCAGGCTTTGTGCCCACTGAATGGCACACAGTAACACTTACCCCACTCCAGAAAGGGGGAGACACCACTGATCTTGGGAACTATCACCCTATTAGCCTGATTATCCTGGTCTGCAAGGCCATGGAATGTATCATCATGGAACTCATAAACAAAGACATTGATTACCTCCAAACTCTGGACCCCACCCAGTTCGGGTTTATTAAAGGCAGATCATGCCTTCTGAACCTGATCAACTTCTTTGAGGCAGTCACCAAAGCCGTAGACGAGGATAAGGTGGTTCACACAGCCTATCTTGACCTTGCCAAGGCTTTCAACACCATCCTCCATTCTGGAATTATAGCTAAACTCACTAAACTAGGTATATAAATCCCTATGTCACAATATGGGTTGCCATCTGGCTCACTGACAGAACCCACACTGTAGTTGCTGACTTCATATCTGAGACAACATCAAAGTTGTGTAAGAAAACCTGTCATTAATAGCATACTTAGTGGAGATGAAACAGAACAGAGCTAGGAAACGTCATTCAAAATGTCAGAACAGCACCTAATGTTGCCTGTAAACAACTACACACACACACACACACACACACACACACACACACACACACACCTGATTACCTCCGTGTGTAATTCACATAGGTTCATAGGTAGGTACTAGGCTATTGGCCCAAGGGCCTAAGTAAGCCTAGCCAACAAGGTTGTTGAGCAGAGCCACAGAAGTGATCCCTGGGGTGAATTTCCTATTTCCCATCCAATCATCAAGATTTTTCTTGAAGAGTGCTAATAAGGAGCTTTGTTTGATATACATAGGTAGCTTGTTCCAGAGTATGGGAAGTCTGTGGGACAGGAATCTATCCCTCCAGCATGTTCTGTTTATTGTGGTGACAAGGATTAGGTCCCTAGAGCATGTAGCTCAGAGGGATTGGGATTTCTTTAAGTGGAGCATGTCCAACAGCTCTGGGTTTGACATAGCTTTGTATGTTAGGCAGAGATCGCCTCTGAGTAGACGATATGTAACAGAGTAAAGCTGGAGTTTTTTGAGATGGTCTGCATAGGGCATCTGTTTGAGGCCAGTAATCCCCTTTGTGAGGTATTTCTGCAGCCTTTCCAGTTGGTGTAGATGTCTTGTGAGGTACATACCAAAAGGGGTGTTGTACTCTATAATGGGTCTAATGAGTGATGAGTAGAGGGGAACATTGACCTCTTTTTTCCTGAATGAGAAACCTTTTGTGATGAGGTGTGCCATGTAGAAGGATTTCCTGACTACTGTGGTGAAATCAAAGGAGAGACAACTGTCCACCTGTGCCCCAAGGTCTTTTATCACACTTTCGGTGTTAAGTAGATTACCGTCTATGTGATAGTTCATGGGTACAGAGTTTTCACCAAAAGGGATGACAATGCACTGTTTGGCATTGAGCTTGAGGCCATGGCTTTGACGCCAGGCATCTGTCTCAGTGAGGCCCTTTTGTATGATGTCCACATCATTAGAAGTTTTGATTATGGCTCCTAGTTTGCAGTCATCTATGAACTTCATTAGCCAAAGACCTTCTGTGTTAGCCTCTACTTCAGAGAAGTAGGTACCAAACAGTAGAGGACCCAGGACTGAACCCTGTGGTACTCCACTTGTCACTGGTCTAAAGTTGGATTTGGAGTCTGCTACTTTCACAGTGTGGGTTCTGTCTGTGAGCCAGTTGGCAACCCATCTTGTGACATAGGGATTTATACCTAGTTTAGTGAGTTTATCTATAATTCCAGAGTGGGGGATGGTGTTGAAAGCCTTGGCGAGATCTAGATAGGCTGTGTGAACCACCTTACCCTCATCTACAGCTTTGGTGACTGCTTCAAAGAAGTCTATCAGGTTTAGGAGACATGATCTGTCTTTCACAAACCCAAACTGGGTGGGGTCCAGAGTATGGAGATTACCAATGTCTTTGTTTATAAGTTCCATGATGATGCGTTCCATGGCCTTGAAGACCAGGCTCATAAGGCTAATGGGACAGTTGTTCCTGGGGTCCGTGGTGGCTCCTCCTTTTAACCGTCGCTGTGCACCATTCAGTGGGCACAAAGCCTGACTTGAGGCTATGTTTGAACATGGTACTTAGGTGGGATGCCAGTTCATTCTGTAGTTCGTGTAGAATGCAGCCTGGGATGTTTTCAGGTCCCATGGATGCTGTGTTCTTGGCTTTGGAGAGTGTGTTTTTTACCTGTGCAGCCGTGATTACAGGAACTTTGCATTCCTCCAGTACAGATATGGGCCCTTTAGCGGTGAGAGGGGGGTAAAGTTAGCCCTAAACCTATCTGCCAGGATGTTGGCAATATCAGTTGGTTCTGTATATTTAGTCCCATTGTGCTTTAACTCAGAGCAGATCTGAGTGTTGCCATTGAGATTCTTGACATAGCTATAGAATTCTTCTTGGTTGTCTTTAGAATCAGTGACAATTTTGTTTTCATAACTAGCTTTGGAGGATTTTATGAGGGATCTCAGCTTCTTACTGAGGCTGACCAGGGAGTTCCTCTAATCATGGGATTTTAATCTTTTTTGCAACAGTTTCTTTCTTCTGTTGTAGTTTGTTTATGGCAGGGGACCACCAGATTGGCTTCATTTTTTTGGAGGATAGCATCTTGGTTCTGTTAGGGATAGCACGATCCACGCACTCATGTAAGTGCTTATAAAGTGCATTTGTGTAGGATTCAGCAGTCATATCACTATTGTCTGTCTGCATGGGTGTCGTGAAGTTTGCCACTTCTGTCTTAAGAAGCGTGAAGTTGGCAAGTTGGCTTTGGAGAAATTTTGTGCAGTGGTTTTACTAATGGGGGGTGGTGGCGGGATGTGGATGCCTAGGGTGATTAGCTTGTGGTCAGATCTAACCAATGAGGAATTGACTTCTGTTGCCCATGTTGGTAATGACCTGGTCTAAGATATTGCTGCCCTGATGGGGGTATGGATAAGTTGATCCAAGGCATTGGAATTTATGAATTCCAGAAAACGTTGAGCAAAAGAATCTAGCTTTGTTTGTATAACTTGAGCACTTATCCAGGCCATCTTTTTTGGAGAAGGTACCCCTGCACCCTAGTGGCAAGTGTGTGCAGTTAGAACTTGTCTGATTGAAGACTGCTGGAACAGGGCTCAGTTTTGAGTTTTTTTACTGGTTAGTTGGGTAATTTGTTTGAATCAGTTTGCTCGTTTTCTATTGTTATAAAAAATAAAAAAAGAATTGCACTTTATTCATCTGCTTTTTCTGTATTTGTGTTTCTTCCTACATTTTTACTTTATTTTGCTTTTGCTGTCTGTTCTTAAAAGTACTTAATTGCATTTATTCTGGTGCATTTATTACTGCTTGTTAGTAGTCTGATTAAATTGTAACTGTTATTCTAAGCCTTTGGTTTAAGCACTTGGGCTTCAGACCAGTTGTTTTACATTAAGAAGGTTTGTGGTCTGCACTGTTGTGGCAGAACAGGTAGCTTACACCCTTCTAAGTTGTAAGTTGCTGATTGAAGGCATAGTATCTGTTATTCTAAAAGTGCATTAGTTCTGGTTTAAGCACTTGGGCTTAGGGCCAGTTATTTTACATTAAGTTGGTGTGGTCTGCACTCTTGTGGGAGGAGAGGTAGATTCTGCCCTTCTGAGCTGGGAGTTTCTGGTTAAAGGCTTACTTTGCCTGCTTATTTGAACTGTTTCTTTCTGAAATTGGTACGCCTTGTTTGCTGTAGCATAAGACTATATGCAGACCTGCTGAATCTAGCTTTGTTTGTATAACCTGAACACTAATCCAGGCCATCTTATTCTGGAGAAGGTTCCCCTGCACCTTAGTGGAAGGAATGTGTAGTTAGAACTTGTCTGATCAAAGACTGCTAGAACGGGGCTCAGTTTTTATCTTTTTATTGGTTGATTGGTTAATTTGTTTAAATCTGTTTGCTCATTTTCTACTGTTGTATTAAAAAAAATACACTTTATGCATCGCCGCTTAGCTAGGATTAAAATTTTCCCAGCGCCATAAAGTCTGTTCTTCAAATTTTCCCTTAGAACTAGCTAGTATTTTAGTTTTAGCACTCAAATCTGTTTCTTTGAGCTCAGCACTTGTTCAGAACTTGTTGTAAGCACTAAATAAGCTACAAATTGCTACAGCACTCAACTTTCCTCACTTGTCTAGAGGGAAACAGTTTTTAGTACTTAATAAATAAGCACCTATCCAGGCATGTCTATAGGTCAGCTCCCAGTGTTTTCTCCTGTCTGTCTGATGAATCTGGGCATCTTGGGGCAATGCAGTAATAGCCTCATGTAGACATACAACCTTCTTCTCCTACCACCCAACACTACAACCTGTGAGAGATGCACTTATATAGCCAAACTGGAATCAAAGCTCTCTTCACCCAAGACTGGACTAGACAGTCAAGACGAGAGGGTAAACACTTGCACCACACCACACTCATCACATAGTCCCTCAAAACCTACACCACCAAAACACACACATAGAAACACAAAACACACACATACATTCATGGAGTCTCTCAATAAAAATCTGCCCTAGCCATATAGACCTCCAAAGCAGAAATGCAAGCAACCTCTACCCCCCAACACAACCCAAGTGACACATAGCCCACAATCTCAGTGTGCCACCCAACCATAGCCCATAAAGCATAACAACGTACCCAACACTCTAGTCATAGGTGACTCTATAGTCAGGCACACTGATGTTCCACTCACCAGGCTAAACAAGGAGAAAGTTACTGTCAGCTGCCTGTCCGGTGCCAGGATCCACCACATAATGCATGCAGTCAGGTCACTCCACAATATGTACAAAAATGACTTTGTCATTGTCCATGTTGGTGTGAATGACCTGAGACATACCTCCCTGGACTACATGAAAAGAGACATGGAGAAGCTCTCTGATCTTGTAGCCCAGGCAGGTATGACCCTAGTCCTGAGTAGTATCCTGCCATCACCCAGAATGATACCACAGTACAAGGAAAAAATGATTGACTTCAACAATTGGCTAAGCTTCTGGTGTCAATCTAAGGGGACCCAGTATCTGTCTGCCTGGGATGACATGATCGATAGACCATGATGCTTTGCCAAAGATGGCCTGCACCTGTCACCCTTGGGATTCCGGATACTGGCTAAGGCTCTTGCCACCCCTATAGTGCCTTTTTTAAGCAAGGTTCAAATCACAAATTCACTATCATAACAGGTACAAGCAAGCAAAATCTGAGGATAATGCTACTCACTGCAAGAAGTCTAAACCTCAAAATGCACTCACTCGAGGCACTCCTTAAAATGGAGAACATCAACATCTGTGCAGTGGCAAAGACCTGATTCAAGGCTCCAGAGAGCACCCCTGCATTACCAGGCTATAATTCATACCACATCTTTCGGCTGCCTAACCTGGACCAAAAAACTAAAGGCAGAGGCATGTCCATATTCATTAAGGAAATGCACACCTCTAGGCAGGTTGCTCAGCATAATGCATCCGAGATTATCCAAGTGCAGCTAATTCTGGGAAAGACTGCAATCCAAATTGTAGCTTGTTACAGATCCCCCACCATGCCCTAGGATTCCCACTCCTCATTTCTTGATATACTGGAAAATATTAGAGTACAACTTAACACCCTAATAATGGGTGATTTCAACTACCCCACCATTAACTGGGAAAACTACTAGTCATTGGTGACTCCATAGTCAGACACACTGACGTCCCGCTCACCAGATTGAGTAAGGAGAAGGTCACAGTAAGCTGCCTGTCGGGCGCTAGAATCCACCACATAACGCAAGCACTCAGGTCTCTCAACAGCAGGTACAAGTACGACTCAGTCATTGTCCACGCTGGTGTAAACGACCTGAGACATACCTCCTTGGACTACATGAAAAGAGACATTGAGGAGCTCTCTGATTATGTAGCCCAGGCAGGTATGACCCTGACCTTGAGCAGTATCCTACCTTCACCAAGAATGATGCCACAATACAGAGACAAGATGATCAGCTTTAATAATTGGCTTAAACTCTGGTGTCATTCAAAGGGGATCCAATGTCTGTCTGCCTGGGATGACATGCTGGACAAGCCACGCTGCCATGAGGGCGGCTTACACCTGTCACCCCTGGGCTTCCGGATATTGGCAAAGGCTCTTGCCACCCCCATAGTGCCTTTTTAGGCAAGGCTCAAATTCTAAACCTACCACCCTAGAACACAAAAAAGGAAAAAAACTAAGGGTAATGCTGCTCAATGCCAGAAGTCTCAACCTCAAGATGCACACACTCGAGGCTCTTCTCAGTATGGAGAACATCGATGTCTGTGCTGTGACTGAAACCTGGTTCAAGGCTCCTGAGAGCACCCCAGCACTATCAGGTTTTACCTCATATCATGCGTTCCGGCCCCAAAACCTGGACAACACCAAGAAAGGAGGGGGGGTGTCCATATTCATCAAGGACACCCACACCTCAAGGTTGGTGGCAACGCACGATGCATCGGAGACCATCCAGGTGCAATTAACCATGGGCAAGACTGCTCTGCAATTTGTAGCATGTTACAGGCCACCCTCTCAAACTCAGGAACCTCACATAGCTTTCCTGAAAACACTGGAGGGGATAAATGTATCTCCAAACACCATCATATTAGGTGACTTCAACTACCCTAATATAGACTGGGATCACTACTCAAGTCCAAACACTCTAGCCCAGAGGTTCCTGGAGTTCATAAACTCAAATGCCATGGAACAACTAGTCACCATCCCCACAAGAGGTGAAAACATACTTGATCTCATCATCACGAACATGGGATCACAATGTTCAACACCGGAAGTATACCCCTCACTGGTGAGATCAGATCATAAACTAATCTCACTGGAGGTCCTCATCCCGCCCCCACCTGAGATAAAAAAGACCACAGTGAAGAACTTCTCAAAAGCCGACTTCACACTTCTAAAGACTAGTGTGGTCTCCTTTAAGGCCCCGAGCCGGGTAAACATCACTCAAGCTGAATCACTTACAAATGCCTTCTACCAGCACCTACAGGACTGCATGGATCAGGCAATCCCAAACAAAACAAAGACTCTTTGTACCAAAGGCAAGCGTCCAGTCTGGTGGACCCCAGCCATAAACAAGCTCTACAACAAAAGGAGGAAGCTACTACAAGATCGAGCAAAATCCTTAAAAGGTAAGACACCGTTGATCATTATAAGTAAAAAACTAAGAGCTCTCATAAAATCATCCAAGGCAAATTTTGAAAGAAAAATCGCTAAGGACTCAAAAGACAATCATAAGGCCTTCTTTAGCTATGTTAGAAACCTGGGAGGAAACTCCCAGATATGCTCAGAATTAGTTCAAAATGATGTGAAAATTACTGAACCTACAGACATTGCCAACATACTGGCTGACAGGTTCAGTGCAAACTTCTCCCCCCCCCAAAAGGAGAGATATCTATACCAGAGGATTGTAGCGGGTCAAACATCTCTAACGCCCAGGTGAGAACTGCTCTCTCCAAGGCGAAAAACACAGCATCCATGGGACCGGATGGTGTCCTCGGCTGTGTGCTCCATGAACTCAATGAGGAATTAAACCCGCAGTTAGGACAGCTGTTTAATCTTAGCCTCACCTCAGGATACGTACCCAAGGAGTGGCGCACAGCAACTGTGGTCCCACTTCACAAAGGCGGTGCCTCCACCGACCCTGGAAATTACCGTCCCATCAGCTTGACAAGCCTGATCTGCAAAGCCATGGAGAGGATCATAATGGAACTCATAAATAAAGACATAGGGAACTTGCAGACTTTGGATCCAACCCAGTTTGACTTTGTCAAAGGCAGATCATGCCTCTTAAACTTGGTTGACTTTTTCGAAACAGTCACCAAGGCCATTGATGAGGGAAAGGCAGTCCATACAGCCTACCTCAACCTGGCAAAGGCTTTCGACACAATACCCCACTCAGGTATCATTGAAAAACTCATCAGCTTAAATGTAAACCCATACACCACAAGATGGGTTGCAAACTGGCTAAGTGACAAAACCCACAGGGTCAGAGTTGCTGGCGCCATGTCAGACTCAAAGCCTGTCACAAGTGGTGTCCCACAGGTCTCAGTCCTGGGCCCACTCTTGTTTGGCATCTACTTTTCTGAAGTACAAGCAAACACAGGAGGGTTATGGCTGACAAAGTTTGCAGATGACTGCAAACTGGGTGCCATAGTCGAAAACACATCTGACACAGATATCCTTCAGAAGGGCCTCACAGAAACGGATAACTGGTGCCAGAGCCATGGCCTAAAGTTAAACGCCAAGAAATGCATAGTCATACCCTTCGGGAAAAACAAGGTTACCCCTAGCTACCATATAGGTGGCAATCCACTGAGCACAGAAGAAGTTATCAGGGATCTGGGGACCCAGGTTGACAGTAACCTTTCGTTTGACACTCACGTTGCTAAAGTAGTTAGGAAGACCTTCTACATTGCCCACCTGATCATGAAGGGATTTACATCTAGATCAAGGGAGGTCATCGTCCCCCTGTACTCATCACTCATCAGACCAATGATTGAGTACAATGCCCCATTCGGAATGTATCTGACCCGACACCTGCAGCAGCTGGAAAGGCCCCAAAAGTTCCTCACCAAAAGGATAAAGGGTCTCAAAAATATGTCTTATGCTGCCTGACTGAAAGAACTCCAGCTCTACTCAGTCACCTACCGTTTGCTCAGAGGTGACCTGTGCCTGACATACAAGGCCATGTCAAACCCAGATTTGATGAACATGCTTCACCTCAAAAAATCTAGATCCCTTAGAACTACAAGGGCGGGAGACTTAAACCTTGACACAGTTATTAATAGGATGTGCTGGAGGGACAGATTCATCACCCAGAGACTCCCTATGCTGTGGAACAAAATCCCGGTACATGTGAGGCAGAGCACCTCGCTGGCCTTGTTCAAGAGAAATCTTGACCAATGGATGGGAGATCGCAGATATACCCCAGGGATTACCTCAGTGTCACTGCTTGACAGAGGCACAGCAAAATAATGGGCATAGTTTTCTTCAAACTAAATGGGTGCCGAAAGCCACAAAACTCTGGGCTAGGCTTATAAATGCCCTTGGGCAGATAGCCTAGTATGAACCTATGAACCTATGAACCTATGTACCAACTCTTTTGCTCAATGTTTTCTGGAATTCAGAAATTCCAATGCCTTGGATCAACTTATCCACACCCCCACCAGGGAAGGCAATATCCTAGACCTGGTCATTGCCAACATGGGTGACCGGTGTTCCACACCAGAGGTCAGTTCCTCATTGGTTAGTTCGACCACAAGATAATCAGCCGAGACATCCACATCCCACCCCCACCCCCCATTAGGGAAACCACAGTCATAAATTTCTCCAAAGCCAACTTCACGCTTCTTAAGACAGAAATGGCAAACTTCACGACACCCATGCAGACGGACAATAGAGGTATGACTGCTGAATCCTACACAAATGCAATTTATAAGCACTTATGCAAGTGCATGGATCATGCTATCCCTAACAGAAGCAAGATGCTATCCTCCAAAAAAAGGAAGTCAGTCTGGTGGTCCCCTGCCATAAACAAACTCTACAACAAAAGAAAGAAACTGCTGCAAAAAAGAGTAAAACCCCATGATTGGAGGAACTCCCTGATCAGCCTCAGTAAGAAGCTGAGATCCCTCATAAAATCTTCCAAAGCTAGTTATGAAAACAATATTCCCACTGTTTCTAAAGAAAACCAAAAAGCATTCTATAGCTATGTCAAGAATCTCAGTGGCAACACTCAGATCTGCTCTGAGTTACAGCACAATGGCAATAAATATACAGAACCAACTGATATTGCCAACATCCTGGCAGTTAGGTTCAGTGCTAACTTTACCCCCCTCTCACTGCTAAAGGGCCCATCTCTATACCAGAAGAATGCAAAGTTCCTGTAATCATGGCTGCACAGGTAAAAACCACACTCTCCAAAGCCAAGAACAGAGCATCCATGGGACCTGACAACATCCCAGGCTGCATTCTACACAAACTAGATAATGAACCTGCACCCCACCTAAGTACCATGTTTAATCATAGCCTCACCTCAGGCTTTGTGCCCACTGAATGGCACACAGTGACGGTTACCCCAATCCACAAAGGGGCATCCACCATGGACCCTGGGAACTACCACCCCATTAGCCTGGTGAGCCTGGTCTGCAAGGCCATAGAACGTATCATCATGGAACTTATAATCAAAGACATTGTTAATCTCCAAACTCTGGACCCCACCCAATTCAGGTTTGTAAAATGCAGATTGTGTCTCCTAAACCTGATAGACTTCTCTGAAGCAGTCACCAAAGCAGTACACGAGGGTAAAGTGGTTCACACAGCCTATCTAGATCTCACCAAGGGTTTTGACACCATCCCCCACTCTGGAATTACAGATAAATTCATTAAACTAGGTATAAATACCTATGCCACAAGATGGCTTGCCAACTGGCTCACTGACAGAACCCACACTGTGAAAGTAGCAGACTCCAAATTCGACTTCAGACCAGTGACAAGTGGAGTACCACAGGGTTCAGTCCTGGGTCCTCTCCTGTTTGGTATCTACTTCTCTGAAGTACAGGCGAACACAGTAGGTCTTTGGCTAATGAAGTTCACAGATGACTGTAAACTAGGAGCCATAATCGAAACTCCTAACAATGTGGACATCATACAAAAGGGCCTCACTGAGACAGATGCCTGGTGTCAAAGCCATGGCCTCAAGCTCAATGCCAAAAAGTGCATTGTCATCCCTTTTGGTAAAAAATCTGTACCCATGAACTACTACATAGGCGGTAGTCTACTTAACACCAAAAGTGTGATAAGAGACCTTGGGACACAGGTGGACAGTAGTCTCTCCTTTGATAATCACATCACCACAGTAGTTAGGAAATCCTTCTATGTGGCACACCTCATCACAAAAGTTTCTCATCCAGGAAAAAAGAGGTCATTGTTCCCCTCTACTCGTCACTCATCAGAGCCATTATAGAGTACAACACCCCTTTTGGTATGTACCTCACAAGACATCTACAACAACTGGAAAGGCTGCAGAAATACCTCACAAAGAGGATTACTGGCCTCAAACATATGCTCTCTGCAGACTGTCTCAAAAAACCTCCAGCTTTACTCCGTCGCATATCACCTACTCAGAGGCGATCTCTGCCTAACATACAAAGCTATGTCAAACCCAGAGCTGTTGGACATGCTCCACTTAAAGAAATCCCAATCCCTCTGAGCTACACACTGTAGGGACCTAAACCTTGTCACCACAATAAACAGAACATGCTGGAGGGATAGATTCCTGTCCCAGAGACTTCACATACACTGGAACAAACTACCTATCTATATCAAACAAAGCTGCTCATTAGCACTCTTCAAGAAAAATCTTGATGATTGGATGGGAAATAGGAAATTCACCCCAGAGATCACTTCTGTGGCTCTGCTCGACAGGGGCACAGGAAAATAATTTTCTTGCGTGGTGAAAGCTAGGGTACCTTTTTGGCTAGGCTTATATAGGCCTAAGGGTCAATAGCCTAGTACCTACCTCTGAACCTATGAACCTATAATTACTACACAATGCAAGGTCACAACAGTAAAATAAAGGCTGAAAACCTTGTAGTCAAACCTAGGACCATCTAGACTTTAGCCCAAGGCCTAATATCTTCAGCCACAGCCACAGAATAAGCTACATTACCATCACCTAGATTAGTATTTATTTTGATTTTCACTGTGTTAAATGCAGTGCAACAGCACTCAGCAGGTTTTCATCATGCACAATTACATGAATAGAATGCAGCCAATATCTATTTTTAGATGTCTGGGTCCTGGGTGGTCCATTCATCCAGTTTGTGCACTGCCACTGTGTACGCAAACCATCTGAGCATAGCCAAACCCATTTGTGCTAAGTGCAGCATTTCTCGAACAGTGGCCCAAAAATTAAGATATAAAACAAGTAAAAATAGGCAGAAACATAAATCAATGTATGACATACACAGCAGAATATGTTAGTACACATGAGATATGCCTACATAGGTCTAGATTGCAAATCACCATACAATGCACATTCAGAACACATGATGGGTGCCTTAACCCTGTTTTTATACAAACACCTTTGCAGCACGCAACAACACTCATTCAGCAGACAAACAAATTAAACATAATGTACAGTTATAATACAGCATGTTAGTTGTACATTTAGTGGAATATTTATCTTTGGACAAGAAGATTCCCTTGCCATTACACATGACTTGGTAGTTGATTGAGTGGTAGACCTTATGGTTAATGTAGATCCAACTCTGTTCCCCAGGTGTTGTTTTCATGTGCACATGACTGCAATGTATGATGCACATTACTTCAGGGTAGTGCACTACATGGTACAACTGTAGCATTTTTGTGTCCCTCTCATCAGAAGTAATGGTTAAATATATGTGCTGTCTGCCATGTTGTGGCATAGCATGCATGAGTTTTTGGAAGATTCTGGATGTTGATGTCTATGACACAACAAGCATGTTGTTCCCTGTTAGTCTGTGAAAAGTACCTCTGGCTAAGATTCTAAGTTCAACACATACCTTAATTTCCACTGGGATGGGTTCCCTGCCTTTGGCTCTGGCTCTGAGTCAAGGCTGCCACAGGTCTCATAGTTTCTATACTGTGTCCCTGGCCTGCAAAGTCTTCACCTTCTCTGCCTATGTCTGTTGGCAGCAGCATTGTCTTCAGCCTGTAGCACAGACAAATGTATTCACGAAGCTACAAACAACCTGTCTGTGTTTACTTTGTGTCTGTACTCCACTAATTTTGCAATCTGCATAAAAAAAATAGCATGGTGCCTACATAGATACTTTGTATTTTGTTGAGCAACTCTACAGGATTGGCTGATTAGCGTGCAATTCAGCTGCTTATGCTGTAATTAGCATCTTTGAAGCACAGACTAAGACAGATGCAATCCATTACAAGCTACATTAAAAAAAACTTCTTCTAAAACTTGAACCATGCTCCACTTCTACCGACAACCTACCCTTTTCCTTCCTAAAGATTGCAGCTAACTCCATAACATATCCTGTCTCCATCCTCATAAACCACTCAGTCAGTGAATCCACTATTCCTATTCTTTGAAAAAAATTTTACACCTTACCTATCCACAAAAGAGGTAATTCTGTAGAGCTCTCTAACTACTGACCTATAGCCTTACTCTCTCCACTCTCTAAAAATACTTGAGCACTGTATTCATAAACAAATCTCAGCCTATCTTACATAAAATAACCTTATCACACCAACCCAACATGGATTTCACTCTAATTACAGCACTACTACTGCCCTCTTATCCTTTACAAACACTATCCTGCTAGCCAGAGACAATGATAAACTAGTGTCTTGTCTGTTTTTAGACCTATCAAAAGCCTTTGACACTGTCACCATATTCTCCTCTCCAAACTCTCTGAACTCATCCTCTGTTCAGCAACTATCTCATGGTTTCACAGCCATCTCACAGACAGACAGCAATCTGTAAAATGGCTCTCTGCTCCATCTTTCTTTCTTCCCATCAAAATGGGTGTACCACAAGGCTCAATTCTTGGCCCCCTACTCTTCAATGTTTTTACTAACTAACTACACACATCCTGTCCTCAATCCTCCCTCATACAGTACGCAGACAACTCTACAATCATTTATATTGCTGATAACCCCTCCAACCTCCTAACTCTAACACAAACTTCATTTAACCTCACTAAAACATGGCTTACTAACAACAAACATACTTAACCCTAAAAAGACAAAACTTCTACTCTGCCTCCCAAAATCCCTTAATCATCTGAAAATCTCCTTTACCATCTCTTCCCTTAACAACACTACTATTAAACCTGGAATCCAGACTAAGCTCCTTGGAACAATAATAGATGATCAGCTTAAATTCGACCTTCATGTACTTCACTGCATAAAAACAAACAAAAAAAAAACAAAAAAACAAAAAAAACCCAAAACCTTGGCCTACTCTATCGTAACAAAAGGTTCCTCACTCCCAGCTCAAGGATCTTTCTAGCCCAAGAATACCTTTTCCTCAACCTCTTCTACAGCTGTCAAATATTAACCAACCTACAGACCTTGCTACTTTCCAAACTTGAAACTACCTACAACAAAGTTGCTAGATTTGCAGCTAATTAGCCTTCTAGATCACATCGTCACACTCTCCAAACACTCAGCTGGCTCAAATTTTCTGACCAACTCATTTTAACTCAACTTCTCATTATCCATTCTATCTTGAATAAACCCTCTTCATGTCTAGCATCTCTTCTCTAGTCTCCCTCTATAAGCCCCCTCATTCCTCAGAAGTGCAGACCAGGGTCTCTTACAGATCTACAAACCTAAAGAAATCTCCTGGACTGAATCTGTACAGTTACTTTCCTGCTCTCACATGGAACAAGCTTCCCATGTCTCTTAGAAACACCACCCACGACTCTGAATTATTGAAAAATCTCAAATGTTACCTATACAGCACCTGGACCTGTCACTGTAATCACCCCACTTGAACCCCTCCCTCTCTCCATTGCTATCATCACCTTTTCCCCCTTTCTACTGCTAAACTTTCTCACTAACTGCTTTGTATTGCACAGACTTCCTCTTGAAGTCAGTCATGTGTATTTTTCAGCTAGAGCTTAGTTACTTCCTAATTACTAAACCTTTTACTCACATTAAAGGATTGTGTTTCTGATTATCTTTATTCTACTGTTATTACACATGCTTGAATGTTTTTGTGTGTTTTTATTGTATTCTTACCTTAATCTAGCATTGTTCTTAGGTTCATAGGTTCATAGGTAGGTACTAGGCTATCTGCCCGAAGGCATTTATAAGCCTAGCCGGAATGTGTTGGCTTTTGCCACCCCCTTAGATTGGTTCCCTGTGCCTCTGTCCAGCAGAGCCATTGAAGTGATCCCTGGGGTAAACTTTCTGTTTCCCATCCACTTGTCAAGGTTTCTCTTGAAGAGGGTTAGCAAGGAGCTCTGCCTAAAGTAGACTGGAATCTTGTTCCAGAGAATGGGAAGTCTCTGGGACAGGAATCTATCCCTCCAGCACATCCTATTTATTGTTGTGTTGAGGTTTAGATCCCCGGAGCGTGCGGCTTGAGGGGATATGATTTTCTTTAGGTGGAGCATATCCATCAATTCTTGGTTGGACATGGCCTTCTATGTCAGGCAGAGATCATTTCTGAGTAGGCAGTATGCAACCGAGTACAGCTGGAGTTTCTTCAGTCGAGCTGCATAGGGCATCTGCTTGAGGCCAGTGATCCTCCTGGTGAGGTACTTCTGTGGTCTTTCCAGTTTTTGCAGTTGTCTTGTAAGGTACATCCCAAATGGGGCATTGTACTCTATGATGGGTCTGATGAGTGATGCGTAGAGGGGTCCAATGACCTCTTTTGATCTGAATGCAAACCCTTTTGTGATTAGGTGGGCCACATAGAAGGATTATCTAACCACTTTGGCAATGTGATTATCAAAGGAGAGGTTACTATCTACTTGGGCCCCCAGATCCCTTATTACATCTTCCGTATTTAGGGGATTACCACCTATGTGATAGTTTGTGGGTACTTTGTTTTTTCCAAAGGGGATGACTATGCACTTTTTGGCATTTAGCTTGAGGCCATGGTTTTGACACCAGGTATCTGTCTCAGTAAGACCCTTTTGTAGGATGTCTGTGTCAGCCGGAGAGTCAATTATAGCCCCTAGTTTGCAGTCATCTGTGAACTTGGTCAGCCATAGTCCTACTGTGCTTGCCTGTACCTCTTGATTTGTTTTACTTTTGAGCTTGATTTGTTGTACTGTGGAGCTTTACCTATATTCTCTTAAATGTTTTTATTGTTTTATTGCATATTGCATATTGTATATATTTTTATTATATCGTATTTCAGTTTTGTAATTATTCTTGATTTTTACACTTTGGGGATTTTCTCCCCGGCCTCCGCTGAAAAAGAGTTCTTGCTCAGTTGGACTATCCCAGTCAACACATGTCAAATAAATAATAATAAATTAATAAAACAATGTACTCCATTATAAAAAGGCCAATGTGTGACTAGACAAACTGATGTCAATTAAAGTTATTGCATTGTTTAACTCAGTGAGACATTTATTTAGAATGTTACATCTCTACAGAGGAATATTGAACTCCAGTGGGTATGTACCCAATTTGTTATCTACATAATGCATATGCTGGAATATAGTTGAGAATAATGTGAAATAAATCTGTGTGCATTTATAAGAAGTGTAATCATGGCATGGCCTTGTTTGTCAAGCCATTTCAGAGGTACAGAGGATATAACTTAACTGAAAATATAATGCTGTGTGATAACTGTGTTTGGTTAGCACACTTGGTCCTTAGCTGTTATTTTATTTCGGGGTGGGGGGGTGAGTTCCTGCTATGGCACAAACTAGAATGGGCTGTTATTTTGGGTGGGTGAGCATAGTTGACCATCTGCTATGACAGAAACAAGGATATGTTTCTCTTGTTACTCACCTTGTTTTGTATCCTCCCTCATTAGTTTTGGACCCATGCTGACTCTTCCATGTTTATTCAGGGGGGATACTGACAGCCTTCCTTTACTGCTTTATCTGTAAACAGTTTATTTGTACTTATGATCTTTATATGTGTTATCATGTCTCTGTCTTTTAGCAATCAAAATGTCTGCTCGATGTAGGCCCCCATTTACCAAGGCCGAGAATGACTCATAGAGGGCTTACAGCAACATCATGCAGTAATGCTGTTCGGGGTTGGGCCAATATGGTTCAGCATACAGCTTTGTGGAATGAATTAGTTAGCAACATCAATGTTGTTGGACGACATGATCACACCTATGAGCAGGTTTGTCACAGAGCCACAGATATGATTACCTCTTCAGGGAGGCATGCACCTGCAGTGGCCCATGATCTCCAGATCATTGGTGGTGGGCCTGCTGCAGAACACCTTACCACTGCCCAAGAGGAATTTCTGGTGAACATTGCCACCCAGGACAGCTCCTGATAATCAATGAACTAGAATGTTCTGGACATGGGCACCACTCCTGCATCTCAAGAGGAGCTTCCTGGTATGCTTTGTTAGATCATCATTAGAATTCTGTGGTATTTTAAAATATTTACAGTAGTTTCTATGTCTGTGCCAATTGTTTTTTTTGGGAGGGGGGTTTAAGATAGCTGCAGTTTTAAGCTTATTTTGAAGTTGTCAGCCACATTCTTGTTGACATTTGAGTTACTGCAGATATAGATGAGTGAATGCATTACCCCCATTTTACTGTTAAATGTGGTTCTGTTGCCATTACCTCTTCCTTTACTTATTTCAGGGCAATCAGGAATGCAGACACATAGGGCTCCTGCAGTTGGTATGCATAATACATGTATGTCAGTACTGTAGAAAAATTCCAAGATATCTGATAATGTGTCCTCTCAGGCCTACTATATGTATTGCTGTACTGTCTGCCGACCTGTCAGCTGCACAGATTTTTGCAGAATGCCCAGATTTTTGCCTCATATTTTAGGCCTGTATTTTGTAAAATTGTGATTTTCTGGTAAATTATTGACAAGTCATTAAAGATTGAAGACAGAAAATAATGACAGAGAATTGAGTTTCAAAATTCATACCCTTCAGAGATTTCATGCTAAAGAGGAACCTATTATTCTATCAACTGTCTAAGTTTGTAAGAGCAATATTTAAAACTTGTCCCTATTTTTGGTCCTTTGACCCCCCCATTATTTATGGCTTTGTCCAGATTTCTTGCTCTAAGAGGATGATAGGTATGACTGTCTGTAATAGTGAAAGCAGTGTAAACTCTTTAGTATATATTGCAGCATAATAGTGCGGGTCTTAACGGATTCCTGTGTTTCTTCCTTTTATCACAGGTATCATGGAACTGGTTCTGTGGTCCCTGTGCCAACTGATATCAGTGTCTCATCAGACTCTGATGATGGTGGTGGCCAAAGTGAGGCACAACTGGGTGGTGCCGATACTGAATCTGACACAGAGGTTGACAGTGACTACCCTCATTTTCCCTGTACACAGTCAGTATGCTTATGCATCCCCAGTCCACTGAGGCCACAGATGTTGGACAGGTGGAGGGAAAGGACATTGACCAGGGAAGTACAGCTACTTTGACTTCAGAGCCTGTAGACTTTGGCCATAGCCAAACTATTGAGAAAGTGCCATGCAGGAGACTTGATAGAGGTGCTTGGAGTAGGCCTGTTGTCTATCCTCAGCCTGGTACAGTGTCTCTTCATGTGTAAATCAGCATGTATTTAGGGCTGTCATGGAGGCACAGGCATTTTCAGAAAGGAGCTCCAGACAAATCCACAGGGTTGTAGATGTGGCACAGTCTGACATCCATAACTGCCTCCTCTTTGTTGTTGATTCCATGGCTTGGATGACTAACGTATTGGAGCTAGGTGTGTCTGTGATGGAGCATGGAGTATCTGTTATCGAATGCACATTGTCTGTGATGGAACATTTGCTGGGAGAGGAATGTCAGCCTCATGGGCATAGGTCAGCAACTACAACTGCTGTGAGCAAAAAGTGGCCATGTCTGATCATGCTTCCATAATGGCAGTACTTCCACTGCTCCATCAGGGAGTGTGCTGTCCACACCCAGACATGGCAGGCCATGAGGTCATGGTCCAGGCATTTCTGTGAAGGTAGCACATCCAGCAGACATGAGGCACTTGCAGATAGTAGCCCTGCATCTGACCTTGGGCATGGAGGTGCCAGTGTAACTCCTGGCTGAGCCAATTCTCATCATCGGGGGGGTGGGATGATGAACTGTCAACTCTACCATGCATGTCTCACAGCTGTCCAACATACAGACATGTAGAGCTAGCACTGAGCTTGGCTGTGTTCATGCAGACACTCACACACCAGTGTTACATTGAGGGCATCTGTAGATACAGACACAACATTTTCATGGTCCATCTTGCCTGCTTCCCTTCCTTATTCATACACACTCACACACCTTTTGTGTCAGCCTAGGCCTCCTGCACCCCCACATAACACCCTGTGCAAGTGATGATAACTGTACCATATCCCTGTTTTCTATCTGTTGGATTCAGGTGTAGTAAAGCTATGTGTCAGATGCAGATGGTGACTGTCAAAAGAAAATCAAAGATCAATGCAGCCAAGATTCAGTTAAGGTTCCTTTATTCTTGTACAAGGAGACAAAAATGCAGTTCAGAAATTTGTCTGACATTATACAGGAAATACTTCACAATTATACCGTTCTGTAAGCCATTGCCCTCTAAGCTGATGTAATTAAATACAACTCTAAGCATTGTTCTAAGACAGGTGTTTACTAAGTTTTTCTGCTGATATAACAACTATAAATGTTCCCATGAGAAAGTTTTCTCAAAAACAACGTGGCCTTCCTGACCACCGGGCTGTAACAATTCAGTGTTACAATTCGTGATTCTTTCTCACTTCGAACACAAAGCACATACTGATTGCATTCTATAATTTTATGTAATTCCTCTACAGCTGCAATGTTCATCTAACATAAACAAGGTTATTTGTCTAAGTCTAATAACGTTTCATTGTTCTCCTACCTTAGTGCTAGCAAAATCATCTGTTTCTCAGTGTATGACCAAGTTCATTCTCTGAGCTGACCAGAAGCAAAGACAGAAAGTACATGCAATTATTTTTCAAGCCTGTAACAGAATAAATGTGTTAACCCTTTTAAACTTCTAATGCAGCAAGCATAACACCAATACATATATGAATACATATTTTACTATATATGTGAATACATATTTTTCTAACATTTCTCCCCTATTAACACTTTTTATTCTGTTCAAAAGCGTAAACAGTTAGTTTCTTCTCCTAACCTCTTCCACTTGGGATTTGCGGTTAGGTGAGTCATTCAGTTTAAACTTCTGAAAGCATTTCATTTTCCAGCAGTTCATCAACTTCAGTTTTTTGATACAAGGTTTCAGATACTGACATATCTATCAATTCTTTGATCAGTTTTTTATGCAGGGTATGCCACAACACACACACACTCCCAATAGGAGTATCCCCACACAGACGGCTATCAATATGTTCATTATGAAGGTACCCCACCCCCCAAACAGATTCTGGAAAAAGTCCGTCAGAGGGTTGGGGCCTGGCTTGGTCATGGCCGACACTTGCTGTATCACCTTAAGGTGGTCGTTGATCTCATGCTGATAATCAGGGATGTATGTACAACATTCTTCTTTGATTAAAGCGCAAGTACCACCTCTCGCCGCTAGGGTGAAGTCGAGAGCCATACGATTCTGGAGCACTACAGTTCTCATAGCATTCAGTTCATCAGTTATCAGTTCAAGAGCAGAAAAAGTCGCATTACTCATTACTTCGAGAAGTTTAGACAGTTTGCAGTTTTGCAGTTCCCAAATTGATTTTGCTGCTCCATATGCTGGTAATATGCCTGCCCATGATATGACAGCATTACTCAAGTCCATGTGTGTCAGCTTAGTCTCCACAGGGTGTTGGTCTTTCCAGCCCACTTCAATCTGTCCCACTGGATTCTCAGGTTTTTTGACAACTTTCTTGGACACATCTCGGACATTCCGAATATTTCCCTGAGGCAAAACTGCAGTGTGTCGTATGGCCGGAACCAGGTACCCCAAAAAACAACTGCCGGACCAATTCTCAGGTAACCATTTATATGCTTTTTTCCCCACACACAAAATAACAATCTTCTACCTTAGTAGTTACTTTACTACGAAATGACTGCCCTGCATAAAACATTTTCCTGTCTATCATAGACAATTGCTTGAAAAGAACAGGGTTATGTTGCACCTTGTCAATAGTCTGGTGCATAGACTCGAGAAACGAGTCTTAATTTGAATTACAAACTGTATGCGTTCCATCTGCTTTAGTATAACATTTGTAAGGTACTGTCACATTGCATCTACTCCAACCCACTTGAACTGTGTCATTTTTATAAAAACATACAATTCCCTTTTGTGTTGCAGGTAAATGCAATGCTACCTTATCATATGCTTGAATATTTATGGTTTCATAAACCAAATTTTCCCAGGTCTCCTTGACCCCTAGGGGGATCGCAGACATTAGTAACCCCCCCACATGCAGTTGGTATGGCTGTGCAAACCCAGCAATTTGAAATATTAAAAGTCTCAGCATATGCACGTGTCATTGCCTGATAAGTGTTAAAGTTCGGGTGCCAGTCTATGTTCGGCTCATCACGTTTATTCAGTTCAGCTGTTGTGGCTGGAAAAAGGATGGGCCACAGCAAAAAGATTAATGCTGTCAGTATAATCAACAGGATAATCATGCAACACTTCTGGGGCTGTTCTGCATTCCTGTTTACTCTAGACTTTGTCATGTTTTAGTCTTTCTGTGAAACAGCAAGGTTTTTATCTAGCTCAAAGTTTTTGCAAAGTTTACAGTGTGTCAAATGGATCAGAGAGGCTTTCTCACCAATCTTGACTGCTCTGGGTGTCGACAAGAGGACCTGGTAAGGTCCCTCCCACTTTGGTGAACTCCAGGCCTTCTTCTTTACTATCTTCACCCAGACCCAATCGCCTGGGGCTACTGTCACTTCCAATGGTCATTCTGGCTCTTTACCTGAAACAGAAAACTGTAAAAGATGTTTTGAGTTTAACATACGACCCGTATACCTTGCAAGTGTGCCCTTTGCTTCCTGGTCTGCGGGCATGAGAGATTTCCACACTCCCAAATATTATCTCAAATGGAGTCAATCCTTTCGCATTTGGAACAGTTCTCATGCTCAGTAGTGCCAGGGGCAGACAGTACACCCAATTCTTCTGTGTATCTGACATAAATTTCCTAAGCTTATTCTTTAAAATCCCATTGTGCCTCTCAACCAACCCTGCAGATTGAGGGTGATATGCACAATGTTTTTTTAAAAGAAATTCCAAAATATCTACTAAGTTGCTGTATAGTTTGATTAAGAAATGTGTGCCATTGTCACTGTAGATCCTTTCCGGTATACCAAATCTAGGAATAATCTCTTTAACTAGAGCCTTTGCAACTGTAGCTGCATCTGGATTTTTAGTTGGAAAAGCCTCCACCCATTTGGAAAACATATCTACAATGACAAGGCAATAACGTTTGTTCTCGCATTTATTCAATTCTATGAAATCCATACAAATAGTATGAAACAGATACGGTGCTATAGGGAAACTCCCTTGCTTGGGCTTTAACTCCCCTTGTGCGTGATGTTTGTTACAAGTATGACATGACAAACAAAACTTTTTTGCATAGTTTGTAAATCCGTATGTAGTGAATACCTGGTTAACTAACTGTACCATCCCCCCTGTTGAGACATGGCATTGCCCATGGCTCAACAAAGCTGCATATCTAAACAAATTAGATGGCAATATTGGTTTCTCTTCCTTGGAGATGTACAGTCCTTCCTTGAGGAGTGCTCCTCGCCTTACCCACTTTTGTTTTTCTGCCTGTGTGGTAAGTGTTTGCATTGTTTTTAACATTTCTAAGTCTAAAATCTCAGAAGGTTGTAATTCTTCGTTCAAAAGAAATGCTTCTGAAGCTGCTTACTTTGCAGCTGTATCAGCTCTCGCATTACCTTTTGAAATCCTATCTAGTTGTTTGGTGTGAGCTATGCATTTACAAATAGCTACTTTCTGAGGTAACTAGATTGATTCTAACAAATCTAAAATAAGCTGTGCATGATTAATCGGTTTGCCAGTAGATGTCACCATTCTTCGATTTTTCCACTGTTGCGCAAAAACATGTACAGTAGAAAAAGCGTACTGGCTGTCTGTAAAAATGTTCACACATTTACCCTTTGCTAAGGTGCATGCCCGTGTCAAGGCAATCAATTTTGCTGCTTGCGCAGATAAGCTGTGTGGTAAGGATTTTGCTTCTATAACTTCAGTATCAGAAACTATTGCATAGCCTGTTAGGTTCTGTCCTGTAGGGCCCTTTTTACATGAGCCGTCCACGTAATATGTCACCTCGGCATCATCCAAGGGAACATCCGTGAGGTCTTTTCTGGGCAGTGTCTTTTGCTCAATTGCCTGCAGGCAGCTGCGCGGTGTGCCATCTGCAGGGGTCGGGAGCAAGGTAGACGGATTCAGAGTTGTACAACGTTCAATTGTCATGTGAGGTTGGCTCAACAAGATAGTCATACAGGACAGGTGCCTAGCAGGGGAAAGATATGCTACCTTCTCTTGCAGTAAAATAATTGCGACTGCATGAGGCACTCTCAATGTGAGAGGGTGGAATAATACTACAGAGGCCAAAGCCTGTACTGCCATTGCGGCTGCAACTACTGCTTGTACACAGTGAGGTAAAGACCGTGCCACTGGGTCCAGTTGTGATGAATAGTAAGCAATGGGGCATTGCTTGTCCCCATGCTACTGCGTCAACACTGACGTCATATAACCTTGCTTACAATCTACGGTTTGGAAAAAACGCTTATGATAGTTTGGTAATCCTAAAACTAATGAGGATGCTATCAACTGTTTTAGCTTACAAAAAGCTAATTCTGCTTCTGGTGTCCATGTATTGGATCTTGTGCTGCCATAGGTTTCTGAAAAATCAAGTTAGTTAACGGTGCAGATTCCAAAGCATAGTTTGGGATCCAGCTTCGACAAAAATTAGTCGTACCAAGAAAGGACATCATTTCCTTTTTGGTCGTGGGTTTTGGTGCTTGTAAGATCGCTATCTTTCTGTCTTCATCTAATGTCCTACCTTCTTTGGATATTACATATCCAAGGTATTTAACTTGTTTTCTCCAGAGCTGCAATTTATCCTTGCTTACTTTATGTTCTTCAGCGGCTAAAAATTTCAATAATGCTATAGTGTCTTCCTTACAATCTTGCTGGGTGGGGGCTGCCAGCAGGATGTCATCAACATAAAGTAAAATCTGATTGCCTTTCAGTGGGGTAAATCCCGCCAAGTTACTTGCCATTTCTTGTGAGAATATCGTTGGACTTTCACAATATCCCTGTGGTAGTCGTGTATATATATATATATACCGTTTCCCCTGAAATGTAAATGCAAACCAATACTAGCTGTCAGGGTGTGACGGTATCGAAAAGAACGCATTGCTAATATCTACCACAGAAAAATATTTCTGTTGAGGCTTCAAATCATTCAATAGGGTGTGTGGATCTTGCACCGTGGGCGCCCTTGATATTACTGCATCATTTACAGCTTACAAATCTTGGACCGTACCCCATTCTCCATATGCTTTCTTAACCGGAAATAAGGGTGTGTTACATGGTGAATCAGGAGATTCCACCAGTATCCCCTCCTTAAGTAAAGCTGCTATAATAGGCTTAATACCTGCTTCTGCATCTTTTCTTAAGGGATCTTTTCTTAAGGGGTACTGCCTTTTCTGTGGTCTGAATGCTGATTTTGGCATGATGGTAACTGGTCCTGCTGTACAAATAAGTCCTACATATGATTTTCCTGTTGACCAGAGAGTCTCTGGTATTTCTAGCAAAGCTTTTTCTTCCTCTTCTAGTAAGAGTGCTTCTCAGCTGTTCTCGCTTGACTGCAAGTGTACAGCTGGGTGTGTCTGTGTTACCCAATTCAATTTTTGTCTTTGAACTCCTTGTTCTAACAGTTCTGATTCTGTCTGTTTTTCCCATCTTGTGACCTTTTCTCCAAAGTCTGCCCATTTTATACTCTTATCCTTAGTCAAACTAACATGTGGTAACCGATTTGATTTATACAGTGCAAAGAACTCCTGGGGCAATGAACAGCTAACTACACTGTTCCCTTTCCTGTCCCAGTACAGATTACACAATACTAATCTTTTTGCACAGTTTTTAAACAATTCTTGCTCGTATTCTTTGTCAGGTCCTGGTATATTACGATAATACAGAGTACAATGCAACAGGTGTTGTACATCAATGCAAAGGGAGGGGAACTTACCGATAGCCACATTTATCAACTCTTTAGTTATTGCCCCAGGACCGGTTGTAACCAAGTCCTGGCTGTACCAATAAAATGTTTCACCCTCCGTTTGCACTGCAAAAGTATTAATTTGTCGTTGTGCTTCCATACCCTGTATGGTCGGAACTACTGCTATGCCAAATAGTTGCATAAGGTCTCTGCCCAAAAGGTTTACTGGGCATTTTGCAGAAACAACAATTTTACTCTTCTGGGTTAACCCTGAAACAGGGTCTGTTATTGCAATATCGTGGGAGAGAGGCTCCCGATACAGCTGTCCATTAGCTGCTTTCACTAATATGCAATCATGTGACTCTGAATTCTCTGGTAGTTTGGAGGGGTGTACCAGGGTTCGTGATGCCCCTGAATTACACAGAAATTTGACTTCCCTCCCCTCTACCAGGAGTGTAACTTCTGGTTTTGTGTCAGCCAAATAAAGCTCCAGGCTCAATAAGGCTAGATCTAATATTTCATTGTCTTCACTATCGGTAGCTTCCTGCTCTTCCTCTATTTCACCTAACACATTCTCTGTTCTGTTTATCACATTCTCACTTATCCCTTCTCCGTTATTGCTACCTAGTGATTCTTGACTATCATATAGTCAGTCCTCACCTTCTTCATCCTTATCTTCCATAGTTGCCTTCTTTTTCTTTTTGCAATCCTTTGCCGTATGTCCCTTTGTACCGCATTTGAAACATTCACCCCTTTTCTTCCGCCCTTCAAAGTGCTCTGATCTCTGATCAGACTGTTTATTTCCCTAGGCATTCTTTTTGCCCTTCTTCCCAGACTGTACCAAATGAACTTCTCCGTCTTCTACGGCAAATACTTGGGCCTTCTTTTTCTTTTTATTATTAAAATGCCTTTCGGCATGTCTAGCATATTCAAGTAGTGACTGTAAACTACTTGTGCGATGATCCACCATATGCTTCGTAATAAAACTGCTTATGGGTGTAATACTGCCTTTTAAAAATGCATTCTCCAACTGCTGCTCATATGGGGAATCATGTGTTTGGTCTTCAGGTATCTGCATTCCGCAATGGTTATTAAAGCATTCTAGTAATCTAGCAAAATATCTATCAACAGTTTCACCTTCTTGTTGGATGCATTGATTAATACAAGTCCAGTCTGTCCTAGGCTTCCATTTCTCAGAGATTCGGTCCATTAGACCTTTCACTCTGTTGTCTAACTCTGCACTGCTATGTGGGAGGGGCTTGAGTGCAGCGTCATGGGGATTCCAGTCGCCACCAACCATGTGCCAATCTGGACCTATTATTTGACTGACTACTTTTTTGACTTCCTCCTCATTTAAGTGATAACTTAACCTCATGCCTTGTAAGTCTTCTAAAAACTTTCTAAAATTAACTTTTGGATGGGGAATTCCCTCTGTGGCTTTCCGGATATCTTCCGGTGTCCACGGTCTGTATACTAGGAGAGTTGGGTCCTGCCCTTCTTGTCCTGCCTGTGGGTTTGGTACCTCTATGAGTGGCACATCTCCTCTTCACTCATAGCCTGTGATTCTCTATTTGCCTGATACAATTCAATTCAATTCTCTCCCTTTCCTTACGTGTTCGAAGCCTGGTTTCAATGGTATCTCTAACAAATGGTTCTGCTTTTGTAACACTTCTACCTGACGGAACAGCAGGGTATCTTGGGGGTGGACCTGCCTGTTCACTCACATCATATTCCGGTAATGGAGGTGGAGGGGCCGATGCTACCACTAAGTTATTATCCTCTTTATCCAAAAATAATGCCTTTGAATTTTTATTTATTTGCTCCCGTCGGTTCGCTTCCTCAATCCACCTGTGTGCCTGAGGAATTCCTAATTTACGCTGCCTTTTCACCTGACCTTTAGAATCAGTTTTAAGTTGTTTTAAAAGTTTGATAAGCGAGGATTTTTCTAATTTACCATCAAATTCATATTTATCAACCCACTTCGTGTAATACTTAATGTTATCGGCACGTTGCGATCGCATATATTCCGCGTCTTCGGTTAACGGCGGATTCCGAGAAAGTTTTGTATACTTATTACCCATTTTGTCCTAACCTTATAAATGTTACATAACCCTTCTTATTTTAATGTGGTACCACGAAGATTTTATAGTCCCTTCAGACTACCTGCCTACTTATTCTGTTTCCCTGATCTATGGCAAAAATAGCAATTCTTCCTGTCCCTGGTTTTATACAAAAAAAATCCTGACTGGAATAAATGCAATCAAGTCCCTGATCTAAAACAGAAAAAAGTAAAATCACCTTACCTGAGTCTCAGCAATTGATCACCCCGGTCCGATTGAAACCTGCCCGTCAGCTGCAGATCAGAAAGTGGCCGGCCTCTGTTTAAACGACAATTCAGTCGGAGGTCTTTTCGAACAAGAAGAACCGTTTCGGTAACTTCTTCCGTACGGATTCGAGCCACCAGGCCTGTCTGATCCGGGATAACCAAAAGGTTTCCAGTCAACAAAGGACCAACTTGTCAAAAGAAAATAAAAGATCAATGCAGCCAAGGTTCAGTTAAGGTTCCTTTATTCTTGTACAAGGAGACAAAAATGCAGTTCAGAAATTTGTCTGACATTATACAGGAAATACTTCACAATTGTACCGTTCTGTAAGCCATTGCCCTCTAAGCTGACGTAATTAAATACAACTCTAAGCATTGTTCTAAGACAGGTGTTTACTAACTTTTTCTGCTGATATAACAACTATAAATGTTCCCATGAGAAAGTTTTCTCAAAAACAACGTGGCCTTCCTGACCACCGGGCTGTAACGATTCAGTGTTACAATTCGTGATTCTTTCTCACTTCGAACACAAAGCACATACTGATTGCAGTCTATAATTTTATGTAATTCCTCTACAGCTGCAGTGTTCATCTAACATAAACAAGGTTATTTGTCTAAGTCTAATAACGTTTCATTGTTCTCCTACCTTAGTGCTAGCAAAATCATCTGTTTCTCAGTGTATGACCAAGGTCATTCTCTGAGCTGACCAGAAGCAAAGACAGAAAGTACATGCAATTATTTTTCAAGTCTGTAACAGAATAAATGTGTTAACCCTTTTAAACTTCTAATGCAGCAAGCATAACACTAATACATATATGAATACATATTTTACTATATATGTGAATACATATTTTTCTAACAGTGACTATTTACATAAATGATGATTACATCTGCATGTCTGGTGTTGAACTCGTGATTGCACCTGTCAGTTAGACTGTTCTTGGCCAGTTATACAGATCCTACCATCATCATTTCACTACTTTACAGTGGATGCTCTTGTAAAGGTTGTGAAGTTAAAAATGAAATTTGTCTCGTACATTTTGAACTTTTTTTGTAATGTTATTACAAAGTTATTGTGCACATCAGAAGTTCAGAAGTCACAACATCAGATTCAGATCTCAGGATATTAAGTCTGCACTGCAATCAAATCTCATCAAAACAGTAATACAGTATAACAGTATTTCTGGCAGGTACACTACCATAGCTTCATAAATACATAAGATGTTACTAGGCTATTGACCTGATGGTGTTTAGAAGGGGTCTATATCATAACATCGAAGTTCTCTAACATCGAATGTTATTATATCGAACCCTAAACACCAAAGTCTGAAAACATTGAACAGTCAGAATAGCAAATTTTTTCCCATGGAAAAAATTTGCTATTCCAAGAAACATACACACAGCACAAACACACACAAAAAACAGCCATCCACACACATACACTTAAAATCCTACACCTAAACCTAAACTAAACTTTACATACACTACTAGCTATCCACTTACCTTAACCTGACCCAAACCCTAAGGTCTGTCACTATCGCACACTCACCTCACCCGTGCCCTAACCCACCCCATAACCCTAACCTACACACAACCGCACACTTACCTGACCCGTGCCCTAACCCTAACTCACCTAACCCACCCCCTAACCCTAACCTACACACAATTGCACACTTACCTGAACCCGACTCGTAATGCTCCAACATATCGAATAATGAAAACAGTGAAGCCACAGCAACGGCCCACCGAATTCTTTCCCTGGGAAAGAATTCAATGTCCTGCACCTTCGCTGTTTTCAGCGTTCGACATTACGGGTTCGATATTATAACATTCGATCTTTGTAAGATTCGATGTTATAATATAGACCCGTTTAGAAGCCTAGCCATTAAATCACAAGTTAAAATTCTATGACAGATATCATGTATGGACAAGATTTGAATAGCAAGGACTACCCATGTCCAGTTGAGAAGCAGGGGGAAATCCAGCACAGAGATTAACAGTTTCATATCAAGTCATCCAGGCTATGATGAAATTTGGTGATGGAGGTGCTCAGCTAGACATGGTTTTGAAGGTTATTCCAGAAGAGTGACAACCTATGGGAGATGTATCTATCTCACCAGCTTGTCCTATATATGTCAATCTATATTTATAGCCCTGGAACAGGTAACTGCAGTTCCATATAACATATGTAGGGGAAGCATGTCTATCACAATTGAGTCAGAGATAGCCCTGTAAGGCATACATAAGTTACCTCAAAGCAGTCTATATCAAACTGAGTATAGTGACAGCTACTTCAGTCTGCCCACATAAGATGCATGTTTGACACCCTGATTTTTATTACTTTGCAGTCTCTGAGGTCTGTCAGGTTTTGCAGGTGGCTGTTACACTACATAGTAAAAGGAGCTTTATATTCAAGAATAGACCTGAAGAGGAATGACTACAGGGGGATTTAGAACTTAATGCGATTGTGCTGCAATGCTTCTGTTAATCTGATGCGCAATGTAGAAAACCCTCCTCATCACAGTAGACACGTTGCAGTCTACCTGTGTTCCCAGGTCTATCTCTACAGAATTAGTGATTAGGGCATCCAGGGTCATGTCATAATAAGCTGGAACATTATTAATACCAAAGGAAATGATGATGCATTTATTTGAAGGTCATTTAACAGCACAGATTTGTCATCGGTCATTAGTCTGTGTAAGCCCCTTTTGAACAGCATTCACATTGTTAGGAAATTCAATGATAACACCTAAGTGTTCTTAAACCACAAACTTGGCTAGCCACAGACACTCTGCTTTGGTCTGGATGTCTGAAATGTACATGGCAAACATAAATGGCCACAGCACGGACACTTGTGGTAACCCATGGGTAATGGTTCTGCTGCTAGAGATGAACTGCCCCACTTTGAATGAGTGCTGTTGGTCTGTGAGCCAGTCTGCAACCCACCTAACAATATAGGATTCGTTATTCACTTGGGTTAGTTTCTCACTGATGCACAAATGTGGGATTGTGTGGAAGGCCTTGGCCAAGTCAAGATAGATAAAGTTAAAGCTGTACACACATGCTATGTCTCTGGTCACATTATTGAATACCAACAGGTTTATCATGCACAACCTACCCTTGAGAAAATCAAGCTGGAACAGATGTAGTGTTTGGATGTCAACTCTGTCCTTGTATCTGACATCCATGAAAATGAATTCCACTGCCTTGCAGTTGAGGCTTATTAAACTTAAGGGGATATAAGTACATGTGTATGTTGCTGATCCACCCTTGTGCAGGGGGAAATTGGTAGCTGATTTAAAATCTGTGTGGATAAAGGCATTAGTCAGATTGTGGTTGAATAGGGTGCCTAGTGCAGTAGTTTGCTGGTAAAGAACATTAAGAATGCATGCCAGAATGCCATCTGGTTCCATGAAGGCTGTGTTCCTAGTCTTGGTGAGAGAAGTGATTATTTGCTGTTTGCAGAGGGAGGTTGGAGGTGATGTTGAAGATGTGTTGTGGTAAGCTTGGGGTGTCAGTGGGGGGATATTTTTTAGCCAAGCCTGTCAGCTAGCAGGTTTTCAATTTACACTGAGTCAATATGTGCAACACCATTCACAATTAGTTCAGCACACATTTGAGATATACCTTTAAGGTTGCAGATATAGCAGAGGAAAGCATTATGGTTATCCTTGGCTATGGTTTCTACATATTTTCCATAGCTGCTCTGTGAGGATTTTACAAGGTGTCTTATTTGCTTATTTAGGCCTGGAATGGTCATCTTCCAGTTTAGGATTCCCACTTTAGTATTTGTAGACATCAGATTTGTTCAGTTATTATTATGTCAGACCTCCATCTGCATGGTTTGTATTTTCGTGAGGATCTTTCTTTGATCCTGTCAGGTATGTTCATGTCTAGATATTTGTGCATATGTTTATACAGGGCATCAGGGTATACCTTACTATAACTCAATGTTCTCTGTGGACACTAGAGTATGGAACAAGATTATACCATCCCTTAGGAGGGTGCAGTTACCTTGGAAGATGTAGTTTCAGCTGACTTCTCATTTTTGTAATTCTGTACCTATTGCAAATTCTAAAAAAGACTGCTTTAAGGTTGGATTTAAACACTGCAGGCCCTACACATGAGGCTTTGTATTGGTCAATGCTATGTATGAGGACCAGATATAGAATACTACAGACTTGTATGGGATGATGCAGTCTCAGTTCCATGGCATGTGAGTTACCAAAGTCCAGGAAGTGTTGTCCAAGTGAGTTTGGCCTCATATAGGTTTCATAGTCAGTGTAGTTATAGTTGAAATCATCCCTGAGTAGGTTGTTTTGTTAAACTTTAATTGTTTCAAGTAGTTATAAATAGGCTGTGTGGGCTTTCTTGTTTAAGGAAGGGGACATATAACTGGTGAAAACACGAAGGGGTTTCTTAGCCACAGTAAATTGGGCTTACATTAAATTGGGCTTACATTAACTCCATAGACTTATGTTGTCTAAACACTCTGAAGGTGGAATTATCTTCAGTGAAGAGAGAGATACTCCACCTCCTGTGGTTCACACAACTTCAGTTTGCAGTCTAAATGTGTGAAAGGCATTGTAGCCTTGCGGTCTTGAATCAGGTTTCTGATACTGCACAGATGTCAACAGCTTCCATTGAGAAGAATTCTTACACAGAGTACATTTTATGATGTTAATTCCTAGAGTTTAGCAGCATGACCCTTACTTTGTTGGAGTTGTATATTTTGACATAGTAACTTCTGTTTTTATGACCTTGCCTAATAAAGGCATTATGGTGGAGGTAAGGCCTTAACTAGCAAAGAAAGCCTAGAGGTACCAGGTGAAGTCCATGTCTTGCAAAGCAGTGTGGTCTATCCACAAGTCATCTCACACTGACAGGAACTATATCCTCTTACAATGACACCAGAAAGGTAACCAATTTCAGAAAATTGTTTGTTCTTTATATCATTGTATCATCCTAGGCAAGCTTATAATTCTCATCAAACACAGGGACATACATGCCTGGGACACATATTTAGAGACTCAATCATGTCTGTCTCTCTATTCCCTAGAGGTACAACTCAAGTTGTTCTTACCAGCACCAAGTATGATTGGTTTATAGTGCTGCCATATATGCTAAACAATTTACACTGCTGTCACTATTGCAGACAGTTCAGCAATACATACAGCAGGCGGCAGGCCTGAGAGGACACATTATCAGTTATCCTGAAATTTATCTACAGTACTGACATAAATGTATTATGCTCATGAACTGCAGGAGCCCTCTGTATTCCTGACAGTCTTGAAATAATTAAAAGAAGAGGTAATGGTAACAGCACCACATTTACTAGTAAAACAGTAGGTAAGACATTTACTTATCTATATCTGCAGTAACTCAAATGGCAACAAGAATGTGACTGATAACTTGAAAATAAGCTTAAAACTGTAGCAATCGTGAATTCCCCCACCCCAAAAAAACAACTGACACAGATATACAAACTACTGAAAATATTTCACAATGCCACAGTATTCTAATGCTCTAACAAAGCATACTTGGAAGCTCCTCTTGAGATGCAGGAGTGGCACCCATGCCCAAAATGTACTGTGTCAGTGATTGCTGGGAGCTGTCCTAGGTAGCAATGTTCTCCAGGAATTCATCAGTGGCAGGACCACCACCGGTGATCTGGTGATCGTGTACCAATGCAGCTGCATGTCTCCTTTCAGCAGTAATCTTATGTTTGGCTCTGTGATGCACCTATACATAGGTGAGACTGTGTTGGCCAACAGAATTTCTGTTACAGACTAATTCGTTTCACAGAGCTGTACGCCCAGCCATATTGGCCCACCCCCTGCCCAGCAGTACTGCATGATGTTGCCTTAAGGTCTCAAGGATGAGGTCATTCTCTGCCTTGGTAAAGTAAATGGAGGCCTACATTGAAAAGACATTTTGTGACTTAAAAGACAAAAAAATGTTAATACATATAAGGATCACATAAGTACAAATTAACTATTTACAGATAAAACAGTAAAGGAAGGCTGTCATTATTTTCCCCTGGATAAACATGAAAGTCAGCATATGTACAAAACCAACAAGAGAGAGGATACAAAATAAGAGTAACAAGAGAAACATATCCTTGTTTGTGCCATAGCAGATACTCAACTTTGCTCACCCCCCCCCCCAAACAAATTAACAGACTACGGACCAACTGTGCTAACCAAAAAACTTTGAAATGCTAAAAGTGTTACCAGAGGACCTTTGTTAGTACCTGCTGCTTCATTAATACATTTGTCTGTGCTACAGGCTGAAGCCAGTGCTGCTGCTGCTGTTACCAATACACATAGGCAGAGAAGGTGAAGTCTTTGGAGGCCAGGGACATATTCCAACTGTGAGACATCTGGCAGCCTTAACTCAGAGCCAGAGACAAATGCTGGGAACCCATTCCAATAGACACTGAGGTATGTGTTGAACTTAGAATCTTAACCATGGGTACCTTTCACAGACTAACAGGGGACATATTTTTGTGTCATCCAGGGTCTTTCAACCATTTATGCATGTTATGCTACAACATGCCAGAGAGCATATATATTATAGTTTGTTCTGAGGAGAGGGCCATAAGAATGCTACAACTGTACCATGTAGTGCACTACCCTGAAATAATGTGCACCATACATCGCAGTCATGTACACATGGAAACCATGAAAACAACACCTGGGGAACAGGGTAGGGTCTACATTAACCATAAGGTCTGCCACTCAATCAACTGCCAAGTCATGTGTAATGGTAAGGGAATCATCTTGAACATGTGTGCTGGCAACCCTGGCAGTTAACACAACTCCCATATGTGTCACACCTACCAAATGCACCAGATGTCTGCTATTGGGGATATCCCACAAACTCATTTAGGGTGGCTGCAAGATACTCATTGGAGTCATGGCTGATGAAACCTATCAAAAATACACACACACACACACACACACACACACACACACACACACACACACACACACACACACACACACATGCACGCACGCACACACACACACACACACACACACACACACACACACACACACACACACACACACACACACACACACACACAAACACCTTAATGAGGGACATGGTCCAACTTGTAATGTCATAGAACATTTTATGAGCTGCTGCGGTCACGGTTCCAGTGCCTACATGCAGCTGGCCAAGGCCTCCATTACAATCCACTGATTTTCCACAATGCTCAAAATATATGCTATGCTACCCAAGTTACTATTGTGGTAACAGCTGCAGCAGGATCAGCAAGGGGAAGGGGAGCATATCCTCCCAAGAATGCCAAGGTCACAAGAGCCACAGGCCGATGAGGAGTCAGAGGTGGAACCAGCAGCTGCTGTGGTTGTAGACAGACATAGCATGCTCAGCATGTCGTTGCATTGGCTAGAAGATAAGTCATAGCATACTGATTCACCACTTTGGAGCCTAAAACCGTCTACTTTTGTACTGGGAAAACATTACATGAAAAAGTTTGACAGTAAAGAAAAACATTGTAGTTATGGACATCGCAACCCTCACTAAATCAAACAACAGGCAGGATGCCAAACAGGCAGAGTAGCCAGAGCAGCATATTTTTGTTTGTGCCATATCATGAATACACCTTTGCTCCTCCACCCCAAAAGAAAAGTATATGCTTGTTTATGCCATACAACCTGGCTTTCATTAGTTGGCAACTGCATATCATATTATTCCCAGTTAATATCCTTTGATATTGAAAGTGCAATGATATTGAATAAATCCTGTATGTCTCAGAGTACTGGTCAGATAACTGCTGAATGACCAAGAAACACAGAAAGGAAAGACAGTGCTGTATATTTGCAAGCAATAATCATAACTGAGTGTGTAATAACTAAGAGCAGTATGTGCAAAAATAAGAATTTCAGTCAATGTACAACTAACGTGTAATGTTTTACTATAACTGTACATTTTGTTTGTTTGTATGCTGAATGAGTGTTGTTGTTTTCTGGAAATGTGTTTGTGTGAAAAACAGGGTTAAGGCACCCATTCTGTGTTCTGAATGTGCATTGTGTGGTGATTTTGAATCCAGACCTATCTAGGCATATCTCATGTGTACTAACATATTCTGCTGCGTATGTCATACATTGATTTATGTTTCTGCTTGTTTTTAATAGTTTTTCTGTTAATGTTTGGGTCACTGCTTGTGCATGGGTTTGGTTATGTTCAGCTGGTTTGCATGCACAGCTGCAGTGCACAACCTAGTGGATCACTCAGATAGCAGACAGTACCCAGATATCTAAAATTGACATTGGATGCATTCTATTAATGCAGTTGTGTCTGATGCAAACCAGCTAAGTGCCATTGTACTGCGTTTAACAGCATGAACATAAAAGTAAATACTAATGCAGGAAACAGTTATGTAACTTATGCTGTGGCTGCAGATGTTAAGTTTTGGGCTGAAGTCTAAAAGGTCCTGGGTTCAACTACTAGGTTGACAGCTTTTATTTTACTGTTGTGACATTGCAGTATATAGCAATGCAATTAAAGATAGACAAGGGCTTTCTCAATTTTCTTGTGGCAACAACTGTAAGTTAGGACGACCATACATAAGGTCCAGGGTTCAAATGGAGCATGTTCCATTCTGTTTTAATGGTGTTCCACTTCACATTATTTAGACTTTCAGTTATAGCAGTTGCCCTAGTTTCTCTTAAATAATATTTACATTCCTGAGGCTGACACACTAATATAGTGTCAGTTATGCACTTATGCATTCTTCTCTGTATTGCTTACCATCACACAAACATGTTGCCTTTGTTTGTGTGATTGTAAGTGACTTACACCATTTTCAAATGTTGCAAAACCCAAAAGTGCAAGCTCTCAGTATCTGTGAGAACTGGAATTGGTGGGAAAACATCATTGTGGATTGGTCTTGATCATAGTAGACATGGCTGGTGCTCGTGGAGAGCTTTTGAGATTCCATGCTCTAAGGTGGGATGTCTAGGAGTCCAAAGTGTTTGTTGGAATCCTAGTGAATGAGTAATAGACCCAATGAGGTCTATTACTGTTTTGCTGTTTCTGAGCACTGTTTCCTCATTTTTTTAAATAACTCCTAGTGAATGAGTATAGGCCACAACTGTTGCAGGAGCTCTAGCTTAGATCAGATTACAAATCAGAGGCACGGAATCGTTTGGCCCAGGCTTTGAACAGTGCTACTGGTATCCCTCACACTGTAAGAATCGCTTACAGGCACTACTTGTAAAAGTTAAAAGCTGCATTTGTTCAGGATTTGTTCGACACGAATCCTACACAGAGTTTATTGAATTGCAGGGTTGGTCTATAACCAATATTTTCCATAACACTCTCCTCATATGCAAACATGTTCCAGTATTTCTCAGTAATAACCAGAATTTCCTGATTTCTTGTCATAGGGCCCTTTAAAATTGGAAAAAAAACTATCCCCAGGATTTAATAAAATCCATGTAGGCACTGTATTGAGCTTACATGGAATGTATCCATGTTCTTGGTCATGGTTCCCCTTTGGCAGCTTGCCATCATATTAATGATGTCTCATTGCCGAGGGAGAGCCAAGGTTATTGATTCAGTGTAGTGAGAGTTGTAGTGCTAACCATGGCTGCAGATGAGTATGGGACTCCTGCAATGTCCTTTGTTTTATTTTCAGTTTAATTTTTCCCTTTGTTTTATTTTTATTTATTTATTTATTTATTTATTTATTTTAAAAAGAATGTTTGTGTGTCACAGTGTGGAGCACAGCAATGGCAAACTGCACTTCTATATAAGATAGCAGACATCTGCCAGACATCTAAAAATAGAAACCAGATGTAATTAATTATTTTTTTAAAGGTGTGTTTAAGCGTGTTTGCATGGTGTGGTGCAGTGCTCAGTACTGCTTATAGGTAGCACAGTGGTATATGTGAAGGTATACTGGATTTCTTAATATCCTCATATCTAAATGGGTAGAGTTACAGCTTCATGTGCAGTAGGGCCAGGGTTTGAATACATGGAAGGGAAAATATGCAGCTAATTTTGATATACATACTATACATTTGTGTTATAAAAGATGGCCCCTCTGCACCCTACTAAGCTCTGCTCAACTGTGCTTAGACATGCTAAGCACTGCATAAAGATGGTAATTGCTGCCAATGTTTGTGCACAGCTTAGCTCTGCTTGGCTGGTTTGCTCGCTGCTAAGCTCCACTAAGACTACAATTCTGATAGTTTTCTCAAATCTCAGCTCAGCTGCACTGGTTTGCACAGCGCTAAGTTATGCTGCACTTTTTTGAATGTTGCCCAATTATGTGTAAGGGCTGAAAAAACAGCCTTTATTAAGCCCAATCAACAAGAATACAGCAGAATCCATTGCAGTTCTATCACTGACACTAGACAATGGCTAGCGGTGGTGAAGCTGTACGTTTGTGGGTGCAGCATTGGGGTATTACAGATTCCAGGGTTATGGCTGGGCTCCTTGTGCAAAACCATGCTGACAGGCTGCTGCAGGGTGGTTTCAGAGACTAGGAGAGCAAGGCAAAGACCTGTGAATGGCTGGCCAGAGAACTCACAAGTGTCACTGCTATCCCCGAAACAGGTGAGCAGTGTCATCACCAGCATGGCAACTTGATAAGATGTAAGAGGGCACTCTTGGACACCTGGATCCAAGAAGCGAGGGCAGGGAACACCCCACAAGTATGTAAGTACCTTTTCCTCTGTTTTACCAATATGTACTCTGAATGTTTGCAAAACTGGTATGCATAATGGTGTGCTTCTCTCCCAACAACTGCAGCTGAGAGGACATGCAATGTGGAGTCACATGTTGGGTGCTTGGCCAGGTTGCACCATTAGTGTGGTGAGTATGGCTGTATTATGCTAACTGTAGTGAAATAAGCAAGAAAGAATAAAGCATCAACTGCAGTAAAGTACATACAGTAAAGTTTTTAGTGCAATAAATGGTGGACTTAGAACTGTAGTACAATAAATTAACAATGCAAACTGTAGTGCAATAAAAAAATGAAACAATATCAATAACTGCATTATAGTATATACAGTGGCTGCTCATGATATAGGACTGCAGCCCCCCCAGCTGTGACCACACAATGGTACATTCCTCATTCCTACTAACTATCGTACCTAACATAATCCAGACTGCTGCCTTCTCAGTTCAGATTCAGGAACAAGGCAGCAGACTGCTGATTCCCCAGAAGTCTATGCGGTGCAAGGTCTGCAGTCATGGAAATGGAATGAGCGCAACCGGAAACCAGAACTGTGCATTCTGGCACTGCAAGGTTATTGGGTGGAAGAGTTGTACATGAAGAAGCTGGGGAATTATCATTATGAACAACATAGTTCATTCTGGTGGAATTATATATTAACAAACTGGATTAACAAACAGAGTTCTGGTGGAATTATCATTAAGTTGTACTACATGAAGAAGCTGTTGAGACAAGTTATCAGGTACATCATGAAGAGGTGTGTGTGTGTGTGTGTGTGTGTGTGTGTGTGTGTGTGTGTGTGCCTGTGTGTGCGTGTGTGTGTGTGTGTGTGTGTGTGTGTGTGTGTGTGTGTGTGTGTGTGTGTGTGTAATGCCCCAGTTGCTTTATACTGGTAGCTAGAGACAGTATGGTTGTTAGATCAGAACCTGGTGGTGGTTAGAGATCAGGCTTGAACCCTGTACCTTGAGTGCAGGTAACAAGAACCTGAATTCCCTACCCACCACCATTTGTGATTTTTTTTTTGCAGATATTTGCCTCATATTTTGTTCTGTTCTGTTCTGTTCCTCATAAAATCTGTGGTTTCTGAATGTAGAAATTCTTAGGTATTTGATGGTGCAGTGGCAGCATTGTTGCCTCACAGCTACATGTTCTCTGGTTTGATTCTTGGCTGGGGTGCTTTCTGTGTGGAGTCTGCATGCCCTCTGTGGGTTTGCTCTTGTGTCCTCCCATGTTAAAAAGACATGTGTCTACATTATTTCTCCCTGGGCCTCTGCTGAAAATTGGCTTTTGTTCCAATTCAGACTTTTCTGGTTAACAAATGTTAAATAAATAAAATTGACAGGCATTTGAATTTCCGACTTCATATGCTTCAGAAAGTACATAGTAAGACAAAACCTTTTATTCTAGCAATTTTCTAAGTTTATAAGATGAATATTTGACATTTGTTCCCTATTTTTGGGACTGTATTCCCCCATTATTGGCTTTGTCCAGGTTTTTTGTGATAAGGTTGAGAGCTATGGTGAGAACTGAATTCACTGAATATGTTTGAGGGCTGTATTCCCCCATTACTAGGTTTGTCCAAGTGTTTTGTGCTAAGAGGTTGACAGCTATGGTGAGAACTAAAGTCACTAAATGGTAGCCATTTAAGTTTCAGTCTTCCTATTTCATAAAACAGCTGATTTGGCATAATGGTATGTTGCTCTGACTGTTTTGCACAGGGACCTTAGTTCAAGACTGGGCAATAAAATGTATGGTGGTAGCACAGCATTTTATTCTAACAACTTTCCAAGATATACAAGCAATGTTTAACGTGTCCCTGTTTTTGGGGCTTTTGTCCCTCCTCCCCAATAAATTTTGGCTTTTACCAGATTTCTTGTGCTATGAAGCCGAGAGATACAGTTGAGTATCAAGTAGATTTTACCAGGAGTTGAGGGCTGCAGGGGAAGAGAAGTTTATTGCTGCTTATGCTAAGTCTGATTGCATTGTTAATAACACAAGTAGTGTATTTGCTTTTTCTGCAGAAGACTGTGGGTTCTACTCCCACAGGGGGTGGATGCTGCCATACTGAGAATATTCTCTTTGGCAAAGATACCTAGTAACTATGAACCTGTTATCAGTTTGCCATCCATTTCCTATTGCAATATTACTAGCTTATCATTGTTTTAATGTAATATAGGCAATTTATTCCTCTGGGACAACAGGCACTTCATTTGTAGATGAAACAATGAAATATAAAGTTGTTTGCTAGCAGCAACCTCTTAATTAGTTACAGGCCTCTTTAATGTGGAATTATTTAGATGACTTTTACTTCTGCAGAGATTATGCATATTTACTGATACTGGTGGCTTGTATAAGTTTGAGCAGACTTTTATGATGGAAATGTTCTCAACTGCACAGTTTTGTCATTATTGGTTCATGCATTTTGTTTCATTGTTTACTGGAAAAATGTTCAAAACAATAAATTTAAAACACTCTCTAACAACTGTACTGTGTTATACAGGGGATATAATTTAATACAATCAGGAAGGTGTATCACAAAACACATGTATGTTTTGTGTGTAAGGGGCCTATCATTTGAAAACAGCCCAAAGTTAATCTTTATACTAGCCAAATGTATTTTCTTTGAATGTGGATTCCAATGATGTTTCAATGAATGTGAGTTTGAAGGGCAGAGAACTTTTAATGTTAAGTCTATTTTCATTGTGAGACTGCATTGCTTTGGTTAGCAGATGTCTTGCTGTTTGTGCTGTAAAATGCAAAATAAAACTTTCAAATGAAATCCAAATCATCGTAGAAGCAAAGCAGTATGCACATTGCAGTGTTTATAGTAAATGAGGTGAAATAGCCAAGTAATGGGACATTGGAATGATTACAGGGGCAGGCTCCATTCGACCATGATTTTGTGAGGGGGAAGGATGGCAAACTCAAAGACAGCTCCGGCTCGACTGAACTATACCTCTCAACTGTCCAGATGTTCACAGAATGAATAGATTTTTGCTTCTTATTTTTGGTTTGTTCCTCATAAAATGTGTGGTTTTCTGGCAAATCATTTAGGAATTAAGCCACTAAATAATGACAGACATTGAGTTTCAGACTTTATAACCTTCAGAAAAATGCATGCTAAAGCATGCTAAAGCAAGACCTGTTATTCTATTAACTAAGTTTATACAAGAGCAATTTTTAGTACTGTTTCTATGTTTCCCCAATATATTTGACCTTGTCCACATTTCCTGCGTTAACAGGTTGAGAGTTACATGCAAATTGCTTTATAGAATTAGGCATATCCAAACCTCTCCACTGTACCAGATCTTGACTCAAAATGTTGCTCTCCCTCTAATAATCCCTCCGCAAAAATGGCAATGTTGGAAGAAAACATGGAGGGTTTGCAATTAATAAATAACTGTAATAATCAGAGTAATAGATTACTTTTATTTCAGAAATGCATGTAGATTTGATTATTTTGTCAGCTGCTCGAGCTAACAGTACTAATATTAAAAAAAAGTGTCTCTTCTTTGGCACGTTCCCATCTGTATTGTGTGGCTATTTTATATTTTTGCATCACATTTTTGGTCCATTTTTCACATAATTGTGGTTTTCTGGCAAATTAGTAGCAAATCATTAAAGATTGAAGCTCATAGGTTCATAGGTTCATAGGTAGGTACTAGGCTATCTGCCCAAAGGCATTTATAAGCCTTGCCGGAATGTGTTGGCTTTCGCAATCCCCTTAGATTAGTTCCCTGTGCCTCTGTCCAGCAGAGCCATTGAAGTGATCCCTGGGGTAAACTTTCTGTTTCCCATCCACTCGTCAAGGTTTCTCTTGAAGAGGGTTAGCAAGGAGCTTTACCTAATGTAGATTTGAATCATGTTCCAGAGTATGGGAAGTCTCTGGGACAGGAATCTATCCCTCGAGCATGTTCTATTTATTGTTGTAGTGAGGTTTAGATCCCTGGAGTGTGTGGCTTGAGGGGATATGGTTTTCTTTAGGTGGAGCATGTCCATCAATTCTGGGTTGGACATGGCCTTCTATGTCAGGCAGAGATCACCTCTGAATAGGTGGTGTGCAACCGAGTACAGCTGGAGTTTCTTTAGTCGAGCTGCATAGGGCATCTGCTTGAGGCCAGTGATCCTCTTGGTGAGGTACTTCTGTGGTCTTTCCAGTGGTTGCAGGTGTCTTGTAAGTTACATCCCAAATGGGGCATTGTACTCTATGATGGGTCTGATGAGTGATACATAGAGGGGCCCAATGACCTCTTTCCATCTGGATGCAAACCCTTTTGTGATTAGGTGGGCCACATAGAAGGATTTTCTAACCACTTTGGCAATGGGATTATCAAAGGAGAGGTTACTATCTACTTGGGTCTCCAGATCCCTTATTAAGTCTTCTGTATTTAGGGGGCTACCACCTATGTGGTAGTTTGTGGGTACTTTGTTTTTTCCAAAGGGGATGACTATGCACTTTTTGGCATTTAGCTTGAGACCATGGTTTTGACACCAGGTATCTATCTCAGTGAGACCCTTTTGGAGGATGTCTGGGTCAGCGGGAGAGTCAATTATAGCCCCTAGTTTGCAGCCATCTGCGGACTTGGTCAGCTATAGTCCTCCTATGCTTGCCTGTACCTCTGAGAAGTATATGCCAAACAGGAGGGGTCCTAGGACTGAGCCCTGGGAAACACCACTTGTAACTGGTTTAGAGTCAGACCTAGATCCCGCAACTCTTACCATGTGGGTTCTATCCATGAGCCAGTTGACAACCCATCTCGTGATGTAGGGGGTTACATTCAGGCTGGTGAGCTTGTCTATAATACCTGAGTGGGTAATGGTGTTGAAGGCCTTTGCAAGGTCCAGGTAGGCTGTGTGGACCACCTTTCCCTCATCTATATCCTTGGTAACAGTCTCAAAGAAGTCCGCCAGGTTTAGGAGGCATGATCTGCCTTTAACAAAGTCGAACTGGGTAGGGTCCAGTGTTTGGAGGTTCCCAATGTCTCTGTTAATGAGATCCATGATGATGCACTCCATAGCTTTGCAGACCAAGCTAGTCAGGCTTATAGGGTGAGATAGTTCCCAGGGTCCATTGTGGCTCCACCTTTGTGGAGCGGAATAACTGTTGCTGTGTGCCACTCTGTGGGCACATAGCCTGTGGAAAGGCTGAGTTTAAACAGTGTGTTTAGGTGAGGGGTTAGTTCATCTTTGAGCTCATGTAGGATGCAGCCTGGGACACCGTCCGGTCCCATTGATGCTGTGTTTTTGGCTTTGGAGAGGGCTGGGATTGTCTGTGATTTCAGGGGCACTACATTCTTCTAGTATAGTTATGGGCCCATTTGGGGGTGAGAGGGGGGTGAAGTTTGCACTGAACCTGTCTGCCAGGATGTTGGCTATCAGTTGGTTCAGTGTATTTGTGCCATTCTACACTAACTCCGAGCAGATGTGAGAATTGCCACTTAGATTCTTGACATTGCTAAAGAATGCCTTGTGGTTATCTTTGAAGTCCATGGCAATTTTTCTTTCGAAGCTAGCCTTGGATGATTTTATGAGGGAATGTAGTTTCTTGCTGATACTGATCAAGGATGGCTTCCCTTCTTGGGATTTTACTCTTTTCTGTACTAGCTTCCTCCTTCTATTGTGTAGCTTGTTTATGGCAGGGGTCCACCAGACTGGTTTGCTTTTCTTGGAGGAGTGAGTCTTGGTTTTGTTTGGGATACAACGATCCATGCATTCTTGTAGGTGCCCATAGAGTGCATTAGTAAAGGATTTTGCAGCTTGGATAGCGTTATCCTTTAACATGGGGGCTTTGAAACTTCCCACCTCGGTCTTAAGTAATGTGAAGTTTGCTTTTGAAAAGTTTTTCACGGTGGTTTCTTTGACCGGGGGTGGTGGCGGAATGTGGATATCCAGAGTGATTAGTTTATGGTCAGATCTAACCAGCGAAGGGTTGACCTCCAGTGTGGAACACTGGTTGCCCATGTTGGTGATGACCAGGTCCAATTTGTTGTCACCTCGGGTGGGGGTGTTAACCAGTTGATCCAGGGCATTTGAGTTTATAAATTCTAGGAAATGTTGGGCAAGGGAGTTTGTACTTGAGTAGTTCTCCCAGTTAATGTTTGGGTAATTGAAATCACCCAATATCAGGGTGTTTGGTAGGACCTTTATGTTTCCCAGTGTTTCCAGGAATGAGGAGTGGGGGTCCTGGGACATGGTGGGTGATCTGTAGCAAGCTATAATTTGAATAGCAGTTTTGGTCATTGTTACTTGCACGTGGATGATCTCTGAAGCATCGTGCTGTGCCACTAACCTGGAGGTGTGGGTATCCTTGATGAATATGGATACTCCCCCACCTTTTGTATTTCGGTCTGAGTTTTGTGGCCAAAATGTATGGTATGAGTTGTAGCCTGGTAGTGCTGGGGTGCTCTCTGGAGCTTTAAACCAGGTTAATGTTACTGCACATATATCAATTTCCTCCATACTGAGGAGTGCCTTGAGTGTGTGCATTTTGAGGTTTAGACTTCTGGCACTGAGCAGCATTACCCTCAGTTTTTTGTTACTTATGCTATTTATGGTGGTGGGTTTGTCTTTTGAGTCTTACATAAAAAAGGCACTATGGGGGTGGCAATTGCCTTGGCCAGTATTCGAAAGCCTAAGGGTGACAGGTGCAAGCCATCTCTAGTGAAGCAGAGTGGCTTGTTGAGCATGTCATCCCAGGCTGACAGACACCGGATCCCCTTTGAATGACACCAGCAGCTTAGCCAGTTGTTGAAATTGATACATTTTTCTCTATACCATGGTATCATTCTTGGTGAGGGCAGGATGCTACTCAGGGTCAGGGTCATACCAGCCTGGGCTATGTAATCAGATCTCCTCCATGTCTCTTTTCATGTAGTCCAGGGAGGTATGGCTCAGGTCATTCACACCAACATGGACAATGACAGAGTCATATCTGTACTTGTTCTGGAGTGACCTGAGTGCTTGTGTTATGTGACGGATCCTGGCACCCGACAGGCAGCTAACAGTAACCTTCTCCTTGTTTAGCCTAGTGAGTGGGACGTCAGTGTGCCTGACTATAAAGTCACCTATTACTAGTGTGTTGGGTATGTTATTTTGCCTTAAGGGTTGTGATTGCATGGCACACCAGTTTTGTGAAGTATGTGTTTCATAGTTGGTGTTGGAGGGGGTGGAGGTTGCTTGTATGTCTGCTTTGGAGGTCTTTGTTGCTTTTGCAGATTTTTATATAGAGCTTCTGAGTATGTTTTCATGTATTTATGTGTGTTTTTTACCTGTTCTGGTTTCATAGGTCTATGTGAGACTGGTGGCATGATGCAATTGATTCCCTTCTCCTCTTGACTGCCTGGTCCAGCCTTGGGTTGAGAGAGCTTAGCCTCCAGTTTGGCTGTATAATTGCATATCTCGCATGTACTAGTGTTTGATGGAAGGAGGAGAGGGTTGTCTGTGTACATGAGGCAATTGTAACATTGCCTCAAAATGCCCAGATTCACCAGCTGGACCGGAGAGTACACCTGAAACTGCCCTTTGGACATGCCTGGATAGGTACAATGAACTGTTTTACTGATTGGCTGGTAAGGTCGAATAGAGAGCCTTGTCCTTCTCTACAGTATAGGGGGGTCTAGTGCTAAGGTTTATTATTTGCTATGAGTTTAGAGCAAGTGCCGGGATGAGAAGTGAATGGTTTGAATGCTTAAGTTGTAAGTTTTTGTAGTTCCAAGGGAAAAATTGAAGAGTAAACTTTGTAAAGCCAGGAATAGTTATACCCTAGCTAACAGGCACTGCCTGGCCTGCAAAACCACACAAATGTGGGTTTTATAGCAGGGAAATGAAAGAGATAGAAATTAGCCCAAAATGGCCAATCAACTACTAATTTCTGGGATGAAACCAGTCCTCCAGGGACAGATAGGCTGCTCAAAGCTCCCTTTCTCACAGTGAACAGAGAAACTTCTTTCTATCTAAGTAAGGAATGGGCAAACGCAGAAACTTGTAACACAGCCCTGAATTCAGCACTAACCTGAAAACTGGACTATACTAGCTTAGAAAGGCAAGAAAACAAGTATATTTGTTTTGTTTTTTTTCTTTTTTTTTTTCAGAAAATAACCCAGATACAAACAAAAAAGTTAGAAAATAATGAGACATTTGAGTTTCAGATTTCATACCCTTCAGAATATTCATACTAACGCAAGACCTACTATTCTATTAGAAAGTTTATAAGAGCAATATTTAAATATTGTCCTTATTTTTGGGCCTTTGTCCTGCTTCTCTTTATGGCTTTGTCCAGATTTCTTGCTCTGAGGTTGAGAGGTATAACAAATATGTCAGGGCCACCGCAGTCAGCCAGAGACATTTCAAGTTGTGACATACTTGTTGCACCCCACTCCCCCATGTAGAGACTCTGGATGTGTCCAAACAAGGCAAGGAGCAGTTATGCAGTGTAAGTGTGCAGAGTATCCCCCCATCCAAGGTAGACACAAGTACTGCAGTGGCTTTTCAACTGTCCTTGCTTGATTTTGTAGAATGTTCTGGTTTTCTGTCATATTTTTATACTGTTGATTATGCTTATTATTATTATTCAGAAAGTGCCCATTGCTCTGTATTTAAGTAGCAGTGCTTTCATGACCATCAGGTAAGCTTATCTGAGATTGTAAGATGCAAGTAAGCTTTAATGAACATACTGTTAAAGAATTACCAACATTGAAAGCCTTTTTGTTATTGCCATGCAGAAAATACTTACCTAACTAGATAACATAGCCTCGGGTATTAAAATGCATATGACAGTATTTGTAATGAAGGACAGGATTACAATATTTTAAGAAGTTCATTACCTTTGTTGGAGACTTGCAGTCATCTTTGCAGGATTTACCCATAAACTAAACAGAATGCCAATCTATCATGTGTGGTAACATAACCTGTGCAGTAATCCATTAAGCAATTTATCTTCAGCTTGTTTCTTGTTTGCTGTTCATTTTTTACTTTGATCATGTTTTCCCCATGAAACTAGTAGATAGTTGTCAGGCTGCAAGTTTTTTTTTTTTTGTATAAGAAACATTTTTATAAGTGGGTGTATCACAGAGGTTGCTACTTATATCATGCTACTTGATACTTTCATAAAGCTGAATATAAATTATAATTAGAACTGCAGTGCAAGGAGAAGTGGTTTGAGTTGAGTGCTGGTTGTTTATCTTATACTTGACTTTGACTGGCATTCCAGTAATGTATTTAAAAAGTATTTTATTTTTCATGCCTCGAAACCTTTTTGTTTCCATCTAGATATTAAGTAAGCTGTCATGCAGCCAATGCATTGAAATATTTTTTTCTTCTACACTTCATTTTGTTTTGATTGGATTCATAATGACAGTGTGGCACCCAGGGCAGCATATTTAAAGTTCCAGTTTTTACAGTTTTGAGCATAGCTTCTCTCCTTTCTAGTTGGCTGCACCCCTTCCCATTGGCCCCACCCATTCAGTTGTCTCCTGCAGCCCCCTTTGATTTGAAGTCATCAGCTGCCACTGTAAAGTTTGTAGTGCAATAAATGTGGAATTAGAACTGTAGTGCAATAAATGAATAATGTCAACTGTACTGCAATAAAAACATGAAATAATACCAACTGCATTAAAGTATATACAGTAATGTTTATAGTGCAATAAATGTGGAATTAGAGCTGTATTGCAATGAATGAATAAAGCTAGCTGTATTGCAATAAAAACATGAAACAATATCAATAACACCAATAACACCAAAAAAATGGTGCACATCAGGATTGTGTTGTCTTAAGCATTGCATTAGAGCTGTATGCATTGAGGCTGTAAGGTAAGGAGCTGAAGTCAAGTATAACACTGTAATAACTGTAGAATGCAAATCTAATGGCTGCAAATTGTATTGGTTAACTCATATAAGTACTGTTCAAGGCTGTCACTAGGCCAATATTGGTCACATAATGCTCTGTCATCCACCGACATCAGGTAATAAAGATATATGGGTGAGGTAGCCCACTCCATGAGCTGATATTGTTTGTTGACTTCACAGTTATGATACTGAAATATAGCTTACCTACTATCTGTGTTATGCTTGTATTTTATGCATGTGTGTTCTGCTGTCACTGCAGTCTACTATAACACTGTAGTAGTACTACCAGATCCTATTTTGGTTCCAGGTAGGCTCTAGGCAAATATTAGTCAGTCACTAATCAGCAGTGACTCAGTAGCTCAGGTTGTTAAATGCTTTGTATATAGTACATTTTGCCACACACAGTCCAGGGTTCAAATCCAGTGGTATGTAGCAGTAAATATTACAGTATTAGTCACGTAATGCTCACAATTGCTCTCTCCACAGGAACTACAGGTAAATGGGGGAAATAGCCCATATTATAAGTAGAAAACTGTGTGTTTAGATGTTGCAGACTGTTAAAATAGCATGAATGTGTTCATCAGCAATGTTCAGTCAGAAATAAAACGTGTAATCCCGGTGTGGCTGTATTCCTGGAGTATCTGTTAAAAGTTGCTGCAGTCAATTAATGCGTTCTATGCAGAGGTCCCCTGCAGTCACTGCTTTTGGGTTCTATTCCTATATCTGCCAACCAAGGCATGACAGCTGTTTAGTGTCTATACTGTACACATACATGTCTCTCAAGTGTCACAATTTCAAGTTATGTAATTAATAGTACATAATCTGTCTGTCACAGGATTACCATGAAAATGATTACCTAGATTGTAAAGTATCATCACATCAGCCCACAGAACACCTTGGTAGTTATATAGGTCCACCTGATGTGCAAGTGTTCTGTGTAGTTGTGTATCTGCAGTTGTTACTGCTTGGTCCATAGTGCCCCATGCAAATAGCTTGAGAGGAATGTACGTGCTGCATCAGCTATAGGAGACTTGTAGTCACTGTACACATAAACAAAATACAGACCCATGGAGTAAATAGTAGTAATGTTGTTAAGGAAATAACCAAAAATGTAACTAATGGACTGTTTTTTCTCTCTTGCCACCCCTTATCTTCATTTATTTGTTATAGTTGTTCATTGGTTATGGTTTACTATTAACATATGTTGTTACATTAACTGTATTTTGGGATGTGTTTTATTGTTATGTATTATAATGGTTGCATATTAACATATCTTGTTACATTACCTATTTTGTTGGTGTTATGCTGTAAGTGTTACCAGCATGCTATTAGCATACTGACTTTTCTGTTATTTATTGTTGTGGTTCACATAATATGCATTGATATGTAACTGGGTTATTTTCAAATGTTCTGCCATGCTGTTATTACTAACAATGATTTGTTCACAACTAACCGATACTTATTGCTATACCTCCATTACCACAGCACATCATGGTAGGCTGGTTCAGGCCAATCTACCTACCTTGCCTCAACAGGCTGTGACACCAGGTCCTGGAACATTTTGGACCCAGATCTGTGATGCCCAATATGCTTCTCCTGCACCACCTATGGAGTCAGGTGGGACCGCCTCAGTGGATGGAGCCCACCTTCCCCTGGGAGCTGTGGCAGAGGGGTCATTGTAACCCAGGCTGAAATGCCGGTCAGGGCATGCAGGATTGCTCATCATAGCTATGAATGCTGCCTGTGCTGGATTGAGGGCATGCTGACCGACCTGGTAACCTGGTCGGGCAGCTTCACCCTGGCTCCCAGCCTCCAGCACAGCCACCCTTGCGGCAGTGAAGGAGTAGTGTTTACAGTCCCATGGCTGGGGACGTCAGTCATGCTGCTGCCATCTGGAGGGATATGTGACTTGGATTCCACAACATCCTCCTTATCCAAGGTGTTCACCCACCTCATGTGCCACACACCGCCCCTGTCTGCTGTCTTGCCTGTCTGTCTGTGAATGCATCCTCTCCTACCCAGCTTACCTCCCCATACATACCTAAGTCCCTTCCCCAACATTCCGCTCTCACCTTAATAAAAAATGGGCACCTGCCCCACAAAAAAAAGTCACCACATACATAGCTCTCCATTTCAACATGTGTTCATCTGGCATGAAAAAGCAGTTATGTTGTCCTCACCCCTCTCTCTGGGGTTTGAGAGTTCAAATTCAGCTATGGTTCTTTCCTACACCCTTTCTGCACATCCCTATCTGCCTTTCACTATGTTTTCCTCCCTGCTTGCCCCCATTTCATCACTTTTCTATCTCATATTTTTTTCTTTTAATTATATTTCTTAGCACAGAGCTGCACAGCTCACTGCATCATATAGTTTCTCTTAGCTCAGATAAATAGAGCTATAATGAGCAGGTGTTTTTAACTTTGTAAGTTACATGTACAATGTAAACACCTCTGCAATGTTTTGAACCCAAGCCCATCACACTTGCAGCACACTGCATTAACCTGCCATGCCACACAAATCTCACTTAAAAAAAAATGTCTTTTCATCAAAACATAGTGATTGCCAGTTACAGTCATTAGGTGTGTCTCAGTGGAGCTGCACACCACTCCATGCCACACAAACCGGAATTAAAAATTAATGGGGAAAAATGGAAGTGCACCTTGGACTCTGGTACAATAATACACCACCAGTCAGCCAAAGACATAAAATGGGTATACATGATGCCTGTGATAGCAGGTAAATGTGCCCTTGTATCAGCAACATGAAGAAAGAAACCTGCTAAGGCATTAATGGCACAAAACATGTTCAACTTGGACCCTGCTGAAGAAATACAACCATAGAAAGCCATGCACAAACTGATGGATGCAGACAATGTGTGTCACAGCCTGTATGTCTGCACATATACCTTGCAAATACACCTACTTTAGCAGTGACTCAATAGCTCAGTCTATTACATGCCTTGCATGCAAGTATATTTTGCCACACATAGTCCTGAGTTCAAATCCTGTCTTGTGCTGCAGTTCAATTACATTATTGTGAAGACAGCAATTAATGACTGAGTCATACAATCTTTATCTGCACAGGTTACTGCTAATTAATGAACTACTATCCAGTTTTGCAAGTCAAAAGCCTGCAGGTAAGGAGACACTGCACATATCTGTATAACATAACTATATGTAGCCTACTACTCTGTTATTGGCAGTGTTGCATAACAGATGTACTTTAATCACATACCTTGATTGGACTGGAAAGGGTACCCTTACCCTGACTCTGCCATAATGACACAGCTGACACAACTGCCACAGTTACATGTACAGCTTGTTGTCCTCCAAAGTATTCACAGTCCCCCTATGTGCTCTAGGCTGCAGCAGCACATGCAGCCTGTAAGACACACACCTGTATGTAAAGGTATCTACTACAGACCTACCATACCTCCCAACCCCCTAGCAGAAGGAATCCAGACACAGCCATACTTAATGGGGGGAGAAAGGTCCAGAGATTGGGACATGTTTTACAGTTTGCTCCTACATTTATTTATTTATTTATTGACATTTGTTGACCATGAAAGTCCAGTGGACCAAGTGACCCATTTTCAGTGGAGTCTTACGTAGATAGTAAGTTGATACAATAGCATCTATTGCATTAGCATGCATATTCAGAGAAATATAAAGTCTGACACTCAAAGATGTGTCTTCCATTACACACCTCAACTCACAATGTTTGCCAGTCAATTACCAGAAGATCACAATGTCTTGGGACACTGACCACACATATGAGGCAAAACTGTGGACATACTGCATAAAATCTCTGCAGTTGAAAGCTATAGTACCTACCATCTGCAATGCTGTAGTCTCCATACCTCAGTAATGTCCATCTTAACAGTTAAGAAAGGGGTCCAGGTCTACATGAAGGCCTTATATATTGCACTGTGGTGGCATGTCATTGTCTAATGCTAGTCCAATTCAGCTGATTTGGCTGCAATTAGCATATTAGAGCCACAGACTGGTGCAGAGGCAATTACCTGCTAATGAACATTACCTTAAAAAAGCAAACAGCTAGTTATGGGGCACAAGTCTGTACAAGACTTACCTTACACAGAATGCATATTTTCAAAAGATTACCAGAAGCAAAGTTCAACAAAGGAGAACTGTACCCAAACAAGTATGTAATTGATTTCTCCATATAACAGGATGCAGATGGGAGGATGGAGGTACGGGGAATAAGGATTGCAGCAGCACTAAGCCTGTCTTAGATCCATGGTAATGGCATGTCATTGATACTCATCTGTCCTACGCCTACAGACATGCCTCTCAAATGTCCCTGATTTCCACTCACATATTAGCTCTGTCCCTCTTATTCCCTCAGACAACAGTTGGCTGTTGTAGGGAAGCTAGTGAATTACATGTGATACATCGTGACAATAAGTAAGGGTGTATACTCCTGTAACATCAGATGATGTACACTAATTCGCCTCCTTTCATTCTGTCAATGTCTTCCATAAATAGTTCTAACATGTGCTATGCATTGTCTGTCTTGATGAAGGCCATGGCATACTGGGCACACCTATGTCTGCCTACAGGGACATCCTCAGGAGTTTCCTCCTCCAAGGCCCCCTGTGGGTGTGGCTATGGTGACCTAGACACTAATGGGGGGGCAGTGTATCCCTTCCCTTTGCTGATCCTGCTGCAGCTGTTTCCACAGGATCATATTGTGTAGCATGGAATGTACTGTCAGCATCTGTGCACATGTGGCTGGAGAGTACTGCAGGGGTCCACCAGATATATCATGGCACTGGAACCCTGACTTCAACAGCCCAAACACATGCTCTATGATGTTCCTAGTTTGACATTCTTCCATGAGTATGGGTGCATTTCCGATGGGTATCATCATCAATAGTTCCAGTGCATAGCCAACATCCCCCAGTAAATGGCCATGTGGGATGTTCCCCCTAGCAAACATCTGGTACAGTTGTGATACATGCCAGATATGGGAGCTGTGATAACTGCCAGGGCTGCCAGCAAACACATTCATGATAATGCCATGGGCATTGCATATGACCTGGCAGTTGATGGAGTGATACCCCTTGCAGTTGACGTAGATTCTACCCTCCTCACTGGGTTGTGCCTTGATGTGCACATGACTGCAGTCTATAGCACTCAGTACCTCAGGGTAGTGTGGCACATGGTAGAAGTATTGCATACTGCTGGCCTTCTCCACAGGGGTGTGGGGTAAATAAATGAGCTCACTGGCATGTGGTAGCATAGCATCCAGGAACTGGTGGAGTACCCTGGGTGCTGATGCCTGTAACCCCGATCATGTCCCTATTTGGTCTTTGGAAATTACCTGTAGCTAGTACCTAAAGAGCTATGCATACCTTTGTTTCCACTGGGATGGGTTTCCCTCTGTTGGCTTTGGGTCTGAGTTGAAGGCGGCAGAGCTCAGTGACTTCTTGTAGTATGTCCCTGTCCACCCTCTAGTGCTCTACAATCTCCAAGTCATATAGCTCCTCACTAGTACATTATTATAGACTGTTAATGGCCCTAATGTAATTGAAATAGAGGTCATCATCTTCTTTTGGCTGTTCCTGTTATGGGTCGCCACAGCAGATCACCTGTTTCTACTTCTTCCTGTCCTCTGCATCTAGCTCTATCACACCAACCACCTGCATGTCCTCTCTCACCACATCCATAAATCTTATCTTAGGCCTTCCTCTTTTCCTGTTACCTGGTAGCTTCATCCTTAGCATCCTTTTCCCAATATACTCAGCATCCCTCCTCAGCACATGTCCAAACCAATGTAATCTTGCCTCTCTGGCTTTGTCTCCAAACCTTCCAACCTGGGCTGACCCTCTAATATACTTATTCCTAATCCTGTCCACCCTCATCACGCCCAGTGCAAATTTTAACATTTCTAACTCTGCCACATCCAGCTCAAACTCCTGCCTTTTTGTCAGTGCCACTGTCTCCAACCCATATTACATAGCTGGTCTCACTACCCTCTTGTTAGACCTTCCCTTTCACTCTTACAGGTACCCGTCTGTCACAAATCACTCCTGACACTCTTCTCCACCCACTCCATTCTGCTTGTACTCTCTTCTTCACCTCTCTTCCACATTCACCATTACTCTGAACTATTGACCCCAAGTATTTAAACTCCTCCACCTTCACCACCTCTACTCCTTGCAACCTCACCATTCTTCTATCCTCCCTCTCATTCACACACATATATTCTGTCTTAGTCCTGTTGACCTTCATTCCTCTTCTCTCTAGAGCATATCTCCATCTTTCCAGGGTCTCCTCCACCTGTTCCCTACTCTCACTACAGATCACAATGTCATCTGCAAACATCATAGTCTATGACGACTCCTGTCTGATCTCATCTGTCAACCTGTCCATCACCATTGCAAATAAGAAAGGGCTCAGAGGTGATCCTTGATGTAACCCAACCTCCACCTTAAACGCATCCATCACTTCCACTGCAGACCTCACAGCTGTCATACTATGGTCATCAGTAATTAATATACTATTGTCTTTCTCGGCCAATTTTTTTTTTTTGGACAGCGTTCCTCACTCAGCACTGTGACATACCAGGCAAACACATGCTGCAAAGGTAAACAATGCTCAGCAGTCACTGCACACCCCTCATGAAAGGTCACGCTCAGCATGGTGGCACATCACACAAACATGCAGAAACACACATAAATACATGGAAATACATGCCATGAAGGTAAACAAAGCTCAGCAGAACTGTACAACTCCCACTGAACAGATCGGTGCGCCATGCAAACAGGTGCAGCTGAAAACCAATGAGCTTACAAGTCCTCAAACACACTCCCCTTGATGTCAGCTACCTCTTCTCTGGACACCAACATGATTATGTGCTTACATGGATGGGATCTGCTCACACAGATACCCATTTGTCCTATTCAGTAACCCCACTTCATTTGTATAGGGATCTGTGCACACAACCTGGAAACTGCATGGCTCCAGGCTCTGCCTCATTGACAACAGTACCATTCCACCATTGTAGATACTCCACACAGGGTCCTATAATACATTGCTGTCACATATTAATAAATTTGTTTTTTGCACTCTTATTAATTAATTTATTTTTTATTCATAAAAGCATGTTTGCACACTGTGGTGTGTAGCTCAAACACAGTCACATCATTAGAAAAAAGAAAATTATTTTAAATTATTTCCCATACAGTTTTGGACACACAGTGGATAATGTTGCTATTTCTGTCCATCTAACTACACTTTTACATCCCCTGTTGACTGTTTAAAATCCTGTACCAGGAATTTTTCCGTGTACACTACGGACACCAACACAGGGTGTGCAGGACTGCCTGTCTGGTGGCTGGATCACTCTACCTCACTCATTTGCATGCAGTTCACCTGCTTATGAGGTGATTTGCATGCCACGGATACTTCAGTGTTGGCGTGTGTGTCTGTGCCACCCAGCTTTGTTTACTGGATCACAAACCTGCTTACTTTAATGTAAGCAGTGTGCCATGATGCCTACATGGAAAAATGTCCATGTAGGCTTTATTAAATTCCCCCCATGTTTTTTTTTTCTTTTACTTCACTTATTAGTGAATCTAGCAGTTTCTCTGGGTATTGTCTATCTGAAATATTTTTTCAAAACTTTGACCTCATTTAAAAATACTTGATCTTCCAAAATTCGATGATCTGACCAACTGACCTTTGATAATATTTTGTTTGGTCTTTTATGAATGCAGACTGAAAAAAATGTATAAAGGAATTTGTCTAAGTTGGTTGTCTCTGTAGATTGGATTCAAACTTGTTATTAAAAGTTTTGTATATATGTAGAGTTAAAAACAAATGCTTTATGGAAGAATTCATAAGTAAAATGTAACACTTATGATGTGTTTTCTAAATACTCAAAAACCTCATGTAATACTGCAACTCCCTCTTTCCATAAAGTAAATATGTCATCCAAGAAACATAAATATAATTGCACATATTTGTAGTACACTGATATAAAAACATTTTCTTGTTCGCATTTGCACAAACTCAAGTTCATAAATGTAGGTGCGACAGCAGCACTCATAGCCACACCCAAGATTTGCTTAAAATATTCCCCTTCATACATAAGCTAACTGTTGGACAAAACCAACTCCTTTAATTCACTCAGAAAGTCTACCTCATTAGCAGGGATGTGTCTCACATCCCACACTAGATTTCTAAACCAGTTGATATATATAGTCTTTGGAATTACCATAAAAAGGTCCTTGACATTAGCTTTAACTAAAATTATTTTGTCCACTTCCATGATTGTTCGCAACATATCAAGAAAATTCCATAAATCCTTAAGAACCTGTGAATAATGGATTAAAACGTCCTTCAACTTGTGAGCTACATATACCACTAATGGTTTGGTCTTTCCCTGTTTGCTGATATAATGGGCATTAAAAGGAGGTTGGACTTGTCCTTTTGAATCCTAGGGATCCCAAAGATGTACAGAATCATGGGTTTCTTGACCTCTAAAAATGTATAAGTGTTGTTATCAGTAATCTCATTAAAAACAATCAAATAAAAAAAATGATTTTTCTATAGGCTAAACACATTTCATTTTTGGAAACCACACTGTAAATGTCCTCATCATATAACATATCTGACATTTTAGAACTGTAAATAACCAAGTACCCGCACCCTTGTCAAGTTTCTTAATATGATTACTGTTGCCACTAGATAACTTCTTTAAGAGATCCTGTTCACTTTCACTCAAATTATATCTTTTCTTGTTTTGGTACTTAGTGTATACCTAGGTACATATTTTTGATTCAACAGACTTGTGCCCTGATTCAGCATACTTTTTGAACTTTTTTTTTACATGGGTACAACAGGTGGGTTATAAACGTAATACCTGGGAATCATTAACAGTAAGGTATACCTTGCACTAAGCCTACATGATTAGTCATGTTACCGTGATGAGCAGCAGTGCTCATTGAACATGCATGCTGTTTCTCAAATGTCCAGATTCATCTGTACCTTCTCATGGTCAGCAGAAGTGCTGTCAGCCATGAAAGGGGATGAGGAATGTCGAACACACAAATGTAAACAAAAGGCAAACCTAGTAAGCAAGCATTCATAGACAGGTTATACAAGTAAGTGCAAGCTGATTGAAAGAATTAAGCTGCAGGGGAAGTGACATGGGGAGAATGCACACAGAATACAGTGATTATTGCAGAAATAAGTAAGAAGGGAATATAAACAGGGAAAATATTCTTAGATAATGCAGCCAAATATGCTTATGTCACAAAGAACATTTTTTAAATAAATACTTCCATACTGATGCAATAATCAATCCTATTCACAATTCTTGACTCATGCAAATAAATAGACATGCTAAGAAAGGTTGTGAGATGGACACAAAGCAACAGTTTAGTAAATGGGAGTAAATTTGATGTAAGTGTTAATAAAATGCTGAGCTGAGATAACAGTAAGACAGTAGCTACATTAGGAGATATTTGTACAGCTTGCAATTATTGCATATGAGATGTTTATCTCTCTCTCTCTCTCCCATTCTTGCACCATGTAGCACATCACGCAATGAGTGCCATTCAGTACTTTGAAATGTTTATATAGGGAATTAATTTGTGGTAACTGACAGTACTGCTGTATTCTCCACTTCTTCATGTCTAAGGAGACAAAATGAACCCTACAGCTGTTGTGTAGTGCACATCCAGAAAGGGTCTTGTTTTTGCAATTTCCTGTCATTTGCAACCATAGAAAGGGTATACATTACCTTTAAACATGTATCAGACAAGTACATGTTGTATAACACTCAAAATACATTAGTGACAAATGACAACATAGATCTGATGGTATTTCATTAGTTCAAGGTCTTGGTTTGTAAATGGTGCACACCTGCTACATCCTCATACTGGGCATGTTCACAAGCAATCACAGTGAACACTGTTATAACAACACATACACACAAGAAAGTATCATAACATAGACCCAGTCACACTTCCTGATGATCTCGCAGCATGCCATATAAGAAGAAAGTTTATGTAAGCCCTCATGTTCTATAAAGCTCTATAATGTGCAGTAGAGAATTACAGTAATACATACGTGTTTGGATGAAGACATGCAATACAGAGCATTATTTGGAAAATCAGTTATACTTGTGAGGAATCAGTGTCATAATCAACATTTTCATCTTGCCAGTCTCAAATACATATCAGGTCAGATATCAAAAAGCTGTGTATCAACCACTGACACCACAGAAATAGGCATACCAACTGCATCATGAATAACACCCTTGAAAAGGTTTTAGAACTTTCCCATTGCAACAAGTATGGCTCTCCTGTCTTAGAGCATGAGATCTTAAAAGATGTGGTCATTTGACTGTACCATACCTGCTTTGTTTGCATAAGCCATATCTGTCTGGCACAGTTATGTGACAGAGATGTTACCAGATTCAACCCCCTGCCTATCATACTACACATACTACACAACTGTGTATTGACTTCACTTGCCAGATGAGATAGGAATGAAGCCTGTCACAAATAACTAAAATTAATATGTGAACTAAGAAAGGATTTTTCATGAGAATTTGTACATTAATTTGTCAAAATGATAAAAAGGAGGTACCTATATTAATCCTCAAACAACTTGGCCATGGGAGCTTTTTCCATTTTTTTGTACACACACTGGCCCAGAATTAAACCACATTCTGTGTAGCTATGCCATACAAGTCAGTACTCAAAGTATGTGTCACAAGAGCACTCAAACCACAACGATCCCAGGACAACTGTTTTACTGCCATGATATCACAAAATGTGCTTATATTTGTTTGTCCAACGTCAGTGCGTTCATATAATGTTGTCCTTGGCTGGAATTAAACAGTGAGCTATGTAAGTCCACCAGCTAACAAAATGAGTATTAATCACACACACACCGCAGTGGAAGTCTGACCACAGTGAAATCATTACATCATATGACAGTGTTGCAAACAATATGTATAAGATAAAAGGTATGGAGGTGGCCACCCCCACTGTAATTGTACAGATATAACTGCGTTATTCATGCATAACAATGTAAGGGCACACAATACTTACAACCAGTAATTGCAGGTTTTGAACACATGACTGAAACAACAGAAGGTGCATGACATTCTGAAAAAATGAATGTGTCAAAGGTAGAATTGTTGCTTCAACTACAGTTGTGAGATATTTTGGTATTTAAAGGCATTATATCATGTTATTACTGCAAGGGATATGTGTGCCTGTAATTTGTTTTAAAGACTGTTGTTATATGTCTGTCACACAGCATTGCCTCATGCTAGGTATCCTGAAACACACCTGCTGCATAATGCAGTCATCACTGTGATGGTAGAATGACAATCCTACTTTACGTGAAGATAATCACTGATTCAAGCACATGCCTTACTATGGTAACAACATGCAGAACACTGCCTCATTTCCTCATGCCAGAGGAGAAGGCTTACTACAACTATTATGAAAGGAAACTGTAATCAGATTTCATCATCAGCAAATAAAGCATTTTTAGTCATAAAATGATCACGACTTTTAGTTAGAGGAATCATCATCTATACACATACACCACAGGTATGGGTGTGATATCATTGTTAGTGACATGTACATTCACAGTCATACTGACACCACTCAGTCTAAGCAGTAATGGCTGGATTTGAACTAACTACTTAAGATCAAAATCTATAGAATACTGCCGGAATCACAACTGCCACCCGAGATGTTTGCTTACAACTGTGGCAATGCACATTTGAATGGATGACATCATCATTGCTTATTAGCTTGATGTTTCTGCTAAACAGTAGTGGAACAGCACAATAACACTGTACAGCTGCACATCATGTATGCATTTGAAGCGTTTTCTGCACAGTATGAAGGAGAGAAACACACACCTACAGAAGACAATCACTGCTGGATTCAAACCACCTACCTATCTAGTTACATAGTGTAGAGAGCATAGTTTCATTAGCCAGCACCATAGCAGAAGTTGTGTCACAGTTGTGAGGTAGTGCAGTTTTGAAAGCATGATGTAATCATTGTGTTTCCAAAACTCAGTTTTGCCTGGAGATACTAGAAATGTATAGGGTCACTGAAAATATGTCATCACTGTGAAATCTAGATACCTTGGTTACAATATCCCATTACCATCTACAGATGTTGTACAACTTACTCACATAATTCTAATTGTAATTGTTTTTCTTTACTCTCTCCCTGAAGCAAACCTCTGGCAAGCTCAATTGTGTTGCTGATGGCAAAGTATTAGGATATGCATAATCATATCCTGAAGTGTTGAACTTAGAATGGGAATTAGCAGATCTCTATGGTGCTCCATGCTGACCTTTGTACAAATAAGCAGTACACATAAGGGGTGTTGGCACAGATGCAGTTGTACATGACAATACATAAAGTCCCACATGCAAATTCAGAATTGTTGGATTGGAACACCCACCTATCTAGTTACTCAATATATAGAACATAGTATTATAGACACTTCAAAAATATGACAGTGCACTGCTGAATAACAATGGTGGATTATATGAAAAACGTTACTCACCATTGTAGCAAAGTTGCAAGTGTAACCATTAGAGTACAGACAGACATACATTAACAGACTAAATTAGTTGAGTCAGCATCACTGTGAAACCCAGATACATTGGTTACAAAATCCCATTACCACCTACAGGAGTTGTGCAACTTACTCACATAATTCTAATTGTAATTTTTTTTTTACTTTCTCTGTGAAGCAGACCACTGGCAAGCTCAATTGCATTGCTGATGGCAAAGTATTAGGATATGCATAATCATATCCTGAAGTGTTGAACTTAGAATGGGAATTAGCAGTACTTTATGTTGCTTCATGCCTACCTTTGCACAAAAAAAACATATACACAGACACATACAGCCATGTCTGAATCTCATGGAATACCAAACAGACGTATTATGGTCATTTTTCATGTTTCATGATTTTCACATTTGTTGTGAGAGCTGCAGTCCTTCACTCCTTATATATATGATCAGATGTATTCTGAAGTACATGAAGGGCTATGCATATTGTTGCTGGTAGAGATATGGCTTATGGAAACAGTATTGAATCAAGGAGGTTTATTTGATGACACACAAAAAAAAAAATGTATCTGCTTTTACTGTATTTGTGTTTTTTCCTACTTTATTTTGCTTTTGCGTCATCTTAAAAGTACTCAATTGTATTTATTACTGCTTGGTGTAACTCATTGTAAGCCTTTTAGTTTAAGCACCTGGGCTTCAGACCAGTTTTACATTAGGAAGGTTTGTGGTCTGCACTGTAGTGGCAGAACAGGTAGCTTACATCCTTCTAAGTTGGGAACTGCTGATTGAGGGCTCAGTGTCTGTTATTCTAAAAGTGTATTAATTCTGGTTTAAGCACTTGGGCTTGAGGCCAGTTATTTTACATTAAGAGGGTTCTTGTTCTGCACTCTTGTGGGAGGAGAGGCTGGACTCTGTCCTTCTGAGCTGGGAATTTCTGGTTAAAGCTTATAGTGCCTGAATATTTGAACTGCTTCTTACTGAAATTGGTACACCTCATTTGCTGTAGCATAGACTAGATCCAGGCCTGCTGAATCTAGCTTTGTTTGTATAACTTGAGCACTAATCCAGGCATTCTTTCAAGTATTCAGTTGTATTTATTACTGCTTGGTAGTAACTTGATTAAAGTGTAGCTATCATTTCTAAGTCTTTTGGATTAAGCACTTGGGCTTCAGACCAGTTGTTTTACATTAGGAAGGTTTGTGGCCTGCACTGTGGTGGCAGGACAGGTAGCTTACATCCTTCTAAGTTGGGAACTGCTGATTGAGGGCTCAGTGTCTGTTATTCTAAAAGAGTATTAGTTCTGGTTTAAGCACTTGGGCTTCAGGCCAGTTATTTTACATTAAGAAGGATCGTGGTCTGCACTCTTGTGGGAGGAGAGGCTGGACTCTGCCCTTCTGAGCTGGGAATTTCTGGTTAAAGGCTTATAGTGCCTGCATATTTTAACTGTTTCTTACTGAAATTGGTACACCTTGTTTGCTGTAGCATAGATTAGATCCAGGCCTGCTGAATCTAGCTTTATTTGTATGCTTGTTGTTTGTTTATTTCCCTGAAACGCTAATTCCACCTAAAACGTGGCCTTTTAGCACTTCTGTGGATCCCTAGTGATATCTGCATTGCTTACTGTACTTATTTCTTTGTTTCACTTGAAAGAAAGTTACTGTTTGTCGTTTTTGCATTTAAGTTACCTGTAACACATTGCATTTAAGTTACCTGACACTTGCTCACTAAAGCAATTATATAAGTCAGCTCTAAAAAAATAAAAGCACTACACCCTCACAAACTCCCCTTGAGAACCTTGTTCCCCATTGGCCCTTTTTTTCAATTATAAAGGAATTCCCAATACTATTCTAGCATGTCCAAAGGTCAGTTGTCAATCTCCTCTCTGGTCCAGCTGGTGAATCTGGGAATCTTGAGGCAATGTTACAACTGCCTCATATACACAGACAACCCTCTCCTCCTCCCAACAAATTCCAACACATGCGAGAGATGCAACCATATAGCCAAACTGGAGGCTAAGCTCTCTCAACTCAGTACTGGCGTAACCAGTCAGGAGGAGAAGGAAACCACACTCACTACAATTCCAGTCTCACATAGACCTACCACGACAATAAACCAAACACATAAACAGACAAAAACATACTTGGAGGCTCTAAATAAAAATCTGCCTAAGCAGCAGAGACCTCCAAACAGACACCCAAGCAACCGCTACCCCAAAACAAAACACATGCAACACATAGCTCACAAAGCCAGTGTGCCGAACAGTCACAGCCCTTAAGGCTAAACAACACACCTGATACACTTGTAATAGGTGACTCTATCGTCAGGCACACTGACGTCCCGCTCACCAGGCTGAACAAGGAGAAGGTCACGGTGAGCTGCCTGTCGGGCGCTAGGATCCGCCACATAACACAAGCACTCAGGTCACTCCAAGGCAAGTACAAATATGACTCAGTCATTGTCCATGCTGGTGTGAATGACCTGAGACGTACCTCCCTGGACTACATGAAAAGAGACATAGAAGAGCTCTCTGAGCATGTAGCCCAGGCCGGTATGACCCTGACCTTGAGTAGCATCTTACCCTCACCAAGAATGATGCCACAATATGAAGACAAGATGATCAATTTCAATAATTGGCTTAAGTGTTGGTGTCATTCAAAGGGGATCCAGTGCCTGTCAGCCTGGGATGACATGCTCGACAAGCCACGATGCTTCGCTAGGGACGGCTTGCACCTGTCACCCCTGGACTTTTGGATATTGGCAAAGGCTCTTGCTACCCCCATAGTGCCTTTTTTAGGCAAGACTCAAAAGACAAACCCACTTCCATAGGTATCACAAGGGATAAGAAACTAAGAGTAATGCTACTCAACGCCAGAAGTCTAAACCTCAAGATGCACACTCGAAACTCTCCTTAGCATGGAGAACATCGATATCTGTGCAGTAACAGAAACCTGGTTCAAGGCTCGAGAGCACCCCAGCACTACCAGGTTATACCTCATACCATGCTTTATGCCCCAAAACTTGGACCGAACCACAAAAGGAGGGGGAGTATCAATATTCGTCAAAGATACCCACACCTCCAGGTTGGTGGCACAGCACGAAGCATCAGAGACTATCCATGTGCAACTAACTGTGGGTAAAACTGCCTTCCAGTTTATAGCCTGCTACAGACCACCCTCCCAAACACAGTAACCCCACTTGGCCTTCCTGAGAATACTGGAAAATATGAAGGTCTCTCCAAACACCATTATATTGGGCAACTTCAACTACCCAAACATAGACTGGGAGCATTACTCTAGCTCCAACACCCTAGCCCAAAGGTTCCTAGAATTTATAAATTCAAATGCTATGGAACAACTTGTTACCACTCCCACAAGAGGGGAAAACATACTGGACCTGATCATCACCAACATGGGGACACTATGCTCCAGACCAGAAGTGTATCCCTCACTGGTAAGATCAGACCATAAACTAATCTCACAGGATATTCACATCCCGACCCCACCCCCTGCCTAGAAAACCACAGTGAAAAACTTCTCTAAAGCAAATTTCACACACCTCAAAACCGAGGCGAAATCCTTCAAAGCCCCCGGGCCTGTGGAAAATACGGCCCAGACCGCAGAATCCTTTATAAACGCATTCTATGAACACCTTCAGGAATGCATGGATCATGCAATCCTAAATAAAACCAAGGCCCAATCCTCCAGAGGCAGACGTCCTGTCTGGTGGACCCCAGCCATAAACAAACTATACAATAGAAGGAGGAAGCTACTACATGATAGAGCAAAATCCCAAAAAGGGAAGGCATCTCTGATCAGTATTAGCAAAAAAACTATGGGCACTCATAAAATCGTCTAAGGCCAGCTTTGAGAGAAAAATTGCACAGGACACTAAGGATAATCACAAGGCTTTCTTTAGTTATGTTAGGAACCTGGGTGGGAATTCCCAGATATGCTCAAAATTAGTCCAAAATGACAAAAAATACACCGAGCCCACAGACATTGGTAACATCCTAGCTGACAGGTTCAGTGCAAACTTCTCCCCTCTCCCCACCAAAGGGCAAATATCTATCCCAACAGAGTGCTGCCCCTGACATCTCAGATGCTCAGGTAAGAGCCGCCCTCTCCAAAGCAAAAACACAGCATCAATGGGACCAGATGGTGTCCCGGCTGTCCTACATGAACTCCAAGAAGAGCTAAAACCAAACATAAAACTACTGTTCAATCTTAGCCTTACTACAGGATATGTACCCAAAGAGTGGCGTACAGCAACAGTGGTCCCTCTCCACAAAGGTGGTGCCTCAACGGATCCTGGAAACTATCGCCCCATAAGCCTGACTAGCTTGGTCTGCAAAGCTATGGAAAGGATCATCATGGACCTCATAAATAAAGATATTGGGGACCTACAGACACTGGATCCTACCCAGTTTGGTTTTGTTAAGGGCAGATCCTGCCTCTTAAACCTGGTTGATTTCTTTGAAACAGTCACCAAGGCCATTGACGAGGGGAACGTGGTCCACACAGCCTACCTGGACCTCGCAAAAGCCTTCGATACAATACCCCACTCGGGCATTATAGATAAGCTCACCAGCTTAAATATAAACCCCTATGTCACTAGATGGGTTGCAAACTGGCTCAAGGACAGAACCCACACGGTTAGAATTGCTGGACCCATGTCAGACTCCAAACCAGTTACAAGTGGCGTCCCACAAGGCTCAGTCCTGGGACCTCTCTTGTTCGGTATATATTTCTCGGCGGTACAGGCCAACACGGAAGGACTGTGGCTGACCAAGTTCGCAGATGACTGCAAACTGGGCGCCATAATCAACTCTCCAGCTGACACAAGCATCCTCCAAAACGGCCTCATAGAAACAGACAACTGGTGCCAGAGCCATGGCCTCAAGCTAAACGCCAAAAAGTGTATAGTCATCCCCTTTGGCAAAAACAAAGTGCCCACAAATTACCACATAGGTGGTAATCCATTAAGTACAGAAGAAGTCATTAGGGACCTGGGGACCCAAGTTGATAGCAATCTGTCATTTGACAACCACGTGGCCAAAGTGGTTAGAAAAACATTTTATATAGCCCACCGAATCATGAAGGGATTCACATCTACATCGGGGAGGTCATCGTACCTCTTTACTCATTCCTCATCAGGCCCATAATTGAGTACAATGCCCCTTTTGGAATGTACCTTACTAGACACCTGCAGCAACTGGAAAGACCCCAAAAGTACCTCACCAAGAGGATCAAAGGGCTCAAACAGATGCCATATGCTGCCCGATTAAAGAAACTCCAGCTCTACTCAGTGGCATACCACCTGCTCAGAGGCGATCTGTGCCTGACGTATAAAGCCATGTCCAACCCGGAATTAATGGACATGCTGCACCTCAGAAAATCCAAATCCCATCATGCTACGCGCTCGAGAGACTTGAACCTCAGCACTGAAATAAATAGGACATGCTGGAGGGACAGATTCATAACCCAGAGGCTCCCTTCACTCTGGAATAAAATCCCAGTCCAGGTTAGGCAGAGTCCCACATTGACTCTCTTCAAGAGGAATCTTGATGAGTGGATGTGAGATCATAGGTTTACCCCGGCTATCACTTCTGTGTCACTGTTAGACAGAGGCACAGTATACTAACCTCAAAAAAGGCATAGCAAAATTAATTTAAAATGGGTGGCGAAAGCCAAACACACTCTGGCTAGGCTTATAAATGCCCTAGGGCAGATAGGCTAGTATGGTTCATAGGTTCATAGGTTTGTACTAGGCTAACTGCCCTAGGGCATTTATAAGCCTAGCCCAAAGTTATGTGGCTTACGCTGCCCCTTATGTTAGAAATACTGTGCCCATTAGTTTGTTGTGCCTCTGTCCAGTAGTGACACAGAGATGATTCCCGGGGTAAACCTACGATCTCCCATCCACCGGTCAAGATTTCTCTTGAACAGAGCCAGCGAGGTGCTCTGCCTCACATGGACTGGGATTTTATTCCACAGCATGGGGAGTCTCTGGGTGATAAATCTATCCCTCCAGCACATCCTATTTATATCCATGCTAAGGTTTAAGTCTCTTGCTCTAGTGGTTTTGGTGGATTTGGATTTTTTGAGGTGGAGCATGTCCATTAATTCCGGGTTGGTCATGGCCTTGTATGTCAGGCACAGGTCACCTCTGAGCAGACGGTATGCAACTGAATAGAGTTGGAGTTTCTTCAGTCTGGCAGCATATGACAGGTTTTGGAGTCCCTTTATCCTTTTGGTGAGGAACTTTTGGAGTATCTCCAACTGCTGCAGGTGTCGGGTGAGATACATCCCGAATGGGGCATTGTACTCGATCATTGGTCTGATAAGTGAAGAGTACAGGGGAACAATGACCTCACTTGATCTGGATGTGAATCCCTTCATGATCAGGTGGGCAATGTAGAAGGTCTTTCAAACCACTTTAGCAACGTGAGCGTCAAACGAGAGGCCACTGTCAACCTGGGTCCCCAGGTCCCTGATAACCTCTTCAGTGCTTAGTGGGTTGCCACCTATATGGTAGCTTGGGGTTACCTTGTTTTTCCCGAAGGGTATGACTATACACTTTTTTTGCGTTTAACTTCAGGCCATGGCTCTGGCACCAGCTATCATTCGTGAGACCCCTCTGAAGGATGTCTGTGTCCAATGTACTATCCACTATGGCACCCAGTTTGCAGTCATCCGCAAACTTTGTCAGCCATAGTCCTCCTATGTTTGCCTGTACTTCTGAGAAGTAGATGCCGAACAATAGAGGGCCAAGGACTGAGCCCTGTGGGACTCCACTTGTAACCGGCTTGGAGTCTGACATGGCTCCAGCAACTCTAACCCTGTGGGTTCTGTCCTTTAGCCAGTTTGCAACCCATCTTGTGACATATGGGTTTACATTTAAGCTGGTAAGCTTCTCTATAATACCCGAGTGGGGTATTGTGTCAAAGCTTTACAAGGTCAAGGTAGGCTGTATGGACTGCCTTTCCTCATCAATGGCCTTGGTGACTGTTTCAAGAAGTCGACCAAGTTCAAGAGGCAAGATCTGCCCTTGACAAAGCCAAACTGGGTTGGGTCCAAGGTCTGCAAGTCCCCTATGTCCTTGTTTATGAGTTCCATTATGATCCTCTCCATAGCTTTGCAGACCAGGCTTGTTAAGCTTATGGGGCGGTAATTACCAGGGTCCGTAGAGGCACCACCTTTGTGGAGTGGGACCACAGTTGCCGTACGCCACTCCTTGGGCACATATCCTGTGGTGAGGCCAAGATTAAACAGCTGCCTTATGTGCGGGTTTAGTTCTTCATTGAGTTCATGTAGCACACAGCCGGGGACCCCATCCAGTCCCATTGATGCTGTGTTTTTAGCTTTAGAGAGAGCAGCTTTCACCTGCGCATTTGAGATGTTTGGGAGGCTACTCTCAGTTGGGATAGTTAACTCTCCTTTTGGGGGGGAGAGGGGGGTGAAGTTTGCGCTGAACCTGTCTGCCAGTATGTTGGCAATGTCTGTGGGTTCAGTGATTTTTGTATCATTTTGGACTAATTCTGAGCATATCTGGGAGTTTCCACCCAGGTTTCTGACATAGCTGAAGAAGGCCTTATGATTGTCTTTTGAATCTATGGCAATTTTTCTCTCAAAGTTGGCCTTGGATGATTTTATGAGGGATCGTAATTTCTTGCTAGTGCTGATCAAAGATGCCTTCCCTTTTTGGGATTTTGCTCTATCATGTAATAGCTTTCTCCTCTTATTGTAGAGTTTGTTTATGGCTGGGGTCCACCAGACTGGACGTTGCCGTTGGTGGAAAGAGTCTTGGTTTTATTTGGGATTGCCTGATCCATGCAGTCCTGAAGGTGTTCATAGAAGGCATTTGTAAGGGCTTCCGCAGCTTGGGTTGTGGTTTCCATTGGCTCGGGGGGCTTGAAGGATACCATACTTGTCTTGAGTAGTGTGAAGTTTGCTTTAGAGAAGTTCTTCACTGTGGTCTTTTTGTTTGGGGTGGGGCGGGTTGTGGATTTCTAGTGAGATTAGTTTATGATCTGATCTCACCAATGAGGGATATACTTCCGGTGTGGAGCATTTTGTCCCCATGTTCGTGATGATGAGATCTAGTATATTTTCTCCTCTTGCGGGGACGGTGACTAGTTGTTCCATGGCATTTGAATTTATGAACTCCAGGAACCTTTGGGCTAGAAAGTTTGGGCTTGAGTAATGTTCCCAGTCTATATTCGGGTAGTTAAAGTCACCCAATATGATGGTGTTTGGCGATACATTTATACCCTCCAGTGTCTTCAGGAAGGCTGTGGGTTTCCTGAGTTTGAGAGGGTGGCCTGTAGCATGCTACAAAGTGTAGAGCAGTTTTGCCTATGGTTAATTGCACCTGGATGGTTTCCGATGCTTCGTGCATAGCCACCAACCTGGAGGTGTGGGTATCCTTGATGAATATGGATACACCCTCCTTGTGGTGTGGTCCGGTTTTGGGGCCCACATGATATGAGATGAAACCTGATAGTGCCGGGTGCTCTCAGGAGCTTTGAACCAGGTTTCAGTCACAGCACAGACATCGATGTTCTCCATACTGAGAAGGGCCTCGAGTGCATTTTGAGATTTAGACTTCTGGCATTGAGCAGCATTACCCTTAGTTTCTTCACGTTTTGTTTTCTAGGGTGGTAGGTTTAGAATTTGAGCCTTGCCTAAAAAGGCACTATAGGGTGGCAAGAGCCTTAGCCAATATCCGTATTCCAGGGTGACAGGTGCAAGCCCTCATAAGCAGCTGGCTTGTCGAGCATGTCATCCCAGGCAGACAGGCACTGGATCCCTTTGAATGACACCAGAAATTAAGCCAATTGTTAAAGCTGATCATCTTGTCACTATATTGTGGCATCATTCTTGGTGAAGGAAGGATACTGCTCAGGGTCAGGGTCATACCTGCCTGGGCTACATAATCAGAGAGCTCCTCTATGTTTCTTTTCATGTAGTCCAGGGAGGTACGTCTCAAGTCGTTCACACCAGCATGGACAATGACTGTGTCATACTTGTACTTGCCGTGGAGTGACCTGAGTGCTTGTGTTATGTGGCGGATTCTAGCGCCCGATAGGCAACTTACCGTGACCTTCTCTTTGTTCAGCCTGGTGAGTGGGACGTCAGTGTGTCTGACTATGGAGTCACCTATGACAAGTATGTTTGGTGTTGTATTTGGCCTTAAGGGCAGTAACTGCTTTGCACACTGATTTTGTTGTTTATGTGTTGTTTGTGTGGTGTATTGAGTTTGCAGTTGCTTGGGTGTCTGCTTTGGAGGCCTCTGCTGTTTAGGTAAATTTTTACTCAGAGCCTCCGAGTATGTCTTAGTGTGTTTATGTGTTTGATTCAGTGGTGTGGTTGAGTTATGTGAGACTGGTATTGTGGTGTGTGTAGTTGCCTTCTCCTCCTGCCTGGTCTTGCCAGTCCTGAGTTGAGAGAGCTCAGCCTCCAGTTTGGCTAAATAGCTGCATCTCTCACAAGTGTTAGTGTTACGTGGGAGGAGGAGAGGGTTGTCCGTGTACATGATGCAATTGTAACATTGTCTCAGAATTCCCAGATTCACCAACTGGGCAGGAGAGGTCGCCAGCATCTGACCCTATGAACCTATGAACAGAAGGGGCGGGAAGAGGGGGACATTTGGAGACTGAGATACACAAAGATATACTAAAAGATTAGTTTATGGATAAGTCCTGCATATATTTGCAATGTGTTATGTTATCCTGTATTTTCTGACCAATATAAATGTACAAAATCAAATCTATGGCTTTTTCTAGTTTCTCCTAATTCCTAATTCCTCCAATTGCCATTGATTCTCAAGATATTCTCAAGGTTAGGGATAACAACAAACATTAGCATGCAGAAATGTGTGCATCCTTTGAAACTCTGCACACTTCAGATATATCACTGTGTACAATAAGGTGTTTTCAATATGGATGAAGATGGTATAGGAGAGTTGAAATATGATGAAGACATAAGGAGGATACAGTTTTTTTATGACATATGCAGCATACACTTACACATTAAATAAATGTATGACATAAGTCTGTATTTGAACCCTTGACAGCATAAAATAAAAGTATACAGACATGAGGATTATCTCAGCTAAACACATAGGAACTCAAGAAATGTTCAGTTTAAATGACACATTTGAAGGGACACTAAAAAACAGATTGAAACAAGGGTAGGTGTCTTCAGACAGTAAGGACAAGTGTAAAATCCCATAAGGTGTATATGACATCGACCTGACATATATGCTACTTGAACTGTCTCACAATAGTACTATCAGTTTGTATTTTTATAGGCAGCATTGTAAGCACATTTGCACAATGTGAACAGTGCTAGTATGGCTGAAATTAAAATCTTCAGCTTTTGCCATAAGACATGAAACAACATTTGCAATCACATACCATTGTTGCATGATGCCAAGCTTCATGATCCATTTCTGCACATCTTTGTGTTCTGTTACTCTTTGGTTTGTCATCATAATTATTTGGTCATGATCTTTGATTATGATCTGTACAAGACAATGTTCCCAACAGTGAGCAAGCAGATTAATAGAGCAGTCAGATAATAGTGTGTTAATAAAATGTGTAGCCAACACTTACATACAAAGGAGTCGTGCAAAACATTCAATAACATTTTGACACAAATCTGAATTTGAACCTTGACAGCATTCCATAACAAATCTATAGGCCTGAGTACTATCTAACCACACCACATACAAAATCCCTTGAAGCTGGACAACAAGGGAAGGTACAGGAAACTGTGGAAACTCTGATGCAGTCAAGGCTGAAGATTGATAGGCCAGTGAGTTCCCATATGACAGAGAATGTGCCACATGAAGACTCAATAGAACTTTCTATAGAATGTCCACAGGAAATGGAAAACAAAAATGTGTCTTCATTTTAGAAGAAAACAAGCTAAAAGAAGAGTTGTTTGACTTAATAGATATAGATAGACATATGAAGATCAATGAAAGAAATAGACTGCAGAATGTCAATAAAACTCAAAAAGTCAGAAGTTTCATAAAACAAATGAACACAGTATTTAGGACTGTCCATAGAGATCCCTGTGAAATAACAGAAGTAAATAGGATATATTACTGTGCAGCTAAATTAATAACTAAGTTCTACCACAAGAACACAGGGTAGTGAGGAAGAGGAAGTGGAGAAATCGAATACATTCATGGAAGTATTGAATAGAGAAAACTATAAAGCAATTAAGACAAAAAAAACAGTGTCACTGTTGGAAGAGTATTGAAGAGGGAACAGATCAACAAAAATATTTAGAAAGATAGATGTGATAAAGGCAATGTGCAGTATTAGAACAGATCAGGATCTATCATGTACTATCACAAATAAACTAAAAATCTCAGCACAGGCAGAAAAACTTAGAAGATACACAGATGAATATAAAGGAAAAGTACAAAATAAGCAATTTATTAATGACCCAAAAATGTTTTATAGAGAGCTGGGAAACAAGGTAAAAGGAATTGAATGACAATAAAAAAAGAAGAAGAAATAGATACATTTTGGAGAAGTATCTTTGAAGATCCTGTGGAACATGACAAAGATGCTAAATGGATAGAAGAAAGTAAAAGAAAGAATAAGAAGTTTAAAGGTACAGGATATGAAATGATATGAAATAACAGTAAGAGAGATTGAAACAAAGCTAAGAAAAGCCTGTAATTGGAAAACCCCAGGTCCAGATGCAGTACCTAACTTCTGGTTAAAAGTATTAACATCTTTGCATGAAGATTTAGCCATGAGTAACAATTGTTTATATGTGCACCCTGAACAGACACCAACCTGACTAAAACAGGAAAAACAATGCTCCTACTTAAGAGTGAACCTGCAAGCTACCCTAAAAATTATAGACAATAACTTGCCTTCTGATGATGTATAAACTATATACTGGAATTGATGCCAACAGAGTTTATAGTCATTTAGAAGAAAACTCAGGGGAGAACTGTAAAAAGGGGAATAATCTAAGTATGACATGGACTGACTACAAAAAAGCATTTGATAGTATCCCACATTGATAGATAAAAGAGTGCTTAAAAATGTATAAGATATACCCTGCACTGATCGACTACATTACAGTGACCATGAAACAGTGGCAGACTACTTTGTAATTAAGCCAGGATAAAGGACAAATTATTATTACAGGGATAAAAATTCAAAGGGGGATATTCCAGGGTGGCTGTCTGTCACCACTGCTGTTCTTGTTGATATCTAAACAATTCTACATTGGTTTGTGATTTACTGTGGAGGTGACTGGTAAGAGAACTTTTATTTGAATTTATATTGTATTTGTTATCACTGTTTTTAACTGTTTGCAGGTAGGAATGGATAGCTTGTTAACAAGACTTACTTTAATTCATATTTTGTTATTTTAACTTTAATTTCACTGTTGGTTGTTAGAAAGTGAGAGGTTTTAGACAGGCATGCTCTAGTCACCCCAAGGGTCTTAGCTATAAATTCACACAGACTGCAGAGAAGAAAATCCTGAGCACATCTAAACAATCTTACCTTGGCTTGTGATTTACTATGGAGCTGACTGGTAAGAGAAGTTTTATATGAATTTATATTGTGTTTGTTATCACTGTTTTAACTGTTTATAAGTAGGAAGGGATAGCTTGTCAACAAGACTTGCTTTGATTCATATTTTGTTATTTTACCTTTAATTTCCCCATTAGTTGTTAGAAAGGGAGAGGTTTAGACAAGCCAGCTCTAGCCACCCCAAAGGCTTAGGTAGCTATAAATTCACACAGACTACAGAGAGAAAAATCCTGAGCATATCTACACAGTCCTACCTTGGTTTGTGATTTATTGATCTTTACTGTTAAAAAGAAGTGCGACTGTGAGTGATAGTGAGCAGAAGCTACTGCAAGACGTAAGGAATTACAACTTTTGTCTGGCTTGCAAAACTTGTATGGTCAGAACAACTTTACTGTATTTAATTTGTTATTTGGTTGTATAGTGCTGGTGTGATTTTTTTGTCATAGAATTTGATTTAAGTTCTCTTTGAATTCTGTTGTTGCTGTTTTGGATTATTCTTTTCTTTTACAATATTTTATTAATTTGAAGCTGATTATGGATTCCTTAAATGAGTATGCAATTAATGATTTGCTAATGCACAAATATCTTGTACAGTGTAATAAATGCTATACATATTTAAGGGTAACAACTGATAACACTGGTGATCTGTGTTCCTCGTGTCAAAAGTTGGAGGATTTGCTTACCATTGTTAGAAGTAAACCTAGACTTAATGATGATGATTGCACTTGTGCAACTGGCATGGCTTGGAGAACTGTTGTTTCATATATTAATGACTGCACTGATGAAATAAATAATGTTAGGCATAGAACAAATAGGACACATTTAGGAAATGATGCATATGTTGTCTGCAAAAATCATTCAACCCCTATGAAACAAGACAATGTCCCTGACGACTTTGGAATTCTGGATGCAAGTACTCAGCAATCTGAGGATCCAATTTGTATAGAAGGAAACAAAAAAAAGAAAGAAAGGAAGAAGTTCACGACAACGAAGAAAAAGAAACTTATTAATGACTGTAAAGGAAAGAGAATACATAGTAAAAAGGACACCGCTTTGTTATGTAACACACAGGTTACAGGAATGATTATATTTTTCTACCAGAAAACCTTCAGTCTACAGAAAAAGGTTTTTTTTTTCAAAAAGGAAGGAAGAGAGGCAAGGGCAGGTGAAAAGGAAAAAATCTAAATCAAATGTGGAAGAATTGAAGGAAATTATTGCAAGAAAAAAAGAAGAGAAAGACAGATGTTGATTACATGGCTCAAGATGTGGATTTACAATACCAGATGGATGAGAATTTAATAGACAATGAAAACAGGTGGATTAATAAGACTAATGGTGAAGAAGATCTATCCTTTATAACAATCGATAGAGCAGATATTACTGTATTAGAAGCTGAAGATTCTTTAGAGATGGCCAGCAAAGATATTCCTGTATTTGGAGAGTCAATTATTAGAGGAACTGATATGTATATTTGCAGAGACGATAATGATCATCATATAGTGTTATGCTTGCCAGGAGTAAAAATAGAAGATGCCAGACAAGCCTTGGAATGCCTTAATGTAAGGAAGTATGGCTCCATTTTTATTCATGTTGGTACAAATTATGTCATATGCAAGGATTCTCTGACTGTTACTGAGGAACTGACAGCCCTGTTAGGTAGTATAGCTTGTACTGGTGTTAGGACACATTTTTCACAAATCACCTATAGAAAGGATACTCAGGTCACTGTGAATGAAAAGATTTTTTTTGTGTGAACACCTACATGGAAGAAATGTCCTGTTTTAAAAAATGGAAATGTGTAGAGCATCCAAGCCTTGCTTTGGGCACACATGTGTTCAGACAGGATGGTGTGCATTTGTCAAGATTAGAGAAAATTATTTTTGCAGCAGATATTTTGCAATATTTGACAAACACCAGGCAGGATTTTTGCCAGTTAGAAAATGTAACAGTTCACAGATATCAACATTTGATGCATCTCTGATGGTTGTTAATGCTAGGAGCATTAATAATAAAGTTTTTTTATTAGAAAAATTACTACATTCCCACAAAATTGATGTTGTTATTGTTTGTGAAACATAAAAGAATAATGACTGGAAACCACTTCTGTCAGGGTATAAATGTTTTTACTGTAACAGTCATTCTAACAAAAAATCAAGTGGAGGTGTTATGATAGGGATTAAAGATAATTATGAAACCTGATATTATTACATGTTCAATGATAACACCAATGTTATAGAGTGTGTAACTGTGACAATAAAGACAACCCTGGAACATATAACAATTGTTGGAGTGTATAGACCACCAAAGTCAAATGCAGATGATCTAGAATTCATAAATTTCTTGCATGAAATACAGGAGGGAAGAATAATATTAGCTGGGGACTTAAATTTACCAGAAATGGACTGGAATAATATTTATTCAACAATGTTAGTATGAAAATTAACCCAGCCACTGGGGATGCACAAGCCAGTGCATTTCTTTGTGCCAGTCCCAAGCCCAGATAAATGGGAAGGGTTGCATCAGGAAGGGCATCCGGCATAAAATTTTGCCAAATCATACATGCAGACAACAGTACAGAAATACATACCGGATCAGTCAAGGCCCGGGTTAACAATGACTGCCACCAGTTCTGTTGGCCAATAGGGTGCTGACGGAAATTGGGCTACTTTTGGCCGAAGGAGGAGAAGAGGGGGAAGGCATGCCCAAAGGCAGGTAAAGGCTATGACTGTGACAGTGAGGGTTGGAACTTTGAATGTTGGCAGTATGATGGGTAGGGAGAGAGCTAGCTGATATGATGGACCAAAGGAAGGTTGGTATATTGTGTTTGCAAGAGACCAGATGGAAGGGGAGCAAGGCTAGGTGTATTGGAGGCAGTTTCAAATTGTTTTATCATGGTGTGGATGGTAGGAGAAATGGCATAAGCATTATCCTGAAGGAACAGTATGCTAAGAGTGTTTTGGAGGTGAAAAGAGTGTCGGATAGAGTGATGTTTATGAAGCTGGAAATTGATGGTGTAATGATGAATGTTGTTAGTGCATATGTTCCACAAGTTGGGTGTGCGATGGATGAAAAAGAAAAATTTTGGAGTGAGTTGGATGAAGTGGTGATGACTGTACCCAAGGGTGAGAGACTGGTGATTGGAGCAGATTTCAATGGGCATGCTGGTGAAGGGAACAGAGGGGATGAGGAAGTGATGGTGTTAAGCAGAGGAATGCAGAAGGCCAGATGGTAGTGGATTTTGCGAAAAGGATGGACATGGCTGTGATGAATATGTATTTTAACAAGAGGGAGGAGCATAAGGTGACATACAAGAGTGGAGGAAGATGCACATAGGTGGATTATATCTTATGTAGAAGGGCCAATCTGAAGGAGATTGGAGACTGTAAAGTGGTGGCAGGGGAAAGTGTAGTTAGGCAGCATAGGATGGTGGTTTGTAGGATGACATTGGTGATCAAGAAGAGGAGGATGAGTGTGAGGGCAGCACCAAGGATCAAATGGTGGAAATTGAAAAAGGGTAATTGTGAGGTGATGTTCAGGGAAGAGTTACGACAGACACTGGGTGGCAGTGAAGAGTTACCAAATAGCTGGGTAACTACAGCAGAGCTAGTAAGAGAGATGGCTAGAAAAGTGCTTGCTGTGACATCTGGAAAGAGGAAGGAGGACAAGGAGACCTGGTGGTGGAATGAAGAAGTACAGGAGAGTATACAGAGAAAGAGGTTGGTGAAGAAGAAGAAGTGGGATTGTCAAAGAGATGAAGAAAGTAGACAAGAATATAAGGAGATTTGCTGCATGGCAAAGAGAGAGGTGGCGAAGGCTAAGGATAAGGCATATGAAGAGTTGTATAAAAGGTTGGACACTAAGGAGGGAGAAAAGGACCTGTACCGATTGGCTAGACAGAGGGACCGAGCTAGTAAAGATGCAGGTAGGGGTGATAAAGGATAATGAGGGAAACATACTCACAAGAGTACTTTGAGGAGTTGATGAATGAAGAGAATGAGAGGGAGAGAAGGTTGGATGATGTGCGCATAGTGAATCATGAAGTGCAGTGGATTAGCAAGGAGGAAGTAAGGACAGATATGAAGAGGATGAAGAACGGAAAGGCTGTTGGTCCAGATGACATGCCTGTGGAAGCATGGAGGTGTTTAGGTGAAATGGCAGTGGAGTTTTTAACTAGATTGTTTAATGAAATCTTGGAAAGTGAGAGGATGCCTGAGGAATTGAGAAAAAGTGTTTTGGTACCGATTTTTAAGAATAAGGTTGATGTGCAGAGCTGTTGTAACTACAGAGGGATTAAACTAGTCACAGCATGAAGTTATGGGAAAGAGTAGTGGAAGCTAGGTTAAGAAGGGAGGTGATGATTAGTGATCAGCAGTATGGTTTCATGCCAGGAAAGAGCACTACAGATGCGATGTTTGCTCTGACAGTATTGATGGAGAAGTACAGAGAAGGTCAGAAGGAGTTGCATTGTGTCTTTGTGGATTTAGAGAAAGCATATGACAGGGAGCCTAGAGAGGAGCTGTGGTATTGTATGAGGAAGTCAGGAGTGTCAGAGAAGTATGTAAGAGTGGTACAGGATATGTACGAGGGTAGCGTGACAGCGGTGAGGTCTGCAGTGGGAGTGATGGATGCGTTTAAGGTGGAGGTGGGATTACATCAAGGATCAGCTCTGAGCCCTTTCTTATTTGCAATGGTGATGGACAGGTTGACAGACAAGATCAGACAGGAGCCCTCGTGGACTATGATGGTTGCAGATGACATTGTGATCTGTAGTGAGAGTAGGGAACAGGTGAAGGAGACCCTGGAGAGGTGGAGATATGCTCTAGAGAGAAGAGGAATGAAGGTCAGCAGGACTAAGACAGAATATATGTGTGTGAATGAGAGGGAGGATAGAGGAATGGTGAGGATGCAGGGAGTAGAGGGGCGAAGGTGGATGAGTTTAAGTACTTGGGATCAACAGTTCAGAGTAATGGTGAGTGTGGAAGAGAGGTGAAGAAAAGAGTACAGGCAGGATGGAGTGGGTGGAGAAGTGTCAGGAGTGATTTGTGACAGATGAGTACCATTAAGAGTGAAAGGGAAGGTCTAACTAGAGGGTAGTGAGACCAGCTATGTTATATGGGTTGGAGACAGTGGCACTGACAAAAAGGCAGGAGTCAGAGCTTGACGTGGCAGAGTTGAAGATGTTAAGATTTGCACTGGGTGTGACGAGGATGGACAGGATTAGAAATAAGTATATTAGAGGGTCAGCCCAGGTTGGAAGGTTTGGAGACAAAGCCAGAGAGGCAAGATTACATTGGTTTGGATATGTGCTGAAGAGGGATGCAGAGTATATTGGGAAAAAGATGCTAAGGATGAAGCTGCCAGGTAACAGGAAATGAGGGAGGCCTAAGATAAGGTTTATGGATGTGGTGAGAGAGGACTTGCAGGTAGTTGGTGTGACAGAGCAAGATGCAGAGAACAAGAAGAAATGGAAACAGTTGATCTGCTGTGGCGACCCCTAACAGGAGCAGCCAAAATAAGAAGAATGTTAGTATGGAAATTATTCACAACTTATATTCAGGAACAACACTTGCTTCAGATTAAAAAAAAAACTACCAGGGGACAGAACACACTAGTCATTGTTTATGTTCCTAAAGAAATTACTGTTACTTGGTTAAGTTTTACTACCATTGATGTACAGTGATCATTGGGTTATAAAGGTTAATTTGTTGCTAGATAATTCTGCCAAACTGAAATCTAAACCAGTGCACAGAAGGTTAATTACAGATTATATGGAAGCAAAACAGTCACTATGAAAAACTAATTGGAGTGAGGTATTCAGAGGAAAAACTGCAGATGGATTGTGTAAAGTTTTGAAAGAGAAATTGTTTGAATGCAAAAATTCAAAAAAAAATGTTTAACATCAGGATCTAGGCATACAACACCAGGGGGATATATTTCTATAAGAACAAGATATTGATAAAGATGAGAGACAATAAATATAAGAAATGGAAGAGAGGTTAAACTACAACTTTGAAAACTGAAATAAAAAAGATGGACAACAGATTAAGCATGATGTGAGACAAGATCAAGCAAAATTTGAAGAAAATTTATATAAAGATATTGAGCATAATAGGAAATTTTTTTATAGATAGGTAAGATGTGGAAGAAGTAAAGACACACAAATTGATAAACTATGTGGAGATTCTGAAATTTATTCTCAGCCATAACAGATTAAAGATATATTTACAAAATCTTATACAAAACAGTTTGCCTCCACAAAAGGGGTAATAGGTTGTCCTAGTAGCATCTAGGTAACCCCAAATACTGTAATAAAATTAGATTATATTGAAAAAGAAGCACAAATTGGATCCAAACAAAGCACAGAGAGGAGACAGAATTAGTAACAATGACCTGAGAACACTAAAGCAAGAACTTACGGTACCATTATAACTATTATTCACTGGTCATATAAATATGGGGAGATTCCTCAAGATTGGAGACGTGCTAATTAAAACTGTCTTTAAGGGAAGGGAGAGTAGGACAAACCCAGAGTCATATAGGCCCTTAAGTCCAATGTCATGTTGTAGAAAATTAATGAAGAAGGTAATTATTGGATAAGTTATTGTCAGAACTGGATAGTTTGGAACTTGATACCATATATCAGAGTGCATATGTTGAAAACAGATCTATTACCACAAGTGATATGATGTTCTATAAAAACATAATAACCGCTATGAATGAAAAATTGTGCTGTGATGTAATTTATATTGATTTAACTTCAGGATTTGACAGGCTCATACACAAAAACAATGATCAGTAAATTACTACAACTAGATATTGATGTACTCTTGATAAGGTGGATAGCTGCAGGGCTTAGAAATAGGACATGTCAAGTATCATACATCAACTGGGCAGGTGAAATCTTTGATTACAGTCAAGGTGTCCCACAGGGCTCCATCCTAGGCCCTTACTTGTTTAGGTTGTATATTTCAGACCTAACCTTTTCATCTGAGGTGTTCTACTGTCTATATGCAGATGACCTGAAATTGGGTAAACTGATTACATGTTTTACAGATAAGGCATGTCAGCAAAATAACTTGGGTCTATATTATATTTTCGAAAGTTTCAAGTTCGAACACCATATGGTCAACACCATATGAGCGATGTTTGAAATTTCGAAAATATAATAAAAAAATTAAAAATATATACTTATCTAAATGCTGTAGGCAGGGGGCAAGCCCCCCTGCACCCCCGCATGCGGGGGCTGTGCCCCCCACACCCCTGCTACTTAAATATTCCTACTGTGAGATCGCACTGCATTGAAGAAAAGGGAAAATATTCCCTTCGGCGATTTCCATGTTACGTGTGTGACGTTTTGATGTTTTGACCAATCGGGTACGATCAATACGGGTTTGCTATTTACAATTTTTGATCAAGTGATAGGAACCCAAATAACTTGACTAAGTTGACCATTTGGGCACAGGAGAATAATATGCTGATAAATACATAAAAAAACTAAGCATATGAGATTTGGGAGACATAAATTGAAAAGTGAATATTTAATACAGGACACAGTGATTGGAACCATAGAGTCATTTAAGGACCTGTGTATATGGGTAGACTCCGGTATGTGTTTTTCTAATTATATCAACCAACTGGTTAATGATAGTTATAGAACTATAGGTTGCATACAAAGACTTATAAAGTCTAGGAAATCAAAAATGATGAAGTCATTGTTTATTAGTTACATTAGACTTGAGTATGGAATAACAATATGTAAACCATATAAGAAAACAAGCATGAATAAACTGGAAAGAGTATAGCAGAAATATACCAAGGGCATCAATGCATGTGAAAATTTTAGTTATTATGAAATACTAAAATATCTGAACTTGCACAGTGTCTCTTACAGATATCTAACAGGAGAACTTATTAAGTATATAGGACATTTAGAGACAACTACCTCTGGGAATGTTTGGGGTTATCAAAAAGTACTAGAGAATCATCAGACAACCTATGTAGAAGATTCTATAGGAATGAGAAGTGTATTAATTTCTTCTCTGACAGAGTAGCTGATGCATGGAACAGACTACCAGATTGCATTAAAACAAGTACTAGTTTAGATATTTTTAAGAACAGCCTGGACACTTATTATGGGAACAAATGTTTTGGTATATTGGCAAGCTAGAAGGGCTTTTAATGCCTGTGCTTTGAATATTTGTATGTATGTATATATGTATGTATTTGTATATATATTTTGTCTTGCCCTTAACCCATTAAACTGTCTAAACAGCTTAGGTCATGACTATAATTTGGCTCCTAGAAAAACAACAAAGTGTAAAGGCATCTCATCTTCTCTTTGTCAATGATTTAAAACTGTATAGCTCATCAGATGATAAACTGAAATCACAACTGCAAGTTGTCAAAACTTTTTAGATGATATAAGAATGTCATTTGGTCTTGATAAATATGCAAAAAGCAAACTTTAAAGCAGGAAACTGCAGCACCAAGAAAACATCAGTTTGGGACAAGAATGTGATATAAAAGAACCTGAGCAAGAAGGAGTATAAAAATATTTGGGAACTGATGAAGTCTTCATTGCACTCGTGACAACTGTAAAATCCCGTATGCCCACATAACATCCAGTAGCATGATAAATGTAAAACAATAAAAGTTTATGATACAGATGTGGGAACAGAGAGAGACTTGGAGACAGGGATAGAGACAGATAAAGAATGGTATATTTTTCTGAGCCATTTTTTTCACTTCTTTGTGGTGTGTTACTTGTTAAGTTTTCCTGATAAGTAATCTGTCATGCAAGTGTTTCCAATAGGGATCAAGCAAGAGTTGAAAAGTAGAAACATGATTAAGAGATAAGCAGGGTAATTGGTGGTCAATGATATGTGTAGACAACAGGAAAACACGGCTAACTACTGCTGAAAAGAACCTGTGAACATTTATGCTTAGTACTTTTGTTCTTTTTAATAGATCACCAATAACTTCATCAGAAAAGTTGTAAAACACTCACACACACACACACACACACACACACACACACACACACACACACCTTAAAAATATATTCAAATTATCATGTGATAAGCATGACAAGTACAAACAATCTGGAAATGGGCTTTGTTCCAAAGTTAAAATACTACTGGTTACTATTCGTCCATAAACTGAAAACACTCAACCTAATTTGATTGGAATAATGTCATGTGTTAACAATAAATATAAGAATGAAAGAGTAATAAAAATCTATTGTTCAAATCTTTTGTCTTAATAAGAAACACAAACTTTAGAAACAAACCAAAACCAGTAAAAAACGAAAAAAACGAGTGTCCAAGCTGATGGAAGTACCAAGAAAGTGATGAGATAATAATAATCCACTTGCACTTAACGCAATTTTATTAAAAAGACTTTCAGCGTTTTCGCTACTATAAACACAGTAGCTTCATCAGATTTTATACAGTATGGTGCCAAAATTCAAAATTTAAAATGTTAGTGGAGTGATGTCACAACCAAGGTGCGTCACTTCCATTGTACCTTAAAGAGATAAAACTTACTAAAAACAAAATCAAAACCACTCTACTAGTAAATATTCCAAAAACAGAAAACTGTACAAATCTTAAAGGTATATAGATTATACCAATACCAAATAGTATAAAACAACTATACCAAGCTGATAGAGTCCCCGAAAAAAGGGGATTATTTATAAGCTATCCTGTACTAGGAATGCTTAATGTTATTATACCTGACTAGTATGGTAAGTTGTATTATAGAAGAAATCAATGACCAAATTACCAAAATATAATTAACAATAAATTGTTAAATAATAAATAATAATATACATTTAAGTATTAAAGTCAAAGTATAATCAAAAAATATATATAAAATCATCTCAAATAACTTTTGAGTTTCAAAATACACGAAATATTACAATTCTCATTTAAACCAGGGTATTGAAAAGCCTCCAATTTAATTTGCCATTCAAGTTCCCTGGTTTCTAAGATTAATGCTACTGGGCCACCTCTAATATTATGTGGGACATGGTCGATGGCAATAAAGTGAAAGCTCATCACTTTCTTGGTACTTCCATCAGCTTGGACACTCATCTTAATAAGAAACACTTTATATTGATAGATTTGTTTACACCAGGCACCTAGCCCTCAACAAAAACAGAATTTAAAACAAAATAGGAAAATTTCTTAAAGTCTTTACATGAAACAATGTGCTTGGCCAAAGCATTACAAAAATCATTCTTCCTGATGGCCAACAAATGTTTGTAGATTCTTCTTTTTAATTGTCTAATAGTTTGCCTGTATAAAAAACAGCAACAAGATCCAGAGATGGCTGCATACACAACATAACTGGATAAACAATCATATCTCTCTTTAGTCTAAATGGTCTTATCAAAGTGTGGAAAATGGATGAAAGAAGAATTGGAAATATAATGGCGTTGCTTACAATGTCCACATTTAAATGTCCCTGGAAGTGGCGAGGATCTTTTCATTTCCAACTTCTCATTCCTCTCACATTAATATATGTAATAGGTGAGAAACCTATATTTTCTTTCAAGAATCCCCCCCCCCATTGTGTAAGTATACTAACCCATAACCTGTCATTGATATGGCATGAATGATGTAGCCAGCCAATGCAGGTAATCATTATGATTTCATAGAATTTTTTTTCTTTTTATACTCTATAGCTGCAAAGGAGATAGCCGCAAACAGTAACTCACACCAGGAGAAATTAACTCACCTCAGACAGTCACAGGGTAAGTATTACTCAATTCCAAATTCAGGCCAGAACTTTATTTTCATTCCCTCAACCATTAGCATCTTGAGCAGGCATACCTCAATCTTCCTCTCAAGCATGCATGCCTTCCCCAGTAACTATTTCTGCTTGCATTAGACAATGAGAACATTGGTTTAACTGTGTGTGGGTTCAGCACCCAGAAGAAGCAATTACTTGTTATTATTGGATAAGTATTTATAAAGTATAAAAACAATAATATGTCAAGAGGAATTATATTATTGTAATTGCAGTTATTCACTTTGAATGCACATTTACTACTCATCATAGGGAAATAATGGCTATTGTTTCTTATATCACAGCTGTGAAATTTATTTATTGTATTTTATATATATATATATATATATATATATATATATATATATATATATATATATATATATATATATATGTATACCTTTCCATCACACATGAATGTGGAAAAAGTAGACAATAATAAATTATCATAATTGTTTATATATTGCCAAACCAAGTTTATTTAAAAAATACAGTACTGAGACATGTCATGTGTCTGTTTTATCTAACCTCACCCTTTGTATCTCTCTTTTTCTCGGGGGTTAAAACTTGCTGCTGAAAAAATAATGATCAACAGCACAGAGAGGTAAACCGACTGTACCTCCACAGATGACAGCACAGACATCCAGGATGTTGGAGTCACAACATGTCGATGTTGTCTCCATAACCCCTGCCCTATCTGCTCCACCTGCAACAGGTAGCTCTGCTGTTGGTGCAGTGGTATCATTCAGGAGCAGTAGTAGTGGAGGTGGAGATTTTGTAACCTGTCATGAGCTGACATGTTTAGTGGAGGATTTAATGCAGAGGTGCTTTAGTGCACATATCAGTAGTGTTGAAAAGATCCTGGGCCGGATTCACGAAGGCTTGCACAGAGTCTAAGAGTAATGTAAGATGGCAGACAGCCAATATGTTTGCCGAGCGATCCAGCAACAGCTGGCAGGGGCGTGCATGAGAGCTCCTAAAACTACTCTTGCACGGACAGTGTTATGCAAATTACCTCATTTGCTGCTGAAAGCTATGCAAATGAGGTAAATTTGTGATCCAGGAAACACTAACCTGTCCTTGGAAGAGTTGAGTTATTTGCAGAAATGTACTCTGTTGGTAACGGAGTACCATTCTGCAAATAGCAAAACGGAGCTATGACAGCTCCAAATAAAGGATGCATCCAGTTGAGGAAGCATGCCAATGGCCAAATATAAGGCCATTGGCATTTTTATCGGTTGAAAATTAATAAAAATTAATTTTTTTTTTCCCCGATCTCTGATGTTTAAGTATAGCGCAGCGCCGCACAAACGTGCGGCACTTTAAAAATCACCAAATAAATAAAAATTAGCCAAAAATAGGCATTCTTATTAAAAATATTATTCTGCAATGCAGGTGAATGGCAGGCTGAAGACAACATGGCTACTGAGTAGTGGTTGCTAAGGGGGGAAGCTCAGTTTGAGAGATGTAACCAAGCATTAGTAGGCAATCCTATGCAAGTGAGGATAAGGATAGTGAATCCCAATTTTCCCTGGCATGTGAGCCATGTCCCTAGAGTGTAAGTGTAGGAGTAGGGGAGTAGTAGAGGAGAAGATAGGTGACATCATGAGGGGGTATGTAGGAAAGACTGTAAGCTTATTGGAGCAGAGCGGCTTGTGTTTGCTGTGAGTTACTCAGGATTGGAAGAGGCGTGTCTACAGTTGTCCTAGCTAAAACCCAGAAACTGAAGGTGTACGCCGTGGATATCACTGATATTTCTTGCAAACGTGCTTACACCATGTGCATGCGTGTCCGTGCCTGTAAACCTGTCTAAGCCTGTGTGCACACGTGTGCACCCGTCTAAGCCTGTGTAAGCTTGTCTAAGCCTGTGTGCACAGATGTGCACCCGCCTAAGCCTGTGTAAGCCTGTGTGATCATGTATATTTCCCCAATTCCCATGAGGCATTGGCCAGCAATATGCGTCTCTTCCAGCAAATAGCGGAATACCCTGAGGTAGTGGGTGCAATTGACTGCACGCACATACACATCAAAGCTCCAACCAGTGAGCAGGGTAGTGCCTACATCAACCGCAAGGGCTTCCCCTCCATCAACTGCCAGGTCGTGTGCGATGCCCAGGGCATAATACTGAATGTGTGTGCTGGCTGCCCTGGAAATTACAACGATTCCCATATCTGGCATCTGATGCAGCTGTACCAGACATTTGCCAATGGGAACATCCCTGACAGTTGCCTAGTGGGGGATGCAGGATACGCACTGGAGCCGTGGCTGATGACACCCATCAGAAATGCACATACACCTGAACAAGAACTCCATAATGAGGCACATGCACAAACACGAAATGTAATCAAGCGTGTGTTTGGGATGCTCAAGTCATGGTTCCGGTGCCTGGACACATCTGGTGGAGCCTTGCAGTACTCACCAACTACATGTACTCAAATTGCCATGGTATGTGCCATGCTACACAATATGATCCTGTGAAAACAGCTGCAGCAGGAACAGCATGGGGCAGGGCCAAACAGCCCCTCACCATTGCCAAGGCCATCACAGGCAGAGCGTGACTCGGAGGAGGAACATCCTGAGCCTGCCCCAGTAGGCAGAAAGAGGCGTGCCCAGTATGCCTTGGCCTTGGCAAAGAGGCAATGCATAGCACATACACTGGCTCAAAAGGAACCCTGGAAATGATACCTCTCTCTGACTCGCACATAAAATAAAAGGGATGCCTAACTTGACACTACCTGTTTTCAAACATGTATAGGGAGTGTACTATGTGCGTCCAACATAGGCCGCCCTGCAGCACCACCTGATGCATGATTGCCATGTTTTAAGCAATATAAAGCAGTGCTAAGCAGCTTTTACCACTATTTAGTATATGTAAACAAAATTGCCAGCGCTAACTAGCGCAATGTCTGGCACCGTTGAGAAAGGTCGGGCAAAGTTGAGCAAAGTCAGGTAAACATGCTCATATTTGCTGTATTGTTCCTTAAGCAGTCTGGTCTGCCCAGCATGAAAATAAAAAGCAGTGTCAGGGCTCGAACCCAGGATAGTGTGCACTATAGTCACAGTACTGAACCACTAAGCCATGACAGCATTTCACTGGCACTGACACAGCAGGACAATTGTACACTAATGCAAACACAAAGTAATGCTGTATCATGACCCTAAAGAGGCATATGGGTAACCTTCCCCACAGGCCTATGCAGGCAGAGAACAGCAGGCCAGGCGGTGTGATGTGGGTTGGGTAGGCTATGAAGTTGCAGTCTAATATACGTGACATTGGACGCTAAGATCTGTAGTACAGTAGTATGCCTCAAGCCAGTATGATAGGCAACAGTACAGACTGAAATGGTATACCTTACAGAGCGGTGTAGGCCTAGCAAATGTGTATAAGTGTCAGGTGAACCCCTCATCCTATGTACACCCACAGTAACAATGAGGTGTGCCCCCGGTTAGAAATGTACAAAGAATAGCTGTCCCCCCCGTATGTAGAAATGTTGATAAGTCTATGTAAAGTGTCTCACGGAAGCCCTGCAGGCACAGCATGATCCCTGTTGAGTTATGACACAAAGGTGAGCCCTGCAGTAAAAATACAACTTGATTTTCCACACACATATAGTATAAATGTGTATACTGGGCGTGCTCACACACTTCAACAAATGTAGTTGATTTCATTCAGCAACACACTGAAAGGTCATACTGGGCATGCTCACACACTTAAGCCATGTCTGAGTACAGCAGTGGGCCACACATATCTGGCAGTTGCATGTTTCACCCCAGGAACCTGTCACTATTCACCAATCCAGCCTTGTGCACACAGTTATATGAAAACAGACACATATAATATATTGGAACCCTGTCATAATCAAACTATGTACCACAAGTACTTAAGTTGTTCACAGAAAGTGAAAAAGCAAAGAAGATCAATAATCAATAAACCTGCAATCAGTATCATCAATAAACAATGTGCATTCCAAATATTATCCACTCCATGTTCTGGCAAAAGAATCTGTGAAGGAATCCATAGAGAACTATGACGCTTCCTTCCGCTATGTCATAAATAGCAATGTACACTCATATATGTCCTGAGTCAGTGCAAACTGCAAATGACTGACATTGCCAACATCCTGTCAGACAGGCTCATACATACATACCACTCTCTCACTGACAAAAGGCCCTATCATCATACCTGGAGATTGTGAAAGCACAGATATCACATATAGAATGGGTAAGCAGCTCCTTCCAAACATGAAAACATGGTGTCTATGGGATTACATTGTTTCCCTAGCTGTGTCATAAGTGAACTCCAGAACAAACAGAGCCTGCACTTGAACAGTCTGTTGAGCCTCACCCTCTGTACAGTATATGAAACTGTTGAATGTGTTACAGCAACATTTGACACACTACACAAGTGGTGGTGCACAACAGACCATGGGAACTATTGTCTTATAAGCCTATTAAGCCTGATCTGCAAGGCCTTGGAGTCCATCATGATGGAACTCATAAACAGAGCTTTTGGGAGCCTACAAACACCCAAACCCTACCAATTTTGGTTTGGTGATGTGCAGATCATGGTTCCCAAACCTGCTAGACTGTTTACAAGGCAGTCACCCAGGACATACATCAATGAAATGAGCTACACACGTCCCACATAGACCTTGAAAAGTCCTTTGCCAACATCCCAGACACATGTCATATCCACAAAATCAACAACCTCTGTATTAATATGTCTGTCATCTGATGGATTGCCAACTGGGGCACAGATAGATCACACAAGGTAAGAAGTGTGGTCTCCTGCACAAGCTGGTAACAACTGCTGTCCCCCATGGCTCAGTCCTGGGACCCCTCCTATTTGGTGTATACTTTTCAGAAATACAGTCAAACACACGAGGGCTATGTTTAGCAAAGTTTGTGGATGACTGCCAAAAAGTTGTCATAATCGATGTTTGGGACAACAGAGACATCCTTAAAAAGGGTATCAGACAGATGTGGTGTCAAAATTATGTCCTCAAGCTACAGTTATACAAATACCACATAGGTGTCAACACCCTAAATATGGAGGTGATAATAAGGGATCTATGGACAAATGTGGATAGTCATCTCTACTTCCAGAAACACATTCACAAAGTGGTCAGAAAATCATGCTATGTGTTCCCACAAACTGCAAAGGTCTTTGCATGTAGGTCAAAGGAGGTTCCCTCTACTCATCAGTCATCAGACCCATCAGAGAGTACCACAACACATCTGCAATGAATCTGACTAAGCACCTTCAGCAGCTGGGAAGACCAATGAAGTGCCTCAACAAGAGGATTACTGGCCACAAACAGTTTCCCCATGCAACAAGACTGAATTTAACTCAATCTTTACTCTGTTGCATACTGTCTGCTTAGGAGATTTCTGCCCAACAGACAGGTCCATGTCATGGCAACACTCAGATCTGCTCTGAGTTATAGCTCAATGGTACTAAATATACAGACCCAACTGATATTGCCAACATCCTGGCAGATAGGGTCAGTGTTAACTTTACCCCCCTCTCACCCATTAAAGAGCACATCTCTGTAATGGAAAACTGCAAAGTTGCTGTCATCACGGCTGCACAGGTAAAAAACACTCTCCAAAGCCAGTATCACAGCATCCATTGGACCAGATAACTTCCCAGGCTGTGTTCTAAATAAACTACAGAATGAACAGGCACCACACCGATGTACCATGTTCAATCATAGCCTCACCTCAGGCTTTGTGCCTGCTGAATGGTGCACAGCAATGGTTATCCCATTACACAAGGGTGGAGACACCATGGACCCCAGGAACTAGCACCCCATTAGCCTGATGAGCCTGCTCTTCAAGGCCATGGAATGTATCATCATACAACTTATAAAAAAAGACATTGGTAATCTCCAAACTCTGGATCACAACCATGCTGGCTTTGTAAAATGCAGATCATGTCTCCTAAACCTGATATATGACAATGAAGCATTCACCAGAACCGTAGACAAGGGTAAGGTGGTTTGCACAGCCTATGTAGATCTTGCCATGGCTTTCAACACTATCCCACACTCTGGAATTATAGATAAACCCACTAAACTAGGTATAAATTGCTATGTCACAAGATGGGTTGCCAACTGGCTTACTGACAGAACACACACTGTGAAAGTAGCAGACTCCAAGTATGACTTTGGGCCAGTGACGAGTGCAGTACTACAGGGTCCAGTCCTGGGTCCTGTCCTGTTTTGTATCTACTTCTCTGAAGTAAACTTTAACATGGAAGGTCCATGGCTAATGGAGTTACCAGATGACTGCAAACTAGGAGCCATAATTGTAAATACTAAAGATGTGGACATCCTACAAAAGGGCCTCACTGAGACAGATGGCTGGTGTCAAAGCCATGGGCTCAAGCTCAATGCCAAAAAGTGCATTGTCATCCCCTTTGGTAAAAACTCTGCAGCCATGAACTACAACATAGGTAGTAGTATACTTAACATTGAAAGTGTGATAAGAGACCTTGGGTCACAGGTGGACAGTGGATACACCTGTGATAATCACATCCCCACAGTAGTCAGGAAATCCTTCTATGTGGCACACCTCATCACAAAAGGTGTCTCATGCAGAATAGAAGAGGACATGGTTCCCCTCTACTCATCACTCACTAGATCCATAATAGAGTACAACGGCCCTTTTGCTATGTACCTCACAAGACATCTACAACAACTGGAAAGCCTGCAGCAATACCTCACAAAGAGCATTAGCGGCCTGAAATACATGCTATACACAGACCATCTCAAAATGCTCCAGCTGTACTCTCTCGCATATCGCCTACTCAGAGGAGATCTCTGCCTAACATACAAAGCTATGTCAAACACAGAGCTGTTGGACATGCTCCATGTAAAACACTCACAATCTCTCTGATCTTTGGCCCCAAAACCACAAGTGAAATACAAAAGGAAGGGGTGTATCCATTTACCTTATGGATACCCACACCTTCCAGTTAGTGGCATAGCATGGGGCCTTGGAGACCATGCAAGTGCAACTAATATTGGGCAAAGCTGCTCATCAGATTGTAGCCTGCTACAGATCACCTACCTTGTCTCAGGAACCTCACTCAGTATTCCTGAGAACAGTGGAAAATATAAAGGTCCTATCAAACACCATTATATGAGGAGATTACAACTACCCAAACACTGAGTGGGAGAATTACTCATGTACAACGTCCTTTGCCCAATGTTTCCTAGAGTTTAAAAACTCAAATGCTGGTCACCACGCCCACTACAGGTGACAACATACTGGACCTGATCATCACCAACATGGGGTACCAGTGTTCCACGACAGAGATAAACCCCTCTCTGGTAATATCAGATGATAAAGTAATCACACTGGACATCCACATCCCGCCCCCCCCAGTCAAGGAAACCACTGTGAAGATATTTTCAAAAGCAAACTGCACACTTCCCAAGATCAAAGTGGAAAGTTCCAAAGCCCCCTTGCTATAGGATAATGCTATACAAACTGCCGAATCATTTACAAGTTCATTCTATGAGCATCTACAGGGATGCATGGATCGAGACATCCCAAATAAAACCAAGATGCACTCCTTCAAAAATAAGAAACCAATCTGGTGGTCATCGCCCATAAATAAGCTATACAATAGAAGGAGGAAACGGACACGTGATAGAGCAAACTTCACAAAAGGAAAGGCATCACTGATCATTATTAGGAAAACACAATGATCGCTCATAAAATAATCCAAGGCCAGTTTCTAAAGAAAAATTGCCAAGGAATGTAAGAATAACAACCACAAAGCCTCGTTAGCTATACCAAACATTTAGGTGGCAACTTCCACATATGCTGTCAGCTGCTGAAAAATGGCAAGAAATACACTGAACCAACTTACATTGCCCACATCCTGGGGGACAGGTTCAGTGCAAATCCCCCATCACCCCCAAAAGGGCCTGTGTCCATCCCAGAAGAATGCAGAGCCCCAGACTTCATGGACATGCAGGTAAAGACAGCCATCTCCAAAGCTAAGAACACAGCATCAGTGAGACTGGATGGTGTTCCAGGCTGCGTCTTACACCAGCCCCAAAAGGAACTACACCCTCACCTACATTCACTGTCCAGACTCAACCTTACCACAGGCTATGTACCCAAAGAATGGCATACACCAACAGTCATCCAGCTCCACAAAGGGGGTGCCACAACAGAACCTGGAAACCATTTCCCTATAGGTCTACTCAGCCTGGTTTGCAAAGCTATAGAGCAAATTATCATGGAACCCATAATCAGAGACATTGGGGACCTCCAGACACTGGACTCTACCCAACTTGGCTTTGTTAAAGGCAGAATCTGCCTCCTAAACTTAGATGACTTATTTGAAACAGTTACCAAGGACATAGATGGAGGTGAAAGTAGTCCACACAGCCCACCTGGACCTCACTAAGGACTTTCAACACCATTCCCCACTCTGTCATCATGGACAAGCTTACCAGCTTGAACATTAACAGCTATGTAACAGGATAGGTGGACAACTGGCTCACAGATCAAACGCACAAGTTCAGAGTTGCGGGTGCCATGTCCGACTCTAAACCAGTCACAAATGGCATCCCACATGTCTTGGTCCTGGGACCCCACCTGTTCAGTAGATACTGCTCAGAGGTACAGGCAAGCATGGGAGGAGTATGGCTAAACAGGTTTGCAGATGACTGCTAACTGTGGTCCATAATCGACTCTATGGTTGACACAGACATCCTCCAGAAGGGTCTTACAGAGACAGATACCTGGTGTTAAAACAATGCCCTCAAGCAGAATGCCAAAGAATGCATAGTCATCCCCTTTGGATAAAACAAAGTGCACACAAATTACCACGTAGGTGGTAATCTAGTATGTAAGGAGAAAATAATTATGGCCCTGGGGACCCAGGTAGATAGTAAACTCTCCTTTGATGATCACATGGCCAAAGTGTTTAGAAATTCCTTCTATGTAGTCCACCTAATGTCACCTAATGTAACCCACTTTGTCTAGTCTGATGATGTCACCATCCTACAAATATACCTGTGGAAAGAAGAGCACACAGTAATGTGTATAGCGCATTGTGCAAATGCGTACTCCTCCAGTATCATAAAGTAGTTAGGTAGGGTTTTGAATCCTGCACTTGACAAGTGTTTGTGTGCATCTCCTTGGAGAGAAGCAACCTTTTTGGAGACTACTAAAACACCATAAAAGTGGTATACTCATCTTTGTCAAGTCTGATGATGTCACCATGCTGCAAATACACCTGTGGAAATGGCAATTCCCAGTAATGTGTATAACATGTTGTGTTAATGCATATTCTTCTAGTATCATAAAGTAGTTAGGTAGGGGTTTGAATCCTGCATTTGACAACTGTGTGTGTGTGTGTTTATGTGTGATCTCCTTGGAGAGGAACACCTTAAAAGTGGTATACTCATCTTTGTCAAGTCTGATGATGTCACCATGCTACAAATATACCTGTGGAAAAGAAAACTCCCAGTAATGTGTATAGTGCGTCATGTTAATATGTACTCCTTTAGTATCATTAGATAGGGGTTTAAATCCTGCACTTGACAAGTGTGTGTGTGTGTGCTCTCCTTGAAGAGCAGCAACCTTTTTGGAGACTACTAAAACACCTTAAAAGTGGTATACTTATCTTTGTCAAGTCTAATGATGACACCATCCTACAAATATACCTGTGGAAAAGAAAGCTCTCAGTAATGTGTATAGCACATTGTATTAATGCGTACTCCTCTAGTATCATGAAATAATTAAGTAGGGGGGTTTGAATCCTGTACTTGATAACGGTGTGTGTTTGTGTGTGTTCTCCTTGGGGAAGAGCAACCATTTTGGAGACTACTAAAACACCTTAAAAGTGGTATACTTATCTTTGTCAAGTCTGATAATGTCACCATCCTACAAATATAACTGTGGAAAAGAGAACTCCCAGTAATGTGTATAGTGTGTCGTGTTAATGTGTACTGCTCTATTATCATAAAATAGTTAGCTAGGGGTTTGAATCCTGCACTTGGTGTGTGTGTGACACTGTTGGTCGATGCGTTGTGGGTTTTGCTTTTACTACTGTATGACAACAGTATGTGCATTGCACATGTCAGGTAGCTGTGTGGCAAATACATATACGTACATATGACCTCAATTATTTCAAAGATGGGAAACCTGCTTTCTCCATGAATGCATCTGTTATCTTTGCCAGAGTGTGCTGCTGCTTTCCAGACCTTAGGTCACATTTGTATGCTTGTGACAAGCCCAGCCACTGCAGTGATCCCTGGCCTAGGTCATCCATGTCACACACACTCATTACGGTTTCTATTAAATAGTGTGAGTGAGGGTTTGTGGCTGAGGTATATTTCAGACCTGTTCAAATGCAGCAAAGTCTGTCAATGATGGCTATTCATTATAGGTGTACAACAACCTTTGTGGATATGCATGCAGACCCCTTATTGCTTATGTGATCCACCGAGGGATTTCAAAATGCCTTTGGAAATGTGATTACCAAAGGAGAGATGATGTAACACTTGGCTGTATGTACACATCGGTACCTGTTCAACATGTTGGGGGCTACTACCTATGTGGTACTGTAGGGATACTATGTTTTGTAAAGGTGGATGACTATGCTTTAGTTGGCTTATAGCTTTACAGCATGGGTTTGACAACAGGTATCTGTCTGCATGATACCCTTGTGGATGATGTGTGTGTCATCTGGAGAATGCATTATAGGCCACAGTATGCATTTCCAGACATGGATGGACATATCCCTACTGTGATTGCTTGTACCTAAGAGAGCTATATGTCAAACAGGAGTGGTCTCAGGAATGGGTGCAGGTGAATACCACTGGTTACTGGCATAGTATAGTACCTGAAGGATCTAAATGTTACTGTGTGTCCTACATCTGTGTGTCAGTTGTCAAGACAGCATCTAATGATTGTTTATGGTCAGGCTGTTGAGGTTATGTATACTACCAGAATGCAAAACAATGACAGATAGTAACAGTATCACCCACAACACAGTGTCAAACCATGTCATACACACATGTGTACCCAAGTTCCAAAATGTGTGTAGTACAATGCATACTAGCCACCAATAGAAACTATGGAGTGTTACTATGTAATACAGGGCATGTCACACTGCCCATGTGTCCACTATGCACGTACATGCAGACAGTGCACCTTCACCATGTTCACAAATGTGCACCTGCAAATCTGTGGTACACACATCCCACACGTACTGTCCACTCTCTAACACATGCTGCCAATACTACACACATCAGCCAAGTGGCACGTGGGCGGACAATACACTATTGGAACTAACACTGGTGTAAACAATACTACATTGACAATCATAGCTTTAATGCATCATGCCTGCTCAGCTACACCTTCAAGGATATCATTACACTTTACTGCTGACAACATGTTAACATTGCTATACTGCTATAAAGTCACCCTGTGCATCAGCACCATGTTATCCTGTTCCTGCATCAATGTTATAGATGACATGAGGTGGCACAGGTTTCATCGTATGCACAAAGTGTGTTGTTGGTTTGCCAGAGGCCTACATTGAACCATACAATCGACATGTATGTGTGTGTGTGTGTGTGTGTGTGTGTGTGTGTGTGTGTGTGTGTGTGTGTGTGTATGTGTGTGTGTGTGTGTATGTATGTATGTATGTATGTGTGTGTGTGTGTGTGTGTGTGTGTGTGTGTGTGTGTGTGTGTGTGTGTGTGTGTGTGTTTGTGTGAGGGCCAAGAGTACTGCTATGGGCCAATGTTGATGTAATGTGTGTGTGTGTATGTGTTATCCCTAGGTGTCTGGTTTATGTGTGTGTGTGTGTCTGCATGCACACAGTTCCACCATGTGGCTGCCATATACGGGGATTTGATGGAAAGCCACAGACTGTACCTGCCAGGCTTTACAGATCACCGTCTCTGGCCATGGATACGATACCTGTGCCTGGCAGGGGTGCTACTGACAGTATCAGGTACTAAGCCAGACTGGGTACTATCCTCAGAGGTAGACAGATGTACACTGGACCCAGGTCCCTGCTGGGACTGGCCAGAGCCACGTGCATGTGGTCTTCTAGGACAGTGTATGGACAGCCCACCCGCAACATTGCTGGGGCTGGTACTGACACTATGGGAGCGGCTGTGACTTGAGGGACGTTTGCGGCAACTGCCAGCTGCTGATGTTGCTGACATACATCCACGTCAATGTCTCAACAGTCCTGCACTGTCCTAACACATGGACATGACATTGCAGAGGACATCTAATGTCTCACCCCAATGTCTATCAGTGACCTCAGTGTAATTACGGATGGCACCTGCTAGGTCACAGATACTGTCATTTACAGCAGTGTTATGTACACTCTGTGCCCTTAGTTCCTGTTTGGTGTACCCTTCCGTATGTGCCTGTGCCTCCATGACAGCCTGGAACATGCATGAGGTTGTAAGACCTGTGGCATGTCTGCCAGGGGCATGATGACCAGCAGTGCTCTGACGAGAACCCCTGGACATCTGCCTATGTGGTTCCATTCCAGACATCTGGGTATGGCTGCTGTGTCGGGATGCATGTGCCATAGATACCACACTGTCTTGGCCAATGCTGACTGTACACTGTCTCTCAGCTAAGAGGATTGGTGATGGATGTATTAGCAGTATGACTGTGTGCATGGATGGGGTGGACACTTGTGTACTGTCGATTGGTGGCCCAACGACAGACCCTGGCAAACATGCCTGTGCCTCAACACACCTATCCTCATTATTACTATTTGACTCAGTGACATCAGGTTCCCTGCTGCAGTGAACCAGTCCAACCTCAGCATCTGTGAGAGGAAGACAGGAAACACACTTTACGACCTGTACATGATGTCGGAACACATGCACACGTGTACACAAATACACTCCTCACTAAAGCAGACACATACACACACGTAAACACACACACACACACACACACACACACACGCACACACGCACACACGCATACACGCACACACACACACACACACACACACACACACACACACACACACACACACCACCAGCAATCCAGAACATACTCAATAACGGTTGATGTTGGGGTACAGTATCACAAGCCAAACAGTCATATCACACGTGTCAGCATGCAGGACATGTGTTGCTCAACAGCATGCAGTGCAAGTGTAGACAGTCCTTGTTAATAACAGTATACATGGCTTTGATGCATGTGTGTTGTTGTTTAGTGATTGGCCTCACCCTGGAACGCAATGTGTACATGGACAAAACATTGCTGTGCAAGTATTAAAAGCTCTGCAATGTCCTGTGCACCATCACTCACAGGTATACATACCATGGCTGGATGTGTATCTGTCTGTCACATAGATATCCATTTCTGATTAGAGCATCTGTGTCTTTAGCAGATAATTGTGGACACAGGTTTAGCACATGCATGCTATGTATACACACAGGATGAGTGGTGCATATATACCTGATGGAATACCATTGCTCAACATAGACATTGTACAGTGTTTATGGTGAATGTAGAACACATTGTGGACATGCCAGTGCCAGCCATAATATGGCATGCTACAACACAACTGCAACATTAAACATCACACATACCCAATGTGTGTCATGTGACCTATACACTCAATAGCATTACAAGACATATATGTGTTACATTGTGCAAATGGTGATTGCTATGTATATTGTGTATAGGTGCATATGTTTGCACACACACAACATTGAGGTGTATAGCAATGAATGCTATGTGTAGTACTGTGGTTACTGTAACTGGATGGGTGTAGTACCATGAGCCATCATCATGCAGCATCATGTGGTCAGTCAAGGCTACTAATGGGTGCCAGACTGGCACCTAACATGCTGTACCTGAACTGCAGTACCATGGCTACATTCACCATTTCACAGCCAGTTGTTACATGGGTTTGTAAGGTGCCCAATAGGGAGCATTGCCTAACATGAATGTGTTATGTGTTGAAGAGTGTTGCACCGCCCTATGATAGGCCTCTACCCCTCAGGTATATTATGTGTGCTGTGTGGATGACATTTGGGATACTGGAGTGTGACCTTACAGTGGGTGTCAGACTATGCCATGTGTAGCATATTAACGTGTACTGCATAGGACAAAGTTGTGTATGTTATGTGCATGTGTATCAACTCTGCCTATCCAATGTCCACTACAGTGTAGCCACAATTGTGTGGGATGCTCTGTGTATTGCATGTGTTTGAGGCAGCTATTCACATTACTGAGATGTGCATAGTCTCACAGCAAACATGCACAGCATGCATTATGCGTTGGTGTGTTACATGTGTACATGGCCTACACCTCACCTATGACATGCACATTTTATTTGCAATATTAAATGTAGAACACACTCACCAGCATGGGTCTGCTGCCTTGCTGTCACACCAGAGGGACCTACAAGTATATGAGACAGTTTGTCAGTGGCAACAACTGTGGCATTGCTACTGTAGGTTTGCAATCTTACAGTAGTACAATGGTTGACAGTCACAGGCCTACAGATTATGTTCCAAATTATCAGTATTGCACAACACTAGGCTCCATATCTTCTAACTACACAGTACACATCTCACATATGCATGATCTACCAATAGAGGTAACAGTAGTCTACAGATATGCCATGTTACCTGCACGCTCCATGTCAACTTGCTGGGTGGCTCCCTCCTCCATGATGATACATGTGTGCTGCTGTTGTTGTTGACCAGGAGCCACCAGGCTCAGGAGCAGCTCATCAACTCTGGTGAGGGTGGATGGTTACCCCACCACCTGTGGCAAGCTGTTGTCTATGGACATTAGACGCATGCTGCCAGACATGTCTAAGTAAATCACTGCAGTGATGGCGTACCTGCTCATATGTCCGGTTATGCATGCTTATGTCATTTACCCTATGGACAACATCTTGCCACAGTGCAGTCCACTCATGCTGGTCCTGGCTGGTTCTTGAGAACAGCAGGGTGTAATGCTGAACCAGACTGGTTGTTATTAGTTCATCCTCAGCTGGACTATAGGTAGGTTTGCGATGGTGGGCCATGACCCTGAAAGACAATGAAACAGTATGTGTGAGCAAGTCATGTGGCACACTTAACATTCTAAAGTACAGATATCACTGAACTGAACTGCCATATATAGCAACCTATTGGCTGTCAGGATACACACTTTCAATACCACATACCAGTGCTCACCCCACAACTGCCTGACAGTGCCTGGCACTCTCTATATATTAAACTATGTTCTGCACAGCAACAAAGGGGAAACCAGTATGTAAGACTATATAGCAGTACATGGCACACTGTATGCAACACAATGCACCACCTAGCCACATGAGGTATATATCAAGCTAATGCATAAAGAACATTCACCAACACCTCACCAAGAGGATCAAAGGGCTCAAACAGATGCCATGTGCTGCCCGGTTAAAGAAACTCCAGCTCTACTCAGTGGCATATCGTCTGCTCAGAGGTGATCTGTGCCTGACGTATAAAGCCATGTTCAACCCGGAATTAATTGACATGCTGCACCTCAGAAAATCCAAATCCCATCGATCTACGCGCTCGAGAGACTTGAACCTCAGCACTGAAATAAATAGGACATGCTGGAGGGACAGATTCATAACCCAGAGGCTCCCTTCACTCTGGAATAAAATCCCAGTCCAGGTTAGGCAGAGTCCCTCATTGACTCTCTTCAAGAGGAATCTTGATGAGTGGATGGGAGATTGTAGGTTTACCCCAGGTATCACTTCTGTGTCACTGTTAGACAGAGGCAGAGTATACTAACCTCGAAAAAGGGCATAGCAAAATTCATTTAAAATGGGTGGCGAAAACCAAACACATTCTGGCTAGGCTTATAAATGCCCTAGGGCAGATATTCTAGTATGAACCTATGAACCTATGAAATATGTCATCCATTGCAATGATTGTACAGTCCAGTTACAGTATTACCAGTATACCACACTAGTTGTTGATGGCAAACCCCTGCCTAACATATGTGCACATTCGTGAATATAGGTGGCATACTGCTGTCCTAGACTATACATGTTGCTAGATATGCACTTATATCCTGTAACACACATATGACCGAGGGCATGTTACAGGCATGTTACAGGCATGTTACAGGCATGCCCACACAAACAACAGACATACATACATACAAGACACAAAGGTATGGCAACGCAGATTTACCTGTGTACCATACAGTACTGTGTGTCAGTACTTACAAAACCTTATGCCTGAGGTATGTAATCTGTGATGACTACAGGGAACACACACACAACATGGTTCCAAGCAATGTGTACATACACCATACTGTGCTGTTTAGGCCTACAGCTTCAGGTAGTACTACAGTTCATACGGGATTTGGATTCACCAGCAGTACCAATCAATAAGTATACATGTACTGCTTTAGCCTACAATGGCACACCCCAGTCAACTCCAAGGGACTACGTCTGACCGTATGCCATACTGCTTTTTCTGCCTAGCAATAGCATACACATCTTTTGCTAGCTATACATATATATATATATATATATATATATATATATATATATATATATATAAACATCCATTGGTGTACATATAGATATAAATATAGGCACATATACAGTACATATACAGTACACCTTTCATGGTGTGAATATCAATTATGAGAAGGTTGTGAGGTATACAGTTATGTAATAATATTGTACAGTCTTGTGCGAAATGCATTAAAGGTGTTCTCAGCCCATATAGCTTTAGCAGGCCTCACTGGCTGCAACACTGCAAACTTGACAAATTATAGCCACAGCATTTAACCACCACATGTCATATACCAGCACTGTATGCTGTCTTGTTTGCCACACACTACAACCTACATAGAAATATGCACATAACAACCTTCACCAACATAAATTTGTCCACCCTTCACAAACAGTTGCAGTATGTCCCTTGCTCTATGCACATGTACAGATGCTAATATATCTAGGTTCATAGGTTCATAGGTTAGTACTAAGCTACCTGCCCTTGCGAGCCATTTTAAGCCTAGCCAATTATTCCTTGTAAGACTCAAACCCTGCACCTTGTGTTTGTAAGGCAAACACCTTAACCATTAGGCCACCCTCCCAACCCAAAAAGCCAGTTCTTGACCCAGGAATCACATACATACAGTTAGCAATTGCAGGATTCAAACCCCTACCTACCTACATTATGACTCTAGTGAAGTACGCATTAATATCTCTCCGTATGTGTGTGCCATACACACACAGGGTCCACACTGTTGTAAGTCTGTGGACCTCACGGCTGACCTGTTGGGCTTTGCTGCAACATGAACAGGTGTCACATGTGAGCACACAGTAATATTAGAGGGTGTATATATATATATAGCTGAAAATGTTAGATTAGCATACTAGCCTGGTACAGCAGTTGCCAATGCTAAGCTACACATTAATATGACTATCATGCATTTCTTACTCTGTCACATCCATGTTTATATAGCTGTATGCGCTACTCCCCCAAACAGCCATTGTCGACACTGCTGTATAGAACACAGATAACATTGATCAGATGTTTGACATTTAATGCTGAGCTACATATGTCACAGTTATGTCCCACTGCACACAGATACACACTGATTTCTCCATGGCAGTAGTTATGCAGGGCATCTGTGCATAGATATGTACTGCTGCCACATATGGATGATTCAAAGTTTGTAGAGTACTCTTCAAAAACATCTACTACATGCCAATAAATACATATCTGTTACATACTTTTCCTTTGTATGTGTTTGTAGTTTTCAGTTCCGTGTGTTTTGTTTTCTGTTGATGTTGCTGTTGGTGTCTGTCTGTCTGTCTCTCTCGCTCAATAGCTGCAATGGAATGATTGCATGTGTGGACAGCAAGTACAGCCTGCTTTTATAGGTATCTGCACATGTGCATGTGATGGCCTCTGCACCAATTGGTGGCCACCATTTGGTAATTGCATACAGCCTGCTGTGTGGTAATTGCAGTACTCACTGTCATAGCAACCCAATGATATAAATTGCTAAGTCAGGTAGGCGTAGCCCTTTCAGCTTTCAAAGTGGGGCCCATGCTTGTTTGCTGTGGACACCATTGTTTAAGTCAGAAGGTTGATATAGTTCTTATATCTGAAGCTAGGGGTGTAGCCAGTGATTTAAATGTTGTACTCAGACCTGAATGTTGCCACTTCCAGTACAAAGTTGTCAGTGTAGAAGTGTACTCACCCCTACAAATGCTAACACAAGATACATGGGAGTATGTAGTTTCTTTTCTACTTATACAATTAACTGCCATACATAAGTAGTTATTGAGATGTATTCATTTGGCACATGAACTGTTTGTGAACTGCTAAATTGTGAATATTAATGTACTCACATCTGCACAGTTTGTGCTTTTATTGTTGACATTAGCACAGGATGCTCAAGAAAACTGGACAATTCCAGTCCTGATTATGCCTACCTACATCCTTGGTGGACCCTGAGCACACAGCTATATTGCACATTTGGGCAGGGATTGTCCTGCTATGATACTGTGTGGGGGTTGTAAAGTGCTGCTGTAACATTATTTACTGCTAGAATGGCTGGTTCCCTTATCACAGTCATGTAATGCAATTCCACAACTGCTGGTAAAGTTCCACAGAACAGGTTTTGTGTTATGGCATTCCTATCTTTCCTTTACGTTCACTAATTCTGATGCATGATATATCTATTTCAGCAACAACCTGCCGTATATCTACTGTGACTTAGTGGTACTTCATGCAGTCTAGTGTGTCCAAGGTACAGGATTTGAGACTGACAGAGGTGTTTTATTTTGCTCTTGAGCAGAGCAAGGGCCCTCACATGCAGGGTGACTAAGGCACTTTTAAGCAGTTGTAAGCGGGTTTGCGTGAAGCTTAGCAATACTTAGCTAAGCGCATATAAGTGCAAACCCGCTAACTACTGCTTAAAAGTGCTTACTCTTGCTAACCCCACACTCATTTCTTTGAAAGACAAGAAATGGGGAGATAGGAAAGTGGTGAACAAGGGGCACAAAGAGGGAAAGACAGTGGGGAAAACAGCTCGGGATTTGCAAGATGGGTGTAGGGAAGGTCCATAGCTGCCTATTTCTTTAACAGCAACAGCTGTGCATATTCAAGAAATTTGGAGAGAAATATGAAACCTTCCACCCTGAGAGAGGGTGAGGACAACAAAGTATGTTGTACTGCCAATTAAATATCAGTTAATGTGTCCAGCGGACATGTGTGCAAAATGGGCAGCTATGTATGGGGCGTAATTTTTTTTTGGGAGCAGATTGTCTTTTTTCAGGTGAGAGTGGAATGTGGAGTAAGGGAAGTGGGTATATTTGGGAAGGTAGGTTGGGGAGGTAAACAGACAAGACAAACAAGATGCATACAGGGGCGGAATATGACACATGTGGTGGGTGAACACCATTGACGGGGAAGGATGTTTGGAAATCGCAAGCCCATGAGCCCACAGATGACAACAGTGGAATTGAGATCCCCACCCATGGGCAATAACCACTGCACCTTCACAGCCCAGAGGGTGGCTGTGCTGGGGGCTACATAGAAGGGGCAGGCTCACCCGTGAGTCATGCCACTCGTGCCTCAAGCTGGCATAGAGGGTCAGCAACTGAACGCTCTATCTCCCTACACACCACAGTCCGGACCGTTCGGAGGGTGATAGGTGGCCCTCCTCCAGCCACGCTTGCACAGGGGGGACCAGCCCCATCCCTTGCAGCGCTTCCACCCAAAGGTGGCACAGGGCCAATGGAGGAGGAAGTCCCAGGCTGGGCACCAGACCTGCTGGTGCCAGGTGCCATCGCCAGCTGAGGTGCGACAGGTGGGTCCACTGGGACCGGCCTTCTCATATGTTCTATGTTTAGAAGGATCTAATGACAATAGGTGTTGTTAACAGCCAACAGCATTCCAAATTAGTTGTAACAGCATGCAGTAGTATTCCCATTAACCCAACACACCAGAGTTCCAACAGTTGAACAGCAAGCATAACACATGCATATATAGAACAACAGTGGACATTACAACAGCATGCAGGATTGATTGGTGGCAACAGGCCACCACGATTGTGGTATTTGAACAGGGCACATGCATCAAAGTAAATGCAGATATTTATAAACCAATAGGACACATGTCCCAACAAATGTTTTGAGATTAGGCATACTCACTGAGGCGTGGAATTGCATTGTTTCTGCACATACAGTAGGGTATAAAAAGATACCTCCATTAACAACTTATATATACTTATAGTTTACACTACATTACTATTGACTGCAGGTATATAACCCCTACATGTATTATTACACTAGGCAATGTCCGTTAAATTGTGAAATGGGTTTTGTTAGTTCTTTATATACCTGACCTGTATCTGACATACAAACTGTCCAGGATGCAGATGTTACTGCTACTTATTTATATATTTTATTTATATTTCTATATCTACATATCTGGATGTGTTCAGGTGACATTATCAGTTATATTTTAATAGACCCCTACATTTCTAGCAGCACACTGACATTTCTGGGGAACACAATAACAAGCTACTCATGTGCCAGATTAACATGTACATGCCGGCCATGAACCAACAGTTGAGGACTGTATATATGCTTAACAGCTACTGGCACTCCCTTCATCACTTTATATGGGCCTACCCAAGTGTGGGTTGACAGCGCTTAATACAGCAGTACTATTTCTATAATGCAAGCATACAACAACATTTTGAAGAAAGTGACATGGACACACTACAGGAATTAGACCTTTATTAATTACATAACACATTTTTCTAGAGGCTCTCTCATTTATTTGATATTACAGTGCTTACAGAAGACTTATTCAAGATGTATTATACCTTTATTAATGGGTTACAACACTGTTTTTCAGGCTCTCTCACTTGTTGTATATAACAGTACATGCAGAGAAATTATTCAAGACTTATTATACCTTTATTAATGGGTTACAACACTCTTTTTCAGGCTCTCTCACTTATTTTACATAACAGTACATGCAGAGAAGTTATTCAAGACTTATTATACCTTTATTATTGGGCTACAACACTTTTTCAGGCTCTCTCACTTATTTTATATAACAATACATGCAGAATAATTACTAACCTGCCTGGTGGTGCAGCCTTAGCAGCCTATCTGCATAGGCTTGCTGATTCGCAGCACGGACACCTGCAGCTGTGAAGTAAATGAAGTGATATTGAGACATACCTATCCATAATATAGACTACAATAGCAATTCTTACATACTTCATTCCATGGCTACCTACTCAGTAGTGGGGCATTTTCCATCCCATGGGCCTCCTGTATCCACTGGTTCAGTCGGTCCTCCTTGCGTCTCTTCAGGTCTGAGTAGTGGTGTCTGATCTGCTCACCAGTCCGAGGGACGCCTGTGGCACTGGTGAGATCATGTGCTAGACAGTTCCAGGCTTCCGCTTTGTATTTGGTGCCCCGAAACTGGCCCTGCAGGAGTCTCTCATCATGATTATGGATGAGGGGCCAAACCATTACTTTTGACTCCTCAATGCCCCACCGTTGCGCTAGAAATCGAGAGCCCTCTCCGACATTGGCCATGCTGACTGCAGATTGAAGCTACAGCCAGTTATGGCAAGTTTTCCCACCTATGGAGCTTAAATATGCCTCATTTCCCACACTTATTTGTGATTGGCCGGTTTTGAAAAATCTCAGCTAAAAGCACACCTGCTTAGCAATGGGTAAACTTCCATTGATATGTATGTGTGTGTTGAAAGTGCATGCATATGAAAAGCTGTCATGGCTTAGTGGTTTAGTACTGTGATTATGGTGCACAGTATCCCGGGTTCAAGGCCTGTCATTGCTTTTTATTTTACTATTGGCCAGAATGGCTAGGAGGTGTGGCTGTGTTTAGCCAACTTTGCCCAACGTTGCTCTACGTTGCGCTAGTTAGCGCGGTGCGCAGCTTCTGCATAAACATGTTTTGTTTGCACTAGTTGGCGCGATGTGCAGCTCCACGCAAAGCCATTGCACTAGTTAAAGAAGTGCTAAGCTATGAGCAATTATATTTAAATGTGCTCAATACTGGTAAACTTTGCTTAGCAGTGCTTCACATTGCTTAAGATACGTTACTTATGCATTCATCAGTATGCATAACCATTTCATCTTCATATATATATATATATATATATATATATATATATATATATATATAAAATATCATTCACTACTACATAGGCCATTTCAATGCTTTTTACTAACATTTAAAAAATAAATGTCAGGAATTATTTTTATATACAGATTTCCTACAGAAAATAGAAATGGGAGTGGTGGGACTCTAACAGGGAATGCCTCCTCATTGTGCGAAGGCTCTACCACTACACTATTGCTATTTGGCTTATTTGCATATAAATTTCTTATTATCCTCTTCGATGTCTAAACTGCTAACTGTTGCTAAGCAATGGGCAAACCTGCACAAATACGGGCAGCTATTTCGGGAATAATAAAAAAAAAAAAGTTTTACATTTTATAATTGTACAGGGGTTTAGAATGTGGGGGAGTGTAGTGTTGGGTATGTACACATTTGAGCGGACTCGCTCATGTCAGTTGACATTTGCCGATTGAGAGACTTACAGGGGAGTGGACTTTTGGACTGCTCGGCAGTCCGACACGCCACCTGCACTTGTGCACACTCTGTGTTAGCCTTAGAGTTGAGTCAGTGCACCCTCATGAATATGCATGGCATGCTGGCGTCATACCCTTAGACTGCAGTTTCCGTGTAAGACTAATTTAGTCTTACATGGAGGACTAGTGAATCCTGGGGATGAAGAAATAAGCAAAGCACATGGCGTGAGTAGGATCTGCAGAAAAAAGCCCGCTCTCTCTCTCTCTCTCTCTCATAACATTATGAATGCAAGTTGCTAACAGAAAGGTGTTGGCCCCAAGAAATCATAGCTCACAGTTGCAGGAAAGCAAGGACACATTGCAGAATGCAAAAGATTTATAACACTCACCTTATCAACACAGTAATAGAAAGCAGAAGGAGATTCTGGCTGAGGTGATCTAGCATTCATGATCGTCCATCAATGTAATGCAGTCCACATGAAATATTTAACAAATACAGGGAGTTCTACACATTGTGTGCTGGAGTGGGATAGCCAACATAGCTCTGACATCACATGATGGGAGGGTCATTCCGTGCTTTTTCAAGAGCATGCAAATATTGTAGTGCTGATGTCAGTCTGAGGGAGGGAACCTCAAGACAACTGCTGCTGATCTACTGTAGTAGTTGTGACATCAGAATTTAAGAGACTGCAGCTAACTTTTGAATGGCACAATAACTAATTTTTAACAGTGAAGCTAATACAGTACGGCAAGACATTGGACTGCTGAAGGAAAATAGTTGATTTCATATTTTTTTAAAGCTGCTCTGCACATTTCTTTAGGCAGGATCATGTAATAGGGAGAAGAATTGTGGTCATGTTGAGGATTTACAAACAATATCCCATTGTTCTCCTTTAATAACATCCTTGCATATCCTATATGATGGCACTCATAAGAAAAGGAATCCTGTGTGTTTAGTACATAGCTGGTACATGTACTTTAATGGAGGAATAACCAGCCCTTTTTTGAACTTGTTCAAAAGCCACTTTATAGCTGGAAGAGGTACTTAACTGTGTGTAGTGCTAGGCAAAAAAAACACAAAATCCTGCTGACATTACTGGTCATCAGTCTGACTGTACTAACAAGTACGGGAGAATATTAACAAATGTAAGGTGTACAGTAGGAATGCTTGGAATATGTCAGGTTAGGATGTGTCAGGTGAGGATACAGTGGCTGTTGTACAACGCCAAGGATACAGTATGGACACACTGTGTAAACTTCTAAGTGTCATACTGCAGCTGTAGGGAAATAACACACACCTGCCACCATTGTGTATCACCATGTATGAGGGAGTCCTGATGGCCACATCAACATTACTTTCAGAGTTCTTTCTTTGTCAGCTTGATGGCTGCTGCAGTACTGATTTACCATTACTTAACCTGACCTGTAAGACACACAACTTGTGCAGATTACTGCATTCTGACAAACATTTGACCTGTTACTTCCTAAACATTATTACTGATTATAATGCAATACTGCTGTACCTTTGGAACTTCAAGACACTGCTATAATTACTGAAAATGTAGAATGGTTTGTATATCACTTTTAAAAAAATGTCACAAACAGAAATAGGTCGTAATGGAAACAAATGTGGGCACATTTTACAAATGAAATGTACAAGTTTTATATTTCAACCTATTTATTTTTCTGAATATGTTCCACACTGCTGAGAATAAAACATATAAATATACAAAGTAGATATACATATTTCTCTAAAACAATATACAACTGCGGATGCTTCAACCATGAATATTTCTGTGAGCACCAATGAGTTATTTGTTACTGTTACATGAAACAGTGCAACATGTCCTTTTACACTCATAACACTGATCAAATGCAAGTACAGTACTGACACAAACACATATGTAACATGAAGTTTATGGTATTGTGTACCCACAATATTTGCAGTAAAAAATAAACCATAAACCAGTGCATAACTGTAGTAGTGCACACTTTAGAGCACTCATCTGGACAGTAATACTGAGGTAGGTAACAAGTATTTAAAAAAGCATCAGTAATAATACCCTTAGTAACACCAAAATGATAATCTGAATTCACAGCATTCTGTTAATAGTTGCTCAATTCATAGCTGTAAAATTATGTAATAAAATTGAGTGAGCAAAGCTTGTTAAAGTTCCACATCTATGTAGCTGTATAAAAAGAACAGCACTACCTACTCACTGGGTCTACTTCAGAAGACCAACAGCTCAAAAGACTGAAGCTCAAATGATCGAAAACTCAAAATACAAAACTAATTTTTCATGCAGGGGGGCAAGCCACCTACACTCCCCATGTGAGATCTGGAGGGCACAGCCCCTCACCCCCCCTGTTAATTATATATACCTACTCTCAGAACGCACAATACTATTGAAGGGAAAAATTCTACATTCTATATTTTAGCCAAGCTAGAATTTCTACTAAATGACCTCTCAAACCTCTTAAATTAGAGGCACATGGGATATCTGCATATATCTCATGTGCCTCTGATTCAAGAGGTCTGAGAGGTCACTCAGTGGAAGTTCCAGCTTGGCTGGAGTTTTCATTTAGTTTTTACTGATTGTTTTTTTTTTTTCTGTGTGACCTTCTCACTCTTTGTTTTAGTTTGTTAGTTGGGATATTTTGTAGTCACTCTAATGGCAATGGACATCAGCTGGGTATAACAGCCCTGTGTTTCATATGCTTAGTCAAACACTCTGCTTGTGCTGATGAGGTCATAACAAGGCTGAAATATGCATAGCTACTGCTAGTGGGGTTTGGTTTTATTGACCTGAACTTGTCTACTTAAGTGGCTTGAAATAAGTCATGGGTATTCAGAATTGCCACATAAATGAAACACCTGATGTTCATATGTGCCTCTGATTCAAGAGGTTTGAGTGGAAGTTCTAGCTTGGCTGGAGTTTTCATTTAGTTTTTAGGGATTGTTTTTTTCTGTGTGACCTTCTCACTCTTTGTTTTACATTCTATATGTTGAGTTTTTGATCATTTGAGTTTTCGTGTTATTAGCTGTCAGTCTTCTGAAGTAGACCCTACTCATCAAACCCTAGAAGTGTAAAACATTTATGTAATACCACTACCAACTGAAAGCACTCTTCTAAAACAAACTATTTACAATGGAACTGCACACAATGATGTGATGCAGAAATCACTGAAATATATGTTGTGCCACAATGACACAGTGTGCAATTTTGTATGTTACATCATTGATGACTATGCATATATCTGCAATGATTCTGACTACATTCATACTCCTACTGGATGCATGAGTTACTTATCTGCCTTCATTTGCAGGTACACTACTGCACAATGCAGTCCAATTCCATGTGCATGTCAGTCTTATATCTACATTATATTTTTGGCTTGTCTTCGTTAGGCTGCTCACAAAACAGAAACATTCTAGTACTATTTCACTTCTCTATTTTGTACATTACACCAGTGAAAGTATACAGTTGCTATGGTCTATTCTTAGGTTTTCCCTTGACACCAGTCATCACTGCTTGTTTAGGGAAATTCCCTGCACTGCTGCAGTTTTCAGCTTGATTGAACTGCTAGTGTCATTGCACTATATCAGTGAAATATACAAAATACTGATATTTTACATAGTGAAGTGCAATATATGGCAAAATGAGATAAAATACAATATGACAGTGGAGCACTACCATCAAGACAAGAAGTAAGCACTCAATTAATACTACTGGGTCTTTGCCCTATAACACTGACAGTATGGCTGGTCAACAGAACCACAGTGTTCAAAGCCATGAAATGTAATGTCAAATTAGGACAGTGCCACAGATGAATACACTTGTTTTAGTGCATCACACTACTCCACTGCTGTTTTGCTGTATCTATTGCAAAAGAACCTCTTTGCAGTTTTCACACACCGGTCATCCTTTGCAACACCAGCACATGTGAAATGTAGCTATGTTTTACATACATGGCATTCAATCATCCACTTTATATATGTGGCAGAACCAATGCAGTGTCAGCTGTACTTTCTTACACTTTTTTTCACTAGTTTGTGTGGAAACATCTTCATCTCTTTCTCTCATCAATGCATTGAATTAAATATTGTCTCATTTCCCTTTGGATGAAGTGTATGTTCAACAAGCATGATTAATTTCCAGAAGCAACAGCACTGGCCACAGCAAAAAGACCACAGTCACTGGATCCTATATGTTTTTGACAACACACAAAATGAATGTCAAGCACTTGATCTTCACCCACAAATAATGGGGCATACATTCTAATGAGCTGCTCCTTCAGTGTGTCTGAGATGCCAGAGAATTGTAGAGTCACAGACTGTTATACATGCACCACACCTGCTTGACACAACTCTGTGTGCCCCAAGATAATGAATCTGGATAATCTTTTGAAAATCAATTTCACTCACAGACTTATCAGCAAGAAGCACAGTGACTATGAAACCACCATAACATGGATGATTTTCTGCAAGTAAGTACTGACATGCATTAATGATGCTATCATTGAGACATTCACAAGTGGAAATGTCATTTTTGTCTCTGTATGTCAGTTTGATTCCATGAATTACTCTAGGTGTCATCTTCATCTTCCACTGTTTCTGACTATTCTTCCTGAGCTGTCAGCCTGTTACCTGGAAGCAATGACCATTTCTCTGCATCCTCTGTGACTCCGTGTAACAGTTCCTCTGGTAATGTCATTGTGATAACATCACTGACAAGACATCAACATCATCTTCGATTGTGTATTTATGTTCTTTGGTATTCTCAGATGTCATTTCAGTACTTTCCCAGACATCAGCCTTCTGCAAGTCTGTTTTTTTCCCAACCCTCTGTGCTCAAGACGTTTTTTTTCTTTCCATATTTTTGTTGTGGAAGGGGATGTATTTATCTGTGTGACTGCTGCTTACCAGATGACTCAATCAGTAGTAAACTATGATCAGTTGATATTTCTGTGTATGCATATTATGATACTTGTTTTAGCATATCAGAAAGGGTTTGTAGACTTTCATTTGTCACCAAATAAACAATCTGTTATTTTCTTTAGGTACTGTGTACACTTCCCGATTAACATGGTTCTCCTACATGGTGGCAGGTCAAGTAATGATTGATCTGTTTTCAGTTCCTGTAAGTGCTCCTGTTTTGCAACAGTCTTTGGATGTCTCCCACTGATCATTGCATGACAGTCTTTATCTAATATAAACAAAAGGGTTTTCGGAATATGAGTTATGAAGGCTATTCCACCTCCATCCATCAATGCAGCGAAAAATGCAACACGTGCTTGTATGGCAAGATGAATCTTCTCCAATCTTTACAGCTGCATGATGGTGACTCACTGCCCATATCAACTGTATATGTTTTTCATTATGAGACTCACTTTTTATTTTGAACATTCCACTTCGATCATTTACAGATGTTATACATGCGTATTGTCCAGAGTATTAAAATGCCTCTGCATTACATGTAAAACAAAGTCTTGTGGGCAATTCTTCACAAATGCTGGTATCTCCTCATTGTATTTATATTTCTCATATCCTTGGGCATTAAGCTGAACATATCTAAATGAAAAAAAAATAGAAATAAAACCAATGAAATATGCTAAACTCCACAGTAAATACAGTTAGCATTATTTGGTGTTCTTGTCATAATTGTGGTTGTCTTCTCAGACCATTACAGTAGACCTACCAGATATCACTGGTACTGTAAGTTATTCCACTAGAAATTTCATGTATGACACTCTCCCATATCTCCATATGTTATCTGTACCCTACTGAAACTGAACAGCTAATATATACTACTTATTTCCCATGGTATTCGATGATCAAGTATTTTTACACATCCATACCTTAAAGTTTTCCATTTATCAAACCTGGAAAAGAAAAAAGTGCATGCAAAAACAGAACATCATTCTAGTTCCCTCATTGAAAATCTCATAAAATGACATGCAACTATGACAACATTAACACAGACAATGCAGTTTTGCTGTGCTGTTGTACTATACACTATAAGTATTACATATATTCTTATTTAACTTTTTCTACTGGGGTAGTCATGCCAGGTCAGTGCGGACATCTGGCCTGTGTACCAGGTAACATCCCTTACCATAGTCATGAATAATTTCAGTTGTGCTGCTATGTACGATGGGAGGACAATGTTAGCATGTAAGACAATGAGGTGAATGGATGCTCTGATCATGCAGTGGAATTGAAAGCTCTCTCAGCTGCACTGGAAGATATTGATAATATTCCACAGACACTACGTCAGTAAGTCAAAATAAGTAGTCTGCCTACTGAGTTATTTTTCAGTTGCAGGAAAAACAAGCTGAAGGTGGGTAAGAGCTTTACTTGGGTAGCAGTTGTGCACTGTTCTGATACAGGTACTGTTTCATCTGGACATGGATTATCTATCGAAGAGAGAATGTGGAAGACATATTGTGCACAAACAGTGATTCAATTTTCATTATGCATATACAGGAATCAGCTGCAGTGTTCCCAGTATGAACTTATGCTGCATTGATGAGGTCAGCAGCAGTAGCAGGTAACTGTAGTGTATCTTGGGGACATCACAGATCTGTGGAAAGCATTGGTGAAAAAGACTTAAAAAGGGGCCTGTTAACAGATAAGACAATTTGTATAGGGTTGTTTTGTTGCTATGGTTTACTATTCAAAATCTAAGGGCATTTGGCACATTCAAATAGTGATATGCAAGACATTTGAGTATTCACGGATAACTTTCTGTGGTATTTCATGAAAGAAAAACAATGCGTGTAACACTTGCACTTTGTCTTCCAAAAGTTTTCCAACAGAACTATGAACAATCAGTTTTGCAACGCTGACTTCAGTGTGGGTGACATTACATTCAATGTACTGGAAACTGTAATAATATTTATGATATTCACCGGTTCTTAAATAAACACATTTACAGAGTAAAGCATAACAAGTTTTTGATTCTTTGGAAGTTATGAATAATACTGTTACCCATGTAGGTGTTAGGGTTACTCTTTACACCTGCAAATGCTATATTCAGTATTGTGGGTAAACTATATCCTGCTATTACTGTGGATCTTTAACACATTTAGCCAGTTTTTAAAACCCCTTTTAAATTCAAAATTTTAAAAAGGAAAATTTGGGGTCTTTTTTTGCCCCAATTGTAGTTTCCA
>NC_056733.1:1522014685-1522049101 GCF_019279795.1 Protopterus annectens
ACACACACACACACACACACACACACACACACACACACACATGCACAGGATCACAGTGGCCAGTGTTGGGTTTGGAACTCCTTCTCATCTAGTTAGTGGTAGTACAGTGTTATGTGGTTATCGCAGGTGGCATGAAACTAATAGTGTGATGAGTGCTTAGGTACCTGTAAAGTGAAAACCATCACATGCCCTTGTGAGGTATGGCAATGGGAGGTGTACTGGGTTGGAAAGGACTCATAATACTGTCACCTACGACTCTACACACTCACAAACACTGCTATACACACCAATGCATGCACACACATTTGCCAGTACTGACATTAGCAGCCCTGTCTATCATGTTATTCATTCTATACTGCTACATAGCTGTTGCACATGGCACGGGTCTTATAGGGCTAAAGAGTGTCTACAGATACCTCTATAGTAGATGTGAACAGCGGGTTTTGTAAAATAGACTTTGGAACATGTACTGGGAGTACCATGGCCTAAAATTGTAAACCACAGCCACACAATGGATATAGTTCTCACTCAAACACACACAGGATACTGTTCACACACACACACACACACACACACACACACACACACACACACACACACACACACACACACATTTGCCAGGACTGAGATTAAAAACCCTACTTATCTAGTTATTACTACTACAGTGTTATGCATTTATCACACGTGCCACGAAGTTTACAGGGTGAAGAGTATCCCAAGGTAATTCTAAGGTGAACAACATCACCAGGCCTTGTAAAGTATGGCAATGGGAGGTGTACTGGATGAGAATGAACTCAAAATTCATTAACCTACAGTTATACACACTTACAAACACAAATACACTCATACACACATTTGCTAGGACCAAGATTAGCAGCCCTGCCTATCTTGTTACTCAGTCCATACTGTTACATACTTCCTGCATGTGGCATGGGGCTTATTGGGCTGAAGAGTGTCATCAGATACCTCTATGGTTGATGAAGATAGTGGGCTTTGTAAAGTGGACCTTGGGATGTGTACTGGGAGTACCATGGCCTAAAAATAAAAAAACCCACCCCCCAATTAAACACATACACAGGATACAGTTCTCGCACACACACATGCAAATTTGTCAGGATTGAAATAAGAACCCGTACCAATCTAGTTGTTACTACTACAGTGTTATGTATTTATTGCACATGCCATGGAGCTTATAGGATGAATAGTGTCTCACGGTTCTTCTTAGGTGAACTGCATCACCAGCCCTTGTAACGTATGGCAATGGGCAGTGTACTGGAAAAGTGAGGCCTCAAAATGCTGTATTCTACAAATATACACACTGACACACACACACACACACACACACACACATACTCACATTTGCCAGGACTCAGACTAGAAACCTTACCTATCCAGAAACCTTACCTATCCAGTTATTGGTACTATAATGTTATGCAGATACCATACACACCACAGGGCTTGTAGGGTGAAGAGTGTCCCAAGGTACCTGTAAAGTGAATAACATCACTCACCCTTGTAATGTATGGCAAAGGGAGGCATACTGGGTGAGAAGGGCCACAAACCACTTTCACCTACATGTTTACACACTCACAAACACTTTTATATACATTAATGCACACACTCATATATGCCAGTACTGAGATCCACAGGTTCATAGGTGTGTACTAGGTGAATGGCCATGTAACCTTCACAAGCCTAGCCCATATGATTACCCTAGCATCATGCCACCTGACCTTACTCCCCAGTGTGTCTATTGAGCATAGCCACTGGAGTGATCCCCAGGGTGAGATTTCAATTCTCCATCCACCCATCCAGATTTCTCTTGCAGAGGGCCAGTGAGATGCTCTTCTTGACATGTATGTGAAGTCTATTCCATAGCATGGCCAGTCTGTGGGTTATGAACCTGTCCCACCAGCATGTTCTGTTGATTGTGAAAATGGGGTTGAGGTCTCTGGGACATGTGGTGTGGATGGATTGGGTTTCTTTAGCTGTAGCATGGCTAACAGAGCTGGGCTAGACATGTCTTTGTAAGTCAAGCAGAGATTGCCTCTAAGTAGCCAATATGAGACAGAGAATAGTTGGAGTTATTGGAGTCTGTCCATATAGGACAAGTGTTTAACACCTAGGATCCTCTTTGTTGGGTGCTTTTTTTAGCCTCTCAAGGTGTTGCAGGTGTCTAGTGAGGCACATGCTAAATGGGTCATTGTATTCGATGACTGGCCTAATGAGGGAAGAGTAGAGGGAGACTATGACCTTTTTCTTCCTGGATGCAACACGCTTAGTAATGAGATGTGCCACATAGAAGGCACTGTGGTGGTCAACAAAGATGTTGCTGTCAACCTGTATTCCCAGTTCTTTTATAATGACTTATGTGTTCAATGGACTACCATTGATGTGTGGATTCATGGGAACCAAGTTGCTCCTGAAGGGGATGGCACACATTTTCTGGCATTGAGCTTACATACAGGGTTCTGAAAACATTTGTAGGTCTCAGTGAGGCCTTTCTGCAGGATGTCAACAGCACTTGGGGAGGTAATAATAGCACCCAACTTGCAGTCATTTGCAAACATTGTCAGCCAGCATCCCTTTGTGTTGGGCTGGACTTCAGAGGCATAGATACTGAATGTGTGTGGAACCAGGAGAAGACCCTGTGGTACTCCACTCATGACTGGTCAGCAGTCTGACATGGAATCTGCTGCTTTCACACTGTGGGTTCTGTCAGCCAGTTTGCAACCCACCTAGTGATACAGGGGCTGATGCCTAGCTGAGTGTCTTTATCTATAATTCCTGAGTGGGGAATGGTATCAAATGATTAGAAGCCCCACCTATCTGGTTATTTATTCTGTACTGTTACATAGTTAGTTTATGTAGCACAGAGCTTATAGGGCTGCAGAATGTCTACAGCTACCTCTACAGTGGATGACAACAGTGGGCCATATAAAGTGGATATTGGGATGTGTAATGGGTGGACCACAACAAAAAAATTGCAAACCCCACTTTCCAATGGATATGGTTCCCACCCAAACACAGGATACTGTTCTCGCACACACACACACACACACATACATTTGCCAGGACTGAGATTAGAACCCCTACCTGTCTAGTTCTTGCTATTACAGTGTTATGCATTTATCACATATGCCACAGAGCTTATAGAGTACAGGTACTTCTAGGGTGAGGAACATCACCAGCCCTGGTAAAGTATGGAAATGGGAGATTTGCTGCGTGAGACAGGCCACAAAATACTTTAAACTACAGATATACATAATTACAAACACAAATACACTCACACACACATTTACCAGAACTGAGATTAGAACACCAACCTAACTAAATATGTGTACTATAGTGTTACACAGTTATCACATGGTCCACAGAACTTACAGGGCTGAGGGCTGCCCACAGATACTTCTAAGGTGACTGACATCAGCAGGACTCCTAAAGTAGGGCAATGAGAAGTGCACTGGTTGTGAATGAGCTCAAAATCTTTAACCTACAAACACATACAAGTTTATGTTTGTCAGGAGTGAGATTAGAACTCCTACCTAACTAGTTATTGGTATTATAGTGTTATGCAGTTATTGCATGTACCACAGAGCTTAAAGGGCTGAGGCTAGTCCAAAGGTATTTCTACGGTGAATGACATCAGCAGATCTTGTGAAGTAGGGCAATGGAAAGTGTACTGGATGGGAAAGGACTAAAGCACTTATTCCTACATGCACACACACACACACACACACACACACACACACACACACACACACACACACACACACACACACACACAACCACACTTACATATGCCGGGACTGTGATTGAACTCCTTGCTATCTAGTTATTTGTATTATAGTGTTACGCAGTTATCACACATGTTATAGAGCTTACAATACTGAAGCCAGTCCAAAGGTACTTCTTAGGTGAATGACATCAGCAGATCTTGTAAAGTAGGGCAATAGGAAGTGTACCAGGTGGGTAAGGCATCATAATAGTGAGACCTACAGACACACGCAAAGGTAGGTGATGTGATATTACAACCCCCACCTCAGTACCATCAGACAATGAATCTCATATTCATGCTGGCACATGCCAGTGGCTACAAGTGGTATGCAAATGTCTGCAGCAGGACATCACTCTCTGCCATTCAGGGTATCCCTGTGTATGACTCATTTTCTGTGTGTGTCTCCCTGTGTGTCTCACTCTATCACTGTCTGTCTCTTTCTTCTCCATGTCTACATGTGTGCATGCTTGACATATTGTAATACATTGCCCATATGTGTGTGTGTGTGTGTGTGTGTGTGTGTGTGTGTGTGTGTGTGTGTGTGTGTGTGTGTGTGTGTGTGTGTGCGTATCACATGCAACAGATGCAGAAATGCCACATATAGGCCACCTACAGCTGGCTGTGGGTAAACTTGTCTGATGGGTGTGTGTGGAGACAGGTGTACATATCTGTGTGTATGCAACGACATCTGCACAATACATATATATATAGTCCGTTGTGGTTCCAGACAAGGGCCTTATTTCTTTAAGTGTAGGAGCATGCCCAGTATGACCTTCTATAGTAAGTGTGGGAATCCATTCCAGGGGGAGTTATAACTCCAGTCCAGGATGTTGTGTGCTACAGCCCTACCTTGCAACCTGCTTGTGCAGGATATTTGGAGATAGGCTGCCAATATAGGGAAACAATGGCCCAGACATAGGGGGATACTGTCACTATTGCTCTTATTAATTTATGAGTTGCTTGAGTTACACAGTTTGTTTTAGTAGATATTTACTGACTTATGTAATGTTTGACACCGTAATGTATTGTGTCATCACCTACTGACAAATATCATCGGATCATCACAGATATTTGTAAGAGAAATTCAAGAAGGATGATGCACAGACCAATATTATGAGGCAAAGGCTAGGCATTCTTGCACAATCCGACCAGTTGGGAGGTGTGGCTATAGCCAATTGACAGCTAAAGCTGTGTAAAAGGTCCAGCACCTTGGTGATATACTGGCTGGGGGATCTCCTGGTTGTGCAGTATTCTTCTTACCTGAAAGGTCATATCTTGGTGTAGTCATACCTCTCAACTGTACAGATTCCCACAGATTATCCAGATTCATACCTCATATATCTGGTCAGTTTCCCTTAACATTGTGGTTTTCTAGCAAGTTTGTTGCATATCACTCAGGGCTGCAGTCAGAAAATAATAACCGAACAGTAGAGTTTCAGACTTCACACCCTTCATGACATCCATGTTACTACACACCCCCTCTTTTATTCTATCACTTTTCTAACATTATGCGAGCATTATTTCAAAAGTTTCCCTATATTTGGGCCTTTATCCCACCATTATGTATGGCTTTGTCCAATTTTTTTGCTCTACAAGGTTGAGAGGTATGCTACTAGCATTTGGTGGCATGGCCTTTTATTTGTATTTTGTTGACTGTTATGTTGGTAGTAAGGACCCCATGACATTCCCTACAACGGCACTGTGGGTGAGGCATGGGCCTTTGCCAGAGGCCTGTAGGCCATGTGAGACTGATGCAGGCCATCTGTAGCAAGGCAGTGTGTTCTCTCACTCTGTTCCCAGGCTGCCAGGCAGTAGATCCCCCTGGGGTGACAATGGTAACTGGGTCTGGTGTTATTGACAATCACTTTCTGTTCGTATTGATTCATCACTCTGGGTGACAACAGGATGGTGCTTACAGCTAGGGACATACCTGCATGGGACACATATTCAGCAAGCTGCATCATGTCTGTCTTTCTATAGTCTTTGAGGTACTTCTGACATCATTCACACCGCCATGGATCAGGCTAGTGTGATACCTATACCTGTTATAGGGTTACTTGAGTGCATGTGTGATATGGCAATTTATGACACCAGCCAAATAAGTAATCGTGACTTTCTCCCTATCCTGTCTGGTGTGTAGCACATTTGTGTGTCTCATAGTTGAGTCTTCTATGAGTAATATGTTGTGTGTATGGTAATGCCTTAGTGTTTGCAGGATCCTGGTGTGTGGTGTATGCATGGTCTGTGGTATGGAGGTTTGGGAAGTTCTCATGTGTTTTTGCCTCTGAGGTGTCCTTTTTTGGGGTTTGATTTGTTGTGGACCTCCACTGTGTTGTGTATTTGCAGTTGATGCTTACTGACTCCATACACTGCAGGGCACCCTTGTTACTGCACAATGTGCTCAGGTGTGCACATTCTCCATTTGTCTAGCCAGTGGTTCTCTCTCCCCCTTCTGTGTGTCTCTTTATCCTTCTGTAGTCCAGTCACAGGCTTTGCCCACAGTGGCTGCTATTATGTATTTGTAATTCTGGTGTAAGCAGGGTAAATGCCATAACATCACACACAAGGTTATAGACTACACACCTCTGAGCATAATTATCTGGCAGGTTGTCCATCATTGCACCACTACATCTGCTGGGGTCCTCAGACAGTTTGTGTTACTATGTTATTATGTGGCTACATGTTGGCCTAGCTGTTAAACTGTCACTGATTCTAACAACAGGCTCACATATGACAGTCAGATGAAGGCCCACACATGGGGACAGGATGTTGATACTGTTCTGCCATACATAGACAGTTGGGGGACCAGTTTGTTACTTGCTTGCTTTCAGTTATGAGTGTGACATCTGGTTCTCCACTGTCTGCCATTGATGTTTTGACATGCCCTTTTCTTGTTTTGCAAATACTTTGCAGGCGAATGCAATGTTAGGACAAGCAGAACAGATATACAGGGCATACTTATGCTCCTTCTGTAACAACCTGCCATTCCAAGGGTATGGCTGTTGGCCAGTGACATGTTGTTAGTGCTGACATAGTAAGGTGGCAGCCTTTTATGACCTGCCAGTACACTGACCTTCAGGTACCTGCTGTGCTACTAGGCACCATACTCTCTACGCATGAGAGCCAGACATCTGGACAAAGCCATAAGTAATTGGGTGAGAAAGGCCTAAATATAGGGACCATTTTAACTATTGGCCTTACAAACCTAGAAGGGTGATACAATAACAGATGTTGCATTAGCATGCTTTTTCTATAAGGTGTGAGATCTGAGACAGTACAATCTGTCATTATTTTCTGACTTTAGACTTTCGTGGTTTGCCAGTGATTTGACACACAACCACTATTTCATGATAAAGACACCACAAATGTGATGCAGACTTCTACATTCTGAAGAAGGTCTGTACAGTTGGGAGGTATGGTAGGCATTGTGTAGGTTATTCCAATCTGTGTACTGTTCATATGCGTGGCCTCCTGTCCATGACCTGTCCAGCTTACCGGCAGTAATGGATATTGACATCTGGACAGTGTGTACAACTCCCGCAGTAGGTGTAGCTGACATATGAAATAGTTGGCACTGCGATTCTTGGAACATGGCCCTGTCTACCACAGTACTGTACATAGGCCACTAAGACACAACAGCCAGGAGTTAGTGCTGGCCACATCCTGACAGTATTTATCATACATATACATAGATCATTGACCCTTGCATATTGTGGACATGCAACAAGATATCATGTTGACTGTGACAGCCCTGGCAATGTGTGTTCTGCTGCTATTACCCTACAAACCTACATGTTGCCACATTTCTATGGGAATATGGGCATAGGAGGGGGCACACCTATCAATGGTACCCATTTGCACACACTGTGCTGATATTGGCTTTACATTTTGGTTCCATTTAGCATAGCATTATGCCCTGTATTGGAGAATAGAGGCATATCACTAGAGGCCACATGTTAGATTGTAATGACATACAATTGTGTTTCAGACTTCTTACCCTTCAGACCCTTACTGCAACTGGAAGGCCTGCTGTGATATCACTGTATAAGTCTGTAGGGGGTATTCCATCATTATTGCCATTTGTGAGCCTTTGCCAGACATTCCTTTATGGTTTTCTAAGGCTGACTTGCTGGGTCAGTCTATGGGGTGAGTATGGGATCCCCACATTGACATCCATGCATGTGACCAATAACCCCCCCCCTTTGTTGGCCCCCTGCATATACTGCTGTGGGATTTGTCACCTTGGATAATACTGCATAGTGCGGGGAAGCCAGTATTGGGCAGACATTTCCTGGTGTCCCACATACCTGTCAGTTGGTCTGCTACTACCCCTGTAGGCCACCCCATTCTCTTGCATGCATGTAGCAATACCATAGATATGCTACCAGAGCATACTACTCCATTCATTTATTGTTTAGAAGACTGACTTACCTTGTGCCTGTGGCAGTTGTGGGGATGGTGGATGAGGGATGACTCTGTCAGATGCATGCAGTACACTGCCTGTACAGGGTAAGCTACAGGTAGTGCGATGTGTGTGGCATCCATTTTACTGTGTGTGCGAGTCAGAGAGAGGCGTCAGTCCCTGGGTCCCTACAGTGTCAGTGTGTATGCTATGTGTTGCCTCTTTGCCAAGGTCTGGGCATACTGGGCATGCCTCTGTCTGCCTACAAGAGCAGGCTCAGGGGCTTCCTCCTCTGAGTCTGTCTGTGCCTGTGGGGAACTTGGCAATGGTGGGGGCTGTGTGGCCCTTCCACATGCTGTTCCTGCTGTAGCTGTTTCCACAGAATCATATTGTGTAGCATGGCACATACTATGAACATGTGTGCACATGTGGCTGGAGAGTACTGCAAGGCTCCATCAGATATGCCAAAACAGTGGGACCATGACTTGAGCATCCCAAACACACGTTCTATAATGATCCTGGTTTGTGTGTGTGCCTCATTATGGCATTCTTGAGTGGGTGTGTGTGCATTTATGATTGGTGTCATCATCCACGGCTCCAGTGCATAGCCAGCATCCCCCACCAGATAGCTATATGGGATGTTCCTACTGGGAAATGCCTGGTACAGCTGTGACGAATGCCAGATGTGGGAGTCGTGATAGCTTCCAGGGCTGCCGCACTCACATTCATGATAATGCCTTGGGCATTGCACATGACCTGGCAGTTGATGGAGGGAAAGCCCTTGAGGTTTATGTAGACCCTATCCTTTTCACCAGGTGATGCTTTGATGTGAATGTGCATGCAGTCTATCGCACCCAGTACCTCCAGGTATTCTGCTACATGGTGGAAGAGACACATATTGCTGGTCCTCTCCTCACGGGTGTTAGTGAAGTAAATGTGCTCACTGGCATGTGGTAGGATGGCATCCAGGAACTTGTGGAGTACCCCGGATGCCGATGCCTGTGAGACCTCCATCATGTCCCCAGTAGGTCTTTGGAAAGTACCTGTAGCTAGTATTCATAAGGCTATACATACCTTTGAATCCACTGGGATGGGTCCCCCTCTGTTGGCTCTGGGTCTGAGTTGAGGCTGGCACAGTTCGATGATTTGCTGAAGTATGTCTTTGTCCACCGAGATTGCTCTCTACTATCTCCAGATCATGTAGCCTCTGGTAGGTTACCCTGGGTATGAACACTCTTCTCCTCCTCCTCAATCTGGGGGTGGTTGTCAGCATTATCCTCCTCACCATCCTCAGCCTCTAGCACATACTGATAGATCAAAGTAATGGCAGCCCCTAACATTTTTTTGGCTAAAATTCCCCCGCATGTGTACACCAATGGTCCAATGGTGCAAGATTTTTCAGAAAACCAGACTGAAAGGTGTTTGTACAGTTTATACTGTTGTGCTGCAGATGCTGCCTGTATGGTTGGCTGGCTATGATACATTCCACCTGCTTGCTATTTTATTAGTACTTAATTGCTTTTATTGTGCTATTTGCCTTTTTTTTCTTTTTTCCCTTCCCATTTTTGACCATTTTAAGCCCCAAGGTGCACCATGCAAACCCGGTGCTCAAATGTAAACAGTCCTGCTATTTCTGGGGGGGGGGTTGTTTGTTTTGTTTTAGACCCAGTGCATATTGCACAAACTTGTTTAGCTAAAGTAAACACTTTGACGCAGAAATAGCCCTCCCCTGGACACAAACATGCTTTTCCTTTCATAGAATAAGTCAATACAGCCTGAAACAACCTCCCCTTGCTTAAGTGTACTTAACTAAGCTCAACTAGGAGCCATGGTACTCCAATGTGCTTACACCAAGCATGATACACCTCCTTTTCATGTCAGCTGCTTATCCTGATTATACTACTGCCTTATAACTCCTACATGGTTAATTGCAGTTTGGCACTTGTCTCCTTTTTGTGAATCAGTACATTTCCCTCATTAGCACACTGCACTGCCTTATTCCCTAGTTACAGCACTACACCACAGCCTTACCCCTTAGCAACCACTGTTCCCTGCATTGTTTTGATTCTGCATGCCATAGACTATAATGGCAAAATACAGATTTCACTTAAAATTACCTTTTCACATTTATTTTTTTTCGGCATGATCTTGTTTGCACGCCACTGCCCTATGCTTAAACAGCTGACATCAGCCAAAAAAAATAAACTTTGATTTTTATAATTTTGCAACTCTTTTTCCATGTCAATGGCCATATAGTTGGCCGTAGGCATGCCAAAGGATTATAATACATGCTTTACTTTGAGCTGTCATGCCTCCGTTTTGATTTTTGCAGAAATGCATTCGGCTAGTAGCCCAGTACATTTCTGCAAGCTACACTATTCTGCCACGTATGCCTGCTTGTTTACTGGATTGCTAATTGACCTCATTTGCATGTTTTTCACCAGCAAATAAGGCCATTAGCATAATCCAGCTGTATCTGTGGCAGAATAGTGTTAGCAGGCTCGTGCATGCCCCCAGCCTTGTTTACTGGATTCCTGGGTGGCCATATTCAGTGCACGAGCATCTGCACTATTTGGACACAAAGAAAAACATTTATCGAATCCCGGAAACTGTCTTTACAATGGAACTGGGCTTCTGTAATTATTTATTTATTTATTTATTCATTGACATTTGTTGACCGGGAAGGTCCACTGGGCCATTGACCCATTTTCAGTGGAGGCCCGGAGAGAAAAGCTCCATGGTAGTACATTCAGGAAAAAAAAAAAAACATTTCTACATTGTATACCATTGTGGTAGTACATTCAACATAGAACATTTAAATAAACATTTGCAGATTATGTACATTTATGGTAGCACATTCAACATAGAACATTTAAAATGAAACATTTATATTTCCTTATTCGGAAAAAAAATTCTGAGTAGGTTTGTAAGCAAGAAAGAGAGTAGAGTCAAGCAGTAATGGGCAGAGGTATGTAATCTGGTGATAAGTGCATGTCACTTAGGATAGTTTAGCGTGAGGTACAGAGAAGGAGAGAAAAGTCAGGCAGTAAAGGGCAGAAGAATATAATGAAAAAAACTGTGTGTCACTTAGGATAGTTTAGTATGGGGTAGGGAGGCTAAGGGGGTCTGATTGTTGTGCAGTGACAGGATAAGTTTTTCTGGTAATGTAGCTTGAGTGATGATTTAGAGTTTTCATTAGAGTTATATGGGAGGGTAATGTGTTCCAAAGTTTGGCTATATTACAGGAGTAAAGACTTTGCCCAGCTCGTTTGTCTGGTTTTGTAACCTTTATTAGTTGTTAATGAGATGATCTAAGTGACCATGTAGGAGTGTAAGTTTGCAGGACTGAGTGGAGTGCTGGGCAGATGTGGGGTTTGAAAATTAGTTTATGTGCTAGCGTTAGCTGGATATAAGAAAGATGGCTTGAGAATTCGAGCCAGTTGAGTTCTGCAGTTGATTCACAGCGGTGTGTGCGGTTTGGTTTTCCTGAGGCAAACTTACTTATTTTATAATAGCAGGATTGCAGTTTATTCCTAAGGGATGAAAGTAGGTTGGTAAAGATAGCACTTCCATATAGGAGGGAAGGGAGGAGCAGGGTACTTGTTAGTTTAGCTTTGGTTTGCTTGTTGAGGTATAACTTGTGTCTGTACAGTTTGCCTAGTATGAAGTGTACCTTTTTTATTGTGTTATGAATATATGGTTCAAAGAGTTTGTTGTCTATTGTCATACCTAGAAGTTTAGCCATTTTAGCTAGTTCTATTTCAGTTCCATCTTTAGAAAAAAATCTTAAAGTTTATGCTTGGTGGTTTTAAGGTGAATAGGAGTAGTTCTGTTTTTTTTTTTTTTTTTGGTGTTTAGCAACAGTTGAGAATTATTTAGCCAGGTTTCTATAGAAGTAAAAGCTTTTGGGGTTATTTTTAGAAAGTCAGAGAAATTGTCAGCAGAAGATATAATTGTCAAATCATCAGCGTTTTGGATCAAGTTTCCTATTTGAGAGACTTTGTGAAGGTCATTAATAAATATATTGAATAGTAGTGGTCCTAAATTGGAGCCATGAGGGACTCCTATGTTGTTTTTTTGATAGGTAGATTGCGCATTTTGCCATTTTACTGATTTTTCTCCGTTATTGAGGTAGGAGATAAACCATTTGACAGAATTTGGGGAACATCCTAGTTTTGATACTTGGTGTAGTAGTTTGTTATGTGATACTGTGTTGAAAGCCTTTGACAGATCCAGTAGGATTACTGAGGTATGGAGACCAGTGTCAAGGGCCTTGTTAACAGTATCAGTGAAAGTGAGCAGGGCTGTAATTGTGCAATGTCCTGGATGGAAGCCATGTTGTCTGGGAGAGAGAAGGTCATTATGAAGGAGGTGTTTAAGTAATTGAGTTTGTACACATTTTTCTAATATTTTTCATAGTGGTGAAAGTTTTGAGATAGGGCGGTAGTTTGATTGGTCATGGGAAGTTCCACCTTTGTGAAGTGGGGGGGTGATGATATATTTTTTTCATAAGTTTGGAACATAGCATTCAGAGAGAGGTTGATGTATTAGAATACTGACTGGGTATGCAATTGCACTTGATGCTAGCTTTAAATATTTGGGACGGGGGAGTTTGTCAAGACACAGAGCAAGGTTTGAGTTTATTTAGAAGTTTGCATATTTACATATTTATTACTTCTCAACACTAAATCATATCTCTGCTTAGAACCTACCTGATATGTCCCCTTTATACAACTGGTGCTCCTTTCCTCTAACTCTTGAAAGCACCTATACCTTCCTACAAAGCCTATGTAATGAAATCTGATTCACTTGTATATCTCTTATTTGATCACTTGTATATAACTTGTTTTGTACATAAAAAAACACACACTTAGGGGTTCATATACTCATTTCTTTGAGAAAACCCTCTTGCTGTAATTTGAATATGTTTGAATCATATTTGTATTAATATGTTATGGAGTTATAATTGGTTATGGTACTTTCTATGTGTTGTTACCTATGTTATCCTAATTGTTTTTGCAATTGGAGCTTTTCTCCTCAGGTCTCCACTGAAAACGGTCTCCTGCCCAGCTGGACCAACCCGGTTAACAAATGTGAAATAAAATAAATAAAAAAAGAAATAAATATTTGTGAGGATGGAATTGGTTGGATGGAGAATGAAGGTGCTGTTAGATTATTAATGCAGGAGTCTAGAGTAGGGGAAGTTTTATTAATATGTGCACAATTTGTTGTGGGGTCTTTGATTAGGTTTTGAATAGAAGGAGTGAAATGGGTGTTAAAATCATGAGATACTTGCTGGGGGATTTTATCAGGTGCAGGGGATGGATTTTGTAAAGTGCCAGGATTAAGTAATGTGGAGACTGATTTCCAAAACTTTTTTGGATTTTTGTTCGTGGTGGATAGTTGCGAGGTAAAGTAGTTTTTTTATCCTGTATGACTAGTTTTTTGGAATTATTTTGGAGTTGCTTATAAGTTCAGTTTGTTTAGTTTTAGATTTCAGTTACTGTTTCCATGCTTTATCTCTATAGAGGAGGCTTTGTTTTGTTGATTTGGTTAGCCAAGGGGCATGGTTGGCCTTGGTATGTTTTGTTCGTATAGGGGCTAAGCTATTTAGTGTGTCCAGAAAAAGTTTGTTGAAATAGTTAACAGATTCATCTAAGGGGAGAGTTTTTAGTGGGAAACAATTTGGGGTTTTTAGGATTCTTACAAATTTGTCTGGATCAAAGTGGGTGAGATTTCTGGATGTTTTGTAGGTGAGATTTTTTGATAATTGAGAGTGGGTCCTATGGGTGAATGCTGGACGTTGATCACTTAGTATGTTAGGTAAAGTGCCTGATGTGGAATCATTTTGTGGGTGAGATACTAATATCCAGTCTAGGGTGCATTCTGATCTAGTGGATAGGCCATGGGTAGGAGTCATAATATGCTATGTGAAGCTGTGTAGATTTCTGCTGTTGACTGGAGAGTTGGTTGTTGGGTTTAGCCAATTAATGTTTGTATCTCCTAGAATAATGGTTTCCTGTGAGATGTTCTAGTTTGCCCAAAATAAAAAGTCCTCTAGGAGGGGGATATTTTGTCCTGGTGGGATGTAGATTACTGCTATAATTGTTTGTTATTGTTGATGTGAAGGGAAGTTAGTAAGAGTTCTAGACTGCCAAAAGTGAGGAGTTGTTTGGGATAGATTAAGTTAAAGGTTGTTTTGGTAAATTAGACTATGCCACCACCTTTTTTTGTTTCTGTCAGCACAAATAATGTTGTACCCTGCAGGAAGAATTTCAGTATCATCAATATGAGGTTTTAGCCACGTTTCTGTTACTGCTACAATATTTGGGGTGTGAGTGGATAGCCATGTGTGGAACTCAGAAATGTTGTTACATATGCTATGTGTGTTTATTGCTGCAAGTTGAAGCTGTAGGGTTTTTGAGTTAGTTGAAGATTTAGGGCCAGGGTTGGGGTGGATGTCACCACATTGTGTGATAGAGAGGAAAAGATGAATAATAGCACTGGTGTCATTTTTATGTGAAAGTGGTTTGTGAAGATGATAATTGCTTATTTTGAGTTTGGAATGGGTAGGGAAAAGTTTTATCTTATCTAGGTTATAAGTGTTGTGTAGGAACAAGGAGGGTGAGATGTTTGAATAACTATTTCTGCTAAGAGGTTGGGGAAGGGTTTGTGTACTAGATGCTTGAGTTAAGGAGAGCAAGATGGAATATGCAGTGGTAGTTAAAGTTAGTAGAGTTAGAGATATAAAGAGACTAGGAATGAGAATAATGTTTGTTGTATGACTGTATGTTTGTGTGGGAGGGCAACTTATTATGGAGAGTAGTTGTCAATTAAGTGTGACTTGAAAATGGGGTGGAGTTTGAGAGTGTAAGCCAATCGGTTTGTAGTTGCTGAAGTAGGTAGGGGAGGGGGTTTTGGATGTATAAATGTAATTGGAATGGGGGTGGGAGGGAATGGGGGTAGAATAGGGGAGCAGAGTGAGCCGAAGAGAAGGGTGACCGGAGCAGGTTGCGCCAGTTCCACTTGGCAGAGCAGAGCTAGAATTCCACAAAAAACTATCAGTAGGAAAAATTTCATTTGCAGGTCGGTGAAAGCCTGCAAGTAATTTTAAATTAGAGAACAGTGTGGGCCCTAAACTTGGATGTTAGCACCGTAGTATGGCAGCTAACATCCACTAAGCAGCTTTATGTGTTTGAGCCCTTTAAATATGTATGTCTTCAAAATACAAGTTCTCAAGTGCAGATGTTTTGCTGCACAAGCTTGTGTGATTGAGCAGTGTTGCTTTGATATTGTTGTCAAATAATAATTTGCTAAGTGGTTATATTCATGAACTGTAATTTACCTAAAAGGGCACTATGGGGGAACAGAGGCTTAACTCTCTAAGAGAAAACCATGAGACAAGTGCTATGGTCCATCCCTGGCAAAACAGAAAGATCTGTTAGCCACTTTGGCTCAAGCATGCATACACTGTGTCCATTCTGGAATGATACCAGTCAACTAGCCAATCATTAAATACAATTATTTTATGTTTTAGACTTAGACATTCTTAATGGTGATTGCAGAAACAAAGTAAATGTTGAATTCAACTGCTGCGCTATCTTCCCTGTAACAACGTTGCACACAGAGGAAACACAGTGCAGTCTCCAATATACTAGATTTTATTACTATTACAACTTTATAATACAAATAAATATTGATGAATAAAAATGTCCAGATGTTTAAAAGAAAAATAAAGCACAAATGAGTTAAGCGCTTTCACCTACTCAATGTAGGCTTCTTCAGATTCTTAATGGTGATGGTAGAACACTGCTAAGCATTAATGGCCATCCTTCTTTCCTTAGGGATATGACTGGGCACCCTATAGTGTCTCTCTGCATTTCTGCACGGAGGGACGGGGGTTACTAAGGTCTTTTTCTAGAGGCCCATGTAACTTCTCTAATAATGCCCAAGAGACAGCTTACTGTAACCTTTTTAATTTTCCAGTCTGATCAGTGCCGTGTTGGTGTACCTTATTATGGAATCACCAGTAAGAAGCACTTTGTGGCTCTCTGCAGGTCTGTGGAACTTTAAGTGAGTAAGCTTGCAGTTGAAGGGATTTGTAACAGAGATATGTGAAGATGTAGGTGTGGATAGTGATAGCAGCATATCCTGGCATGGTATTATGCAGTTGTTCACTGATAGCCTGTGTTGTTAAGAAACAAGACTTCAAACTAGGTGATTATTTACATCTCTTTGATATAGAATCAGAGAGGTCTAAAAGTAAATTTCTTTCAGTAAACCTGAGATAGTTTCTACACTGCTTAAAAACTTCACACCTAGAAGACTGTTAGGGGACAGCATATAAACAAACTGGGTGTCTATGATGACAACAGTACTAATGGTTGCCGTATCAGTAGCTCAGTGGATAGCACACTTACCTTAAGGGCAGAATGCTGTGGGTTCTGTTCCTGCATCAGATAGTTGGATAAATGTTCTAGTCCTGATAATGGAGGGCAGCATAAGTGGGTTGGGATGCTGCATATCTGAATAGGTCGCCCTTATTATAAGATATTAAGCAAAGGAACCATTACCTGCCTGAGTTGGTGATTACTTAGGTGAATGTAGAAGATCCCATAACTGAAGGAAGGTTTCACAGTGGCCTGGCCAAATTTCCCCTAGTCAGTATGAATGCCACCTCAGATTTCTTCTGGAAAGAGGCTACTGGCCTAGAGGAACTAACCCATTCAATAAAATGTAAAAAATAAAATGAGAAAAATTGGTGATTTGTCTATAGGTTACCACAGAGGTACTATTAATGCTGGTCTGATCACTGCTGCTCATGTCTCTTTGTTCATTCTCTCACGAACAGCAAAACTGTAACACTAATCCCAGTATGATTTCAAAGAAGATGGTCACATGATCTCTGCTGATCTGCAGTTTTCTTCCAGCTGTTGTAGAAGCCCATACATTTAATATCTCCTCTTTGTAGATGAACTGGCTATCACATTCAGCAGTTCAGTATACAAAGAACCAATCTTCATAACTGACTAAAATTTAAAATGAAGAGATTCCCACCAAAACAGTAACCAGCAGACCAATTCAAGAAGACACACATATTGTCCAGATGGCGATGTCTAGTAAAGCATGCCCCACTGCTTCTTCTCTTACAAGGAGAGTTCAGTAGTATTAATCCCAGGATGACTTCTAAGAAGTAGTTTACAGACTCTGCAATGATTACTATCCTTTGGGAAGGCCAGTAATCAATGTCCTTCTAATTTTTCTGTCACCAGGAGCAGCACAACAGCACTAATCAGAAGCTGGTTCCTGAAGACTGTTTGATAAGCTCTAGGGAAGAGTATTCTTGTCCCAGATGTTGCAGATTTCAAAATAAGCTGGGAAGGTCATTATTTCTGTAGTTATTTCCCTGTGCACCCAGAGGATGGGAAGATATACAAGGAAGGGTAAGATAAATTTTATAAATCTAAGACAAGGACTTTCCTGATATTATGCAGTTGGGTTCATTAGTATGAGTAGAAGAGATAAGCCTGGCAATGAGCTTCTAAAGTCACATTTATATAACAGGAGGGCAACTTAAGAGCTACTGGGTTTAAAATGACAACGGAAACAGGGTGGTTTGAATCCAACTCGAAAATGGTCAAAGCAGCATTACCTGGCAGCTCACACCTATTAAATCTGCTGCTTAGCTGAAATAAAAGTAATACTTTTCAAGTCCTCCCACTGTTCAGGTGAAATCAATTCCTTTGCAGTCAAAAATTAGAATAAAAAAGCTTTAATAATTGCCCCTACCAAGAACTTAAAAAAAAAAACACAAAGAGAAAACATACTGAAAGTAAAACAACTTTAAAGTAGAATAAATTGCAATAAAACATGATTAAGAGACAAAAACAATGTAAGTTTGCAAAATGTAAATCAAGAGATTCAATACACGTCAGCATTATCCGCCAGCTAGTGCAGATGATTTTCATTTCCTTCTTTCACGTGTTTCAGAGTGCAAGTCTTGAAACTGTCACCTTTGATTCTGCAAATTTCATCCCTCATTGTGATTGCATTTTTCTTTTTGTACCTATATTAAATTTTAATACTTCTGAACATTGTCTAGTTTTATCAAGTACGTTTTTTATAAATTTTCATCATGTGGCATTTTTTTCTGTTCAGATAATGCTTCTAATTATAATTCAGACCATGGACGTGTACTGATTGTCTTTCTTCTAACAATCCATATGGCAACATAATTACTCATTCTAATCAATATATTTTTGTTCCAGAGTGGAGCACTTTCTGTGAAAATCTGCAATAATGTAGCACTCTTTCGATACTATCTCAGATGAGCAGTTATCAGCATATTCCTTTGATAAGTATGTATTTCTATCCTTCCATACACCTAGACATAATGTTTACACCTAAAGAAAAAGTAATTGGCTAATAATTGCTTATCGTATCAAATCTTTCCCTTGATAATTTTTTTTTGTAGGTTTCCATGTGCCTGAACTTAATGTTTGGATCTAAAGAAAAGTGATTGATTAATGATTGCTAATTTACATCAAATATATCAGTATATTGTTCAGTTTCCCACTTTCTGTTTCCAGTTCTGAGATCAAAAGAGAACAGCATCCTGGTAGGACAAATCTAGTAGGAGTGTATGCATACTGACTCAAACTTAAAGATGACAACAACTCTAAAAGAGTAGGGTCTGACAACCTGACTGAAGTCACCCACAGCAATTTCTCTATCATTTGATGATAAAAACTTGTAATTGACTTCAGACAGAAAGATCACAACTAGAGTGTGCCATGCGGAAGGTATGTTACTCACAGAACTGCACTCATTTCATGCTCTCTCTTGGAGAACTTACTGCAACAAGTAAGGAAGTTAAAGTAAAAGCAAACCACTTCCAACATTCCATCTGTTACGGTCTGTTTAATGGTCAAACCATGATCCGTTTTCACTAAGTAGTGGTGGAGGCCAGAACTGAAGCAAATGGCCAAATGGTTGGCCAGTGCATGAGACAGAAAAAGCTTATTAAATCTCAAGTAATGATCCAACACTGTCTTTCCTTCGTTCTGGTTCTCAGTCATGCATACACTAGGTTTTGAAGGGATATCTCATGCTGTCATACCATCAGCCACAACAATAAAAATCACCTCACATGAAGAAAACTGAGGATAAAACAAGGAGATTAATAACAGATAACAATAAATTGCTGGAGTCCAACCCTCACCTTTCGCTGCATCTTCAGATTAAATATTGTATATATTCTGCAAGACAAAGAAACATATGAGGCTTTGAAATACTGCGGTACATAATAAGAATTTAACAAGGAATATTAGATTCTGAAGAATACATAAAAACACAGAAAAATAAGGGCTGTGCACTTAAGTGTAGCTCTAAGTAATTGGCTAATGACCACTAGACCCATTATAAGTCTGAACCTATGAACCTATGAACCTAAATGTGACCCAGAAATCTTCAAATGGATGGTGAGCCTGTTCCAGAGAATGGGAATTCTTTGAGAAATCAAATAAAGTGCAGTAGGAGGGAAGATGAAAACAATCCGAAACTGTATTTATTGAAGTAAAAACAATTCCACAACTACGCCAGAAATAAAAATTTAGTCATGAAAACTAAACCATTTCTTTGAGAAACACATGTGTCTCTCCAGTATGTCCTATTTATATTGCAATTAAAATTTAGGTCTTTTAATGTAGTAGTTCTGATGCTGGCCATTTTGTGGATGTGCAAAAATGTTCATCAAAACAGTGTCCAGGGATGTTTTGTATGGCAAGCAAAGATCAACTGGCAGAAGTTGGTATGATACCAAGTAAAGAAACAGGGCTTTGAGGAGGTCAGTGTAGGACATTGTGTTTACTCCCTGTATTCTTTTTTGTAGGGAACTTTTGTGTCCGTTCCAGTTGCTGCATGTGTCAGGTAAGGCTGTTTGCAGCCTTTGCATTATCGCTATTTATATACTTAACATTTTATTATCTTTGTCTCTTCTTTGAAGTTTTGCAATGAGTATAATAGTCTCTGCATAGGATAGGGCATGTGGAAACATGTTTATAACAAGAAACCATTTGTATTCTGTTATCAAGTCATCAAACAGCATGTGTAGGAGTTTACATAAAAATGGCTTAAAACTTTAAAACACATTCACTATTCACATTCTATAGTATTAGTATCCAGCTCAAACAACATCAGATGTGATTTCATATGCCACCACCTCTGTATTATACCAGCAAATCTAGTCTTCAGAATGCTTTAATTCTAAACACCAACAAGGTATTCAATCTTAGTCTTTTTCCTCACTCCCCGTTGACAATTACATCCTGCATTCCAACCATTTTTTAGACCTACTTGTTCTCTGAGAGTGAGAGCTCTATGGCTCATTCATTAGCCTGAGGTTAGAATTAAAAGGTCCAAACGAGAGAGCTGCTATTCTTGGTCTAAGGAACTGAGTTTTCTTTTAAAGTCCCAGCATTCCCTGCAACTAGCCAAAGCATGCCATGGGTTGGTATGCTATGGACCTCACTGATGTATGTACATATCTTTGTGTGTAAATGAATAAATGACATGGCCTCCTGATAGATAGCACCTCCATGTGATCCTTGATCTTCACCAGAGATTCACCCACAGATAATAAGCCATGGAATATGCTTTTTACCACAAACAGACAAAGTAGTGCCATAGGAATAATGGGCAAAAAAGGGCTGCTATCCCTAGCTGGCAACTTTTAGGGAATGCCAAATCTTTATAAAATAAAGCTTGACATCTGCCCTTAATTGATTGTTATAACAATCTCTTAAAGAAAGCTTGTAAACTATTTGTTAAATTGTTCTGCCATTTGTGATGGTAGTTAATTGTCTACCATTAAAAAAGCAGTTGGACAATTTACAAGCTGTCTATAAGCAATCACAAGTGCAATTGCTGAAGTGCCTTTATTTAGCAGTTTACAAGCTGCCCTTAAGCAATTATGATCATTGTTAGATAAATTGTTAAATCAGACTGTAAAAAATATTAGGCAAAAACAACAGTCAGTAAGACAGTAGGCTCAAGTTTTATTAACGCTATTGCTAACGTTATCAGTAACGTTATCTACTTATGATCATAAGGAGGCAAAAAACCATACACAAACTTGTACAGAATTTTGTCTGATTTTATTAGAGAATTATCCCTCATTTTATAATGCTTACAATTAGTTCTTTGCCCACCTCACTGACGTGGTCAGTGACAGGCCCTTTACATCATGTCCATTTAGAAAAAACGCTGATGTTACAATTTTTAAAAGTTTCTTTCCCATGAGAATGTTGCAGCCTTGCAAAGCACCTGATCAGTCACAATGTCTTTTAATGTCTTTATGAGGATGGAACTAATCTAAGACCCTTAGATTAGTTCGAATACAATGGATGAATGTCTCTTTTTAATATAGCTCTTTGTTTCTCTGTTCTCCAGCTGGACATTATCTTTGATAGTGCGCACAAGGCCATTTTTTTGGTGGAAGCAGGAAAAAGATACACATGCAGACAGATTTATTATTTTTTAACTTTGCAAATAATTGCACACTGAAAGATATGTTCCAGCCGGTGCTGGCAACTTTCAGGGTCAAGCCTTGTTTATGCTGCAGCTACATTTCAAGCAAGAATATGCAAGTTCATTTTTACTATTATTTTAGTAAAACAGAATTAAATGCATTACTATTTTTTAACCTTTGCTCTTCATATAGATTTGAGCACATTTATTCATGTCTAAGGCACACATTTCCCTAACAGTTTATAAACGTTTGAATACATACTTTTCTAATAATATATATATTTGAATACATATTCTTTTAACAGTTTGTTATGTCCAGATGCATATTTTTCTGACATTCTCCCTCCTGTTAATGCATTTCATTCTATCAGAAACATAAACATCATCATTTCATTTCTTAGCTTTTTCCCTTGAGGACTTTCAGCTAAGTAAGTCATTTGTTTTATATTTCAGATAGGCTTTCACTTGGTATCAACAGATTCAGTTCCAAGTCCTGATACATTGTCTCAGTTACCGATATATCAACAAAATCCCTAACTAACCTTTTCATACAGGGTATCCCGCAGCAGACACATGCTCCAATTATGAGCAGTACTACACAGATAGCAATTAAAATATTCATTAGGATTGACCCCCACCCCCCGAACAAATTCTGGAAAAAGTTCGTCAGTGGGTTTGGGCCTGGTTCCGCCATTGCTGACACCTGCTGTATTACCTCCAGGTGGTCGTTGATTTCATGTCTGTTGTCTGGAATGTACGTACAGCATTCTTCTTTGATAAGCGCGCACGTACCACCTCTCGCCGCTAGGGTGAAGTCAAGAGCCATCCGGTTTTGCAGTACAACAGTTCTCATTGCATTCAGTTCATCGGTCACAAGTTCGAGGAGGAAAAGTTGCATTGCTCATCACTTCGAGGAGTTTTGACAATTTCCTCAGTTCCCAGATCGATTTGACTGCTCCATAGGCTGGAATTATTCCAGCCCAAGATATGACACTGTCACTCAAGTCCATATGGGTCAATTTTTCTTTATCCTTCACATCCGACTGGTCTCTCCAGCTTGCTTCAATCTTACCCACTGGATTAGCAGGTTTTTTGACCGTGTTCCCAGTTTGTTGGATTACATCTCTTACATTGCGTATCTTACCCAGAGGCAATTCTGCAGTATGTCTTATGGCTGGAACCAGATAACCCAAAAAACAACTGCCGGACCAATTCTCAGGTAACCATTTATAGGCTTTTTTCCCACAAACAAAATAACAATTTTCAACTTTAGTACTGATGCGGGTTAACTCTGGATGAAACATTTTCCTGTCTATAGCAGATAACTGTTTATACATTTCAGGATTTCTCTGCACATCTCTCAATATTGTTTTCATTAAGCTTAAATAGGAGTCATAATTCGTGCTACAACTAGTACTCTGGTCTTTAGCTTTTATATAACATTTATAAGATACAGTTATGTTACAACTACTCCAACCAACTTGGAGTGTGTCATTTTTAATAAAGCAAACAATTCCTTTTTGAGTAACAGGCAAGTACAATGCCACTTTGTCCTGTGATCTCACAGTACCTGTGTCAAACAACAGGTTTTCCCAAGTTTCATTTATCCCCAGAGGGACAGCAGACATCAAAAGCCCTCCATATGCTGTGGGTATTGCAGTACAAACCCAGCAGTTTGAAACGTTCATTGTCTCTACGTACACTCGTTTCATGGCTAGGTATGTGTTAAAGTTCGGATGCCAATCTATAGCAAGTTCATCACGTTTCATCAGTTTCACTTCTGTAGTTATATGCAAGAAAAACCATAACAACAAAAAGGTTACCACAAACATGGTTAGCAGGTGTATGATCAGCAGGCCAGTGAACCAATGTCTTTGGGGTTGTTTTGTATTTCTATACACTCTGCCCCTGGCCATCCTGCTTCTGTGGTATATCAGTTACAAAATGTTTATTTAACTTAAACTCCTTGAGTGGTTTGCAGTGGGTCAAATGAACCCAAGATGATCTCTCAGCAATTTTCACTGCAGTAGGCGTTGCCAACAGTACCTGGTACGGACCTTCCCACTTTGGACTCGCCCAATTCTTTTTTTTGATAACCTTCAGCCAAATCCAGGACCCCGGGGTCAGCACGGCTTCCGGTTTTGCTTCTTCTTTGTCTGAAAAAGAGTTTAACTGCAAAACAGTCTTATTTGTTAACAATTTTTTCATATAACTAGCTAATGAGCTATCAGCCTCCAGCTCTGCAGGCATGAGGGCTTTCCATTGTGGCACATAGTATGCTCTTCCAAATATTACCTCAAAGGGAGTCAATCCCTTTACATTTGGAACCGTCCTCATGCTCAGCAGTGCTAAAGGTAGACAGCAAATCCAAGTCTTCTGAGTCTCATACATTAGTTTTCTCAGTTTGTTTTTCAAAATCCCATTGTACCTCTCCACCAGTCCTGCTGACTGGGGGTGGTAAGCACAATGATTCTTCAAAGAAATCCCAAAAAATCTCCCAAGCTGTTGTATTGTCTGATTGACAAAATGTGTTCCATTATCACTATAAATTCTCTCCGGTATGCCAAATCTAGGAATGATTTCTTTTACTAAGGCTTTTGCCACTGTTGCTGCATCCGGATTTCTAGTTGGGAAAGCTTCTACCCATTTCGAAAACATATCTATAATCACTAAACAATATTTTTTCCCTTCACATTTATTCAATTCTATGAAGTCCATGCAAATAGTATGGAACGGATATGGTGGTGTAGGGAAACTCCCTTGCTTCGGTTTAAATGCTCCCTGTGCATGATGTTGATTACAAATATGACATGCTGCACAAAATTTTTGTGTATAGTTCGTAAATCCGTATGTTTGGAATGTTCTGTTAACTAACTGTACCATCCCCCCTGTTGAGACATGGCTCTGCCCATGGCTCAACAAAGCCGCATATCTAAATAAATTAGATGGTAATATTGGCTTTCCCTCCTTGGAGATGTACAGTCCTTCTTTGAGAACTGCTCCTCGTTTTACCCACTTCTGCTTTTCTGTTTTTGTAGTTAATGTTTGCATTGTTTTCAGCATTTCTAAATCTAAAGTCTCAGTAGGTTGTAGCTCTTCATTTAAAAGCAAAGTCTCTGAGTCTGAGGCAGCTTGCTTTGCAGCTGCATCAGCCCGAGCATTTCCTCTCGAAATCTTATCCTGTTGTTTAGTATGGGCTGCACATTTACAAATAGCCAGTTTGGTAGGTAACTGAATAGAATCTAACAGGTTCAAAATCAATTGTGCATGATTAATCGGTTTGCCAGTAGATGTTATCATTCCCCTGTTCTTCCACTGCTGTGCAAAAACATGCACCGTAGAGAAAGCATACTGACTATCAGTATATATGTTCACACATCTATCTTTCGCTAAAGTGCAGGCACGTGTCAAAGCTATCAATTCTGCTGCTTGAGCAGATAGGTTATGCTGCAGGGGCTGGGCTTCTACAATTTCAACATCTGTTACTACTGCATAACCTACTAGGTTCTTTCCTGTAGGACCCTTCCTACATGATCCGTCTACATAGAATGTCACCTCTGCATCAGCTAAGGGCACATCGGTGAGATCCTGTCTGGGTAGGGTTATCCGTTCCATTTCCTGTAGGCAACTGTGTGGTGTGCCATCCACAGGAATCGGAAGCAATGTTGATGGATTTAAAGTTGTGCATCGTTCAATTACCATGTGAGGTTGACTCAATAGTATGGTCATACAGGAAAGATGCCTAGCCGGAGATAAAAATGCTATTTTTTCTTGCAGTAAAATTATCGCAACTGCATGGGGCACCCTCAAAGTAAGAGGGTGAAACAACACCACTGAGGCCGAAGCCTGCACTGCCATAGCTGCTGCAACAACTGCTTGTACACAATGTGGCAATGATCGCGCCACCGGATCTAACCGTGATGAATAGTAAGCTATGGGGCGTTGTTTACTGCCATGTTGTTGCGTCAGTACTGACGTCATATATCCCTGCCTACAATCTACGGTCTGAAAAAATCTCTTATGATAATTCGGAAGTCCTAAAACAAATGAGGAAACCACCAATTGTTTTAGTCTGCAAAAAGCTGCCTCTGCTTCCGATGTCCAATGTAGTTTTTCCTGTGCTGCCATTGGTGTCCTAAAAATTAAATCAGCCAATGGAGCTGTTTCCAAGGCATAATTCGGTATCCAACTTCGACAAAAATTAGTCGTTCCCAAGAAGGACATCATTTCCTTTTTGGTAGTTGGTTTAGGTGCTTGTAAGATCGCTGTTTTCCTATCCTCGTCTAATGTTCTACCTTCCTTGGATATTACATATCCCAGGTACTTGACCTGCTTTTTCCAAAGCTGTAGTTTGTGTTTGTTTACTTTATGCCCTTGTTCTGCCAAAAATTTTAACAATGCTATTGTGTCTTCCCTACACTGCTGCTCGGTAGGGGCTGCAAGCAAGATGTCATCTACATAAAGTAATACTTGACTGCCCCCTGGTGGAGTAAATCCCGCCAGGTTGCTAGCCATCTCTTGTGCGAATATTGTTGGACTTTCACTATATCCCTGTGGTAGTCGCGTATACGTATACCTTTTGCCCTGAAATGTAAATGCAAACCAATGTTGGCTATCAGGGTGTATAGGTATTGAAAAGAAAGCATTACTGATATCTATCACGGAAAAATATTTCTGTTGTGGCTTCAAGTCATTTAACAAAGTATGTGGGTCTGGCACCGTAGGTGCCCTTGGTATTACCGCATCATTTACGGCCTGTAGATCTTGTACCATCTGCCATTCCCCGTTTGCTTTTCTAACAGGAAACAGAGGTGTATTACAAGGTGAATCCAGGGATTCCACCAGTATCCCTTCCTTGAGCAATGCCATTATAATAGGTTTGATTCCCTGCTCTGCATCCTTCCTCAAAGGATATTGTCGTTTTTGTGGTCTAAAAGCCGATTTTGGTGTAATAGTTACTGGGCCTGCTGTTCGAATAAGCCCTACATCTGATTTCCCTGTTGACCAAAGAATGTTTGGTACGTCACTCAGGGCTTTTTCCTCCTCTTCTATCAAGAACGCCAATCAGCTGTCTTCACTTTGATGTAAGTGTACAGCTGGGCGTGCTTGCGTTAACCAATTTAGTTTCTGTTTCTGCACTCCTTGTTCTGACAATTCTAAGTCGGTTTGCTTCTCCCACTTAGTTACTTTGTCACCCAGATCTACCCATCTAACATCCCTGCTTTTGGTTAGACTGACATGTGGTAGTTTGTTGGATTTGTATAATTCCGTGAATTCCTGGGGTAATGAACAACTTACCACACTATTACCCTCAGTATCCCAATACAAAGTTCGTAATATTAATCTGTTGGCAGGATTTCTGAACAGTTTTTGTTCATAGTCCTTATCGGGTCCTGGTATGCTACAATAGTATAGAGTACAATGTAACAAATGTTGTTGATCGAAGTCGAGGGAGGGCACCTTACTGGTGGCTATGTTCATTAGTTCCTTGGTCACTGCCCCTGGACCGGTAGTAACCAGATCCTGGCTGTACCAATAATAAGCTTCACCCTCCGATCGTACTACAAAAGCATCCATTTGTCTCCGTGCCTCCATACCTTTCATGGTGGGAATTACTGCTATACCAAAAAGCTGCATAAGGTCTCTTCCCAATAAATTCATTGGGCATTTTTCAGAAAGTACTATTTTACTTCTCTGGGTTATACCCGAGACAGGGTCAGTTATTGCTATATCATGGGAGAGTGGCTCCCTGTACAGCTGTCCGTTTGCTGCTTTTACCAAAATGTAATCAGGTGATTCAGAGTGCTCCGGTAATTTTGAAGGATGAATCAAAGTCCGTGATGCTCCTGAATCACACAAAAATTTAATTTCCTTCCCCTCCACCAGAAGTGTAACTTCCGGTTTCGTGTCTGCTAAATAGAGCTCTAGGCTCAATAAGGCCAAATCCAAAACTTCACTTTCCCCAATTTCTACATTCACTTGTATATCATCTGTCTCTTCTATTATGTTTACATTATTTCCCTGCTCATTAGTCTGCTCTAACGACTGCTGAGCGGTATGACTATCATCTAGTCAATCTTCATCACTTTTATCCTTCTTTTCTGCAGGTGCTTTACTCCTGCAATCCCTTGCCAAATGTCCTTTCCTTCCGCAGTTAAAACACTCACCCCTTTTCTTCCTTTCCTCATAAAACTCTGGGTCCCTGTCAGAACGTTTATTGCCCTGAGTATTGCGTTTCCCCTTTTTGCCTGATTGAACTACAAAGACTTCTGCTCCGTCTTCAGCTGTGAAGACCTGCGTTTTCTTTTTCTTTTTACTGTTAAAGTGTCTTTCAGCATGCCTAGCATACTCTAGTAAGGCTTGAAGCCTACTTGTTCGGTGATCTATCATATGCTTCGTGATGAAGCAACTGATAGGGGCAATGCAACCTTTTAGGAATGCATTTTTCAATTGTTGCTCATATGGGCTATCATTTTTCTGGTTTTCAGGAATAGTCATACCACTATGGTTATTGAAGCATTCTAATAATCTACCATAGTATGCGTCCACTGTTTCATTATCTTGTTGTATGCATTGGTTAATACAAGTCCAATCTGCTCTAGGTTTCCATTTTTCAGTAATGCGGTCTGTAAGACCCTTCAACCTAGTATCTAGCTCTGCGTCACTATGTAGGAGTGGCCTGAGTTGCGCGTCACGGGCATTCCAGGCGCCAAACCATGTGCCAGTCCGGACCTATAATTTGTCTAACTACTTTTTCTACCTCTTCCCCATTCAAGTGGTAACTTAATCTCATTCCCTGTAAATCTTGTACAAATTTTTCAAAATTAATTTTTGGATGGGGAATTCCCTCCGTAGCTTTCGGATGTCCTCCGGTGTCCATGGTCTATATACTAAGAGAGTTGAGGCTTGGCCCTCCTGTCCTGCCTGAGGGTTAGGGACTTCAATTAATGGACAGATTTCCTCACTCTCATCTAATGAACTACTACTTAGTTGAACATTTCTAAGTGTTTCACGTGTTCGGGATCTAGTTCCAACAGGTTCTCTTACAAATGGTCGTTTTAATACCCCTGTTGTCTCAGGATAGCGTGGGGGGGGTCCAGCCCGCCCTCCCGCTTCATATTCTGAATAAGGTATTGGAGGTGGTGGTGGGGGTGGGGCCGTTGCTATTACCATATTATTATCTTCTTTGTCTAAAAATAATGCTTTTGCATTCTTAATTTTCTGCTCCCTCCGGTTTGCTTCCTCAATCCACCTATGTGCTTGAGGAACACCCAACTGTCGTTGTTTTTTTGCCTGACCTGCCGCATCAGATTTTAATTGTTTCAAAAGTTTCACTAGTGACATTTTATCTAATTTACCGTCAAATCCATACTTGTTGACCCATTTTGCAAAATACCTCACATTGTCTACTCTTTGCAATTGCATATATTTCGCGTCATCTGTTAGGGGCGGATCTCGTGTCCCCTTAGTGCACTCATTACCCATGTCTTAAAAAGACTGTTACGTAACCCTTCTTCTGTACCACGTGGTATCTTATTTCCCCATATCCACAGTAGTGTCTAGAATGACTGTTTACTTTGCTCTGTTATACTCTGATCTATGACTCAAGATACAATACTTCGACTATCTCTCTCCCTGCTATCACAAACCTTAGCAATAGCACAGTGTAACCTGGTCCCTGATCTAAAACAAAGACAAAGAGGGAAATTCTTCTTACCTGAGCCTCCCGCTTACCACTGCACTTCTTAGGATCCAGTTTTCCGCTTTTCGGCCACAGATCAGAGAGTGGACAGCCTCTTCGCACAACAATTCAGTCGGAGGTCTTTCCTTCTTCTGCGCAGTTCTCAGTACCACCTATGACCTGCAGCTTACCAAGGGAAATCCGGCTCGAAGGACCAAAATGTTAGATAAATTGTTAAATCAGACTGTAAAAATCATTAGGCAAAACAACAGTCAGTAAGACAGTAGGCTCAAGTTCTATTAACGCTATTGCTAACGTTATCAGTAACGTTATCTACTTATGATCATAAGGAGGCAAAAAACCATACACAAACTTGTACAGAATTTTGTCTGATTTTATTAGAGAATTATCCCTCATTTTATAATGCTTACAATTAGTTCTTTGCCCACCTCACTGACGTGGTCAGTGACAGGCCCTTTACATCATGTCCATTTAGAAAAAACGCTGATGTTACAATTTTTAAAAGTTTTTTTTCCATGAGAATGTTGCAGCCTTGCAAAGCACCTGGTCAGTCACAATGTCTTTTAATGTTTTTATGAGGATGGAACTAATCTAAGACCCTTAGATTAGTTCGAATACAATGGATGAATGTCTCTTTTTAATATAGCTCTTTGTTTCTCTGTTCTCCAGCTGGACATTATCTTTGATAGTGCGCACAAGGCCATTTTTTTGGTGGAAGCAGGAAAAAGATACACATGCAGACAGATTTATTATTTTTTAACTTTGCAAATAATTGCACACTGAAAGATATGTTCCAGCCGGTGCTGGCAACTTTCAGGGTCAAGCCTTGTTCACGCTGCAGCTACATTTCAAGCAAGAATATGCAAGTTCATTTCTACTATTATTCTAGCAAAACAGAATTAAATGCATTACTATTTTCTAACCTTTGCTCTTCATATAGATTTGAGCACATTTATTCATGTCTAAGGCACACATTTCCCTAACAGTTTATAAACGTTTGAATACATACTTTTTTAATAATATATATATTTGAATACATATTCTTTTAACAGTTTGTTATGTCCAGATGCATATTTTTCTGACAATCATCAATCACTTATTGACAGTGTGGGGTAGGGACAATAAAATACTACCTAGGGCATCAAATTCCCTAGATACAGCTCTAATACCAAACCTTGTCATTCTGTTTCTTCTGCATACCAGCCTCAACTATTAGAAGAGCCCAGGTCACCTGGATAGTCAATAATTTTGTCCCAGTATGTTAACTGATCTGGCTATTATGTCTCAGTCTATACTAAATCTAGAGCTAGGATCTGTAATGCACAAACGCACTAGTTACTGCACTACATGTGCCAGTATGGCTCTATCGTAGTCCATGTGGGTGTAAATGACATGAGATGTACCTCACTGGACTATATGAAAAGAGACATTATGGATCTTTGTTTCTGAATATGTGTCACAGACAGGTACGTTCATTGCACTGAGGAGCATCCTACCTTCACCTGGGATGATGCCACAGTATGAACAGAAAATGATTGATTTTAACAATTGGCTTACTTTCTGGTGTTACTCCAGGGGGGATACAATATCTATCAGCAAGGGAGGACATAAATTAACAGACCACATTGCTTTTCCAAGGAAGGTCTGCACCTGTCCCCCATGGATTTTGGATATTGTCTAAAACTTTATCCACCCTCTTAATCCCTTTTTAGCAATTTCAAAATGACAAAACTACCAACATAGCAAAGGAAAATCAAAGCAACTGCTCAATATTAGTGGCCTAATCAAGGAACTCCACACCCTACAAAATCTCCTCATGTAGACATCTGTGCTGTTACTGAGACTTGGTTTAAAGCTGCAGAAAGTACTTAGGTAGTGCAAGGTTACAGTGTCTTCAACACATTAAATAAATAACAGCACAACAGGGACTAAAGGTGGAGGTGTCTTAATTTGCATTAGCAATAATTATAACTCCAGGTAAGTTAATCAGGATGATGCCTTAGAGTTCATCAATGTCCAGGTCTCCACAGACAAGGTTCTATATCCTGTTCTAGCCAGTTACAGGTCATCCTCTATGACCAACAAAGCTCACAACTTGTAACTGGACTTACTAGAGGCACACACCATCCAAACAAACACCCTATTCATGGGCGACTTTAACTATCCATCTATAGACTGTTAAACCTACACTGTGTAACTCACAGCCACAGCAATTCCTGGATTTTGTCAACACAAACACCATTGATGAGACAGGGTGCACTCCAATCAGGGACTCAAACATACTAGACATGGGACTCATCAACAAAGCAGAGCATTGCCACCCCCCCCCCCCCATTTCATGTCCTCATTGGTGATGTTGGGTCACAAAGCTGACTACCTCAAGATAAAAATCAACCCAGAAAGCCCAACCAAACCAGCAACAGTTAGGAAGTATTCTAAAGCTAACTACATACTGTTAAGTGACAATTTGTCAATATTCAAGGTTCCCACAAACCCCCCAAAACACAGCTGTCTATGCAAAATTGTTCACAGAAACCCGATAAAACATGTAAATCACTGCATTAAGGGTACCATACTTGCCAGAAGCAAAAGCAGATCTAACACCAAAAATAAACCCTACTGGTAGAATCCTAACCTTAACAGGGTATATAACAAAAGGAAAAAAAATCTGGGCCAAAATCAGAAAGAACAACTCTTAAAGAGACAAATGCCCTCTGTTCTGGTTCAACTAAGTAAGAAACAAAAAGGTCTAATAAGGTCTAGTAAGACCAGTTATGAAGTCAGGATACCCTCTCAGGATAAGGGCAATCACAAAACAGTCTTTAGCTATATCTGGGACCTTAAAGGTGGCACAGAGCAGTGTGCAGAACTGGAGGTAAATGGTACAGCCTTCACTAACCAGTGTAACATAGCATATCGTTTAGCTGATATATTTAACACTAACTTCACCCACCCCACTAACCCCCTTTGAAATCCTTCTAGAATATCTCCTACAACTATCAACAGGGAGCAGGTCCTGGTGGTGCTTGCTAATGTCTAAAACACTGTTTCAGTGGGCTACGACAATTTCCCCAGTTACCTCTTAAATAGCATCAAAAGTGACCTATCAGAACCACTAGGCTGTTCAACTACAGCCTCAGAACATGTTCAATATCAAGTGAATGGAAAGCCACAATGGTCATACCTTTCCATAAGAGTGGACCATCAACTGACCCCCATGAACTACAGACCCATTGATGTGGCAAGTCTAATATGCAAAGGCATGAAACAAATTATCACAAAAATGATAAACAAGGACATTAGCAATCTACAGACACTGGATACATCCCAGTTTGGCTTTATCAAGGGAAGGTCTTGCCTGCTCAACTTGGTACACTTATTCAAGAGGGTCACCAAGGCTACAGAAAAGGAAATAAAAGGTGCACACCACTTACCTCAACCAGGCCAAAGCAGGTTTTGTTGACAAACTCTCAGAACTAGGCATAAATCTATATGTAACTTGCTGGAATGCTTGCTGCCTCACAGATAAAACCCAAGAAGTCAGGATTGGTGAGACCACTTCCACCAGGAGACCAGTCACCAATAGAGTACCCCAGGGCTCTGAGTTGGGCCCTCTCCTCATTGGCAGATACTTCTCAGAGGTCAAGGCTAATGTCAAAGGCCTCAGGCTCAACAAGTTTGCAGATGACTGCAAATTGGGAGCTATCATAAAATCTCCCATGACACAAACATCCTACAAGATGGTCTGACACAAAAAAATAGTTGGTGCAAGAGCCATGGATTAAACCTCAATGCAAAAAAATGCATTATACTGCCCTTTAGGAAGTCATTCACCCAAGCTAACTACTCTGTTGTAAAAAGACCCCCTGAGAACTAACCCAGTAGTTAGGGATTTGGGAACATATCTTGATAAGAATTTGGTCTTCAAACAACATGTAGCCAAGATAGTAACAAAATCATTTTATGTTGTCAAACTCATAAGCAAGGGTAGGTATCTAGGTCCAGAGAAGTTGCAGTACTACTCTGCTTACCCCTTATCAGATCTGTCATTGAGTACAATGCCCTTGTCACATATCTTTTGTATTCAAATGAGACACTGAGGCATTGTGATGGGTTCAAGTTGTTTATTGTACATAAGCACATTAGGAGCTGTAACTGGAACATATATTTAAGCTAACTGACTGACTCTTTACTTCAAACACACTCGCATGTACATCTTCATTCATGCCTGCATTCACTCTAACTGACTATACAAAATGGCACTGATTTTGCATGTGCTCAGTAACTTATATGCACGTTCCATCTAGCTACAGTGGCTGACTAGGTACAATACATACAATGATCTACATCCTTCTTCTTTGATTTGTTTGAAATGCAATAGGAGAACAAAACTTTTTTTACAAGCTAGACATCACATCAACATTTAATAACAAATTAATTCCAGTCCAAGTTGCTGTGTATCTCGGAATGAGTCTGGAAATTCTACCCGATCTGGTCACATAAAAACTTTGACTGGGTTTAGAAACAGGGACAGTCTGTGGTGATTCTTTTGCAATTTAAACTTCTGGCATTACATCAGGATTACTTGAAGAAGATACACTGTCCTCTGGAATTTGAACAAGTGTAGAGTCACTCTGAGAAACAGAGTCTCTGGCACAGACAATCTGCTGCATCTGTCTGGTAATGTGCATCTTTGATTCCTTCTGAAATCCATTCCATCAGATTGTATGATGCAAGATCTCAGTTCTTCACAAATATTTTTGACAATTCCCACTCAGTCATATCCTTTAGATGTTTGCATTCTCACAAACTCACCTTGTCTTAATGGTTTGAGCCACTTTGAGGGGTTTGCTGGATTTATCTTAGTTCAAGTTTTATGACTGGCATTTTTTCAAAAGTTGAGTCTTGATGATTATATTGCTGTTGTTTGCCTATGGAATCAATAAGTGTTTACTGATTAGAAGATTTATTCTAGTCTGTCTGGAAATCAATCTCTGAGCAGATGAA
>NC_056733.1:1522049601-1522075493 GCF_019279795.1 Protopterus annectens
TTTTTTTAATTCCCAAAGGAAAGGGAAAAAACAGTGGACGATAACAGTCTCTCATATGTTGTTGGTATAGCTGTACAAACCCAGCAATTTGAAATGTGCATAGTTTCTGTATGCACAAGCTTCATGGTCAGGTATGTGTTAAAGTTTGGATGCCAGTCTATAAACAGTTCATCACGTCTTCTCACTTTTACTCGTGTGGTTGAGTGCATGGAAAACCCATAATAAGAGAAAAATTGTAGTCAACAAATGCACTGCCAAAGAAAATAATTATGCAATAGTTCTTGGGTTCCTCTGCTTTTTGTTTGCTTTACTCTTGGCCATTTTGCCCTTGTGTATCAGTCACAAAGTTCTTATTCAGCTGAAAGTTTTTTTGTCTGAAAAAGAGTTAAACTGCAAAACAGATTTATTTATTAACAGTTTCTTTATATAATTAGCTAGTGAACTGTCAGCCTCCAGCTCTGCAGGCATGAGAGCTTTCCACTGAGGCACATAATATCCCCTTCCAAATACTACTTCAAAGGGGATCAAACCCTTTACATTTGTTACTGTTTTCATGCTCAGCAATGCTAGAGGTAAACAGCAAATCCAATTCTTCTGAGTCTCACTCATCAACTTCCTTCCTTCATATTTATTCAACTCTGAAGTCCATACAAATAGTATGGAGCGGATATGGTGGTGTAGGAAACTCCTTGCTTGTTTTAAATGCTCCTTGTGCATGGTGCTTGTTACAAGTATGACAAGCTGCACAAAATTTTATTGTATAATTTATGTATCCATATGTTTGGAATATTTTGTTTACTAACTGTACCATCCCCTGTTGAGACATGGCTCTGCCCATGGCTCAACAAAGCTACATATCTAAATAAATTGAAGCGGCAATATTGTTTTTTTTTCCCTTTGGAAATGTACAGTCCATTCTCAAAAATTGCACCTTGTTTTACCCATTTTGTTTTTCTGCTTTTGTAGTAAGCATCTGCATTGTTTTAACATGTCTAAATCTAAAATCTCAAAGGGTTGTAATTTCTTATTCAAAATAAAGTTTCTGAGTCTGAGGCTGCTTGCTTTGCAGCTGCATCAGCTCGTGCATTACCTTTTGAAATTTTATCCTGTTGTTTTGTATGAGCTACACATTTACAAATAGCTACTTTGGTAGGCAACTGAATAGATTCTAATAGCTCCAAAATAAATTAGCATGATTAATAGGTTTTCCACTGGATGTAATCATCCCTCTATTTTCTTTATTGTTGTGCAAACACATGCACTGTAGAAAAGCATACTGATTATCAGTATATATATTCACTTTTGCCTTTACTAAAATACATGCTCCTGTCAAAGCTACCAGTTCTGCTGCTTGAGCATACAAGTTGTGTGGCAAAGTTTGTGCTTCTAAAATTTTAGTGTCTGTAACTACTGCATACCCCACCAGATCTTTCCCTGTAGGACCCCTTCTGCATGAGCCATCCACGTAATATGTCACCTCAGCATCATTCAAGGGCATATCTGTAAGATCTTGTCTAGGTAAAGCTAACTGTTCATATGAGGTTGACTCAGCAGTATGGTCATACATGAAAGATGTCTAGCAGGAGAAAGGTATGCAACTTTTTTTTGTAGCAGAATTATTGCAACTGCATGAGGCATTCTCAATGTGAGAGGGTGGAATAACACCACTGAGGCTGAAGCCTGCACTGCCATTGCTGCTGCAACTACTGCTTGTACACAGTGAGGCAAAGAGTGCACCACTGGGTCTAACTGTGATGAATAGTAAGCTATGGGGCATTGCTTATCCCCATGTTGTTGCTTTAATACTGATGTCATGTACCATTGCTTACAATCTATGGTCTAAAAAAAAAGTTTGTGATAACTTGGAAGTCTTAAAACTAATGAAGAAGCTATTAACTGCTTCAACCTGCAGAAAGCCATTTCTGCTTTTGCTTTCCATCGTAAAATAATTTGGTACCCAGCTCCAACAAAAATTAGTTGTACCTAAGAAAGACATTATTTCTTTTTTAGTTGTTGGTTTGGGTGCTTGCAAAATGCTGTTTTTTTTTTTCTTCTTTTCTCTTTCCCATTATCTAGTATTTTACCTTTATTGAATATCACATATCCCAGTATCTAACCTGTGTTTTTTTTTTTTTTTCAAAGTTGTAACTTACTTCTGTTTACTTTGTGTCCTTGTATTACTAAAAATTTTAATAATGCTACTGTATCCACCCTGCACTGCTGCTGGGTGCTGCTAGCAAGATGTCATTTACATAAAGTAAAATTTGACTACCTTCTGGTGGGGTCAACCCTGCCAGGTTGCTAGCCATTTTTTGTGCAAATATTATTGGGCTCTCACAATATCCTTGTGGTAGTCGAGTATATGTATACCTTTTACCCTGAAATGTAAATGCAAACCAATATTGACTATCAGGATGTATAGGTATTGAAAAGAAAGCATTGCTTATATCTACCACAGTAAAATACTTCTGTTGTGGCTTTAAATCATTTAACAAGGTATGTGGGTCTGGCACCGTAGGTGCTCTAGGTATTACTGCATTATTTACAGCTCATAAATCTTGTACCATCTGCAATTCCCCGTTTGCTTTTTTAACAGGAAATAGGGGTGTATCACATGGTGAATCAGGAGATTCTACCAGTACTCCTTTTTTGAGTAATGCTGCTTATTATAGGCTTAATTTTTACTTTTGCATTCTTTTCCAAAATGTATTGTCTTTTCTGTGGTCTAAAAGCTGACTTTGGGGTAATTGTAACTGGTCCTGCTGCTTGAATAAGCCCTACATTTAACTTGCCTGTTGACCACAGAGTTGTTGGAATTTTACACAAGGCCTCTTCTTTTTTTTTTTTAATAAAAATGCTAATCAGCTGTCCTTACTAGATTGCAAGTGTACAGCTGTATGTGTCTGTGTCAACCAATTCAGTTTTTTGTTTTTGTATCTCTTGTTTTGACATTTTTAAATCAGTCTGTTTTCCCATTTTGTTACCTTTTTTTTTAAGTCTGCCCATTTAACACTTTTGTTTTTTGTCAAGCTGACATGTGGCAGTCTATTGGACTTATACAATCTCATGAACTCCTGAGGTAATGAACAGCTTACTACACTGTTTCCCTCAGTATCCCAGCATAAAGTTTGTAATATTAATCTGTCAGCAGGATTCTTACTTATATTCCTTATTAGGTCCTGGTGTGCTACAGCAGTATAGAGTACAATGTAACAAGTGCTGCTGATCAGTGTCAAGGGAGGTACCTTACTGATGGCTACGTTTATCAGTTCTTTGGTTACTGCCCTTGGACCAGTCATAACTAGGTCCTGGCTGTACCAATAATAGGCTTTACCCTCTGATCACACCACAAAAGCATCCATTTGTCTTTGTGCTTCCATACCCTGCATGGTAGGAACTACTGCTATGCCAAGTATCTGCACAAGGTCTCTTCCCAGTAAGTTTACTGGATATTTTTGCAGAAACTACAATTTTACTTTTCTGAGTCATACCTGAAACAGAGTCAGTTATTGCTATATTATGGGAGAGTGGTTCCCTGTATAGCTGTCCATTTGCTGCTTTTACTAATATATAATCAGGTGATTCAGAATGTTTTAGTAACTTGGAGGGGTGTATCAAAGTCCGTGACGCTCCTGAGTCACACAGGAATTTGACTTTCCTTCCCTCCACCAGAAGTGTTACTTCTGGTTTTGTATTTGCTAGGTAGAGCTCCAGGCTCAACAATGCTAAATCTAAAATTTCATTTTCATTTTTATCCTCTACATCTGTTTGTACTTCCTTTATTCCCTCTACTACATTTACATTTTCTTTTTGTTTATTAACCTTTCCCGATGATTTTTGGTTATTATCACTATCATATAGTCAGTCCACATCTCCTTTATCTTCTGTCATTGCTTTCTTATTTTGTTTATAGTCCCTAGCTAGATGCCCTTTTTATCTGACTGTAATACAAATACTTCAGCTCCGTCTTCAGCAGTGAAGACTTGTGCCTTTTTTTTTTTTTTACTATTAAAGTGTCTTTCAGTACGTCTAGCATACTCAAGTAAGGCTTGCAGCCTGCTTGTTCAGTGATCTATCATATGCTTTGTAATAAAGCTACTGATAGAGGCAATGCAACCTTTTAAAAATGCATTTTTTTTTTTTAATTGTTGTTTAAAGCATTCTAATAATCTAGCATAATATCCATCTATTGTCTTATTTTCCTGTCGTATGCATTAATTAATGCAAGTCCAGTCTGCTCTAAGTTTCCATTTTTCAGAGATTCTGTCTGTCAGACCTTTCACTCTGTTGTCTAAAAATGTTTCAGAATTTTCTAAGCTTCTGTTTTTTTTTTTTTTTTTTTTTTTACAATTTGCTTTCTCAATCCACCTGTGTGCTTGAGGTATGCCTAGTTGGTGCTGTTTTTCTTTTGCCTGACGCCCTGCATCAGATTAAAGCTTGTTTAAGGAGTTTAACTAGTGAAAGCTTATCTAGTTTACTATCAAATTTATAGTTGTTAACACATTTTGCAAAATATCTCACATTATCTGCTTACTGCAATTGCATATGCTTCACATTATCCGTTAGGGGCGGATCTCGTGATCTCTTAGTGCACTGATCTCCCATGTCTTAAAAAGACTGTTACGTAACCCTTCTCTTGTACCACGTGGTATCTTATTTCCCCATATCCACAGTAGTGTCTAGAATGACTGTTTACTTTGCTTTGTTTTTTAATATATGAACAAGCTACAGTGTTTCAGTACGTTTTGTCGGCTATTACAAACCCTTGCAATAGTTTTCAGTAACTTGATCCCTAACCTAAGACCAAAGATACAGTATTTCAAAACGTTCCTGTCTCGCTATTACAAACCTTAGCAATAGCACACTGTAACCTGGACCCTGTTCCAATACAAAGACAAAGAGGGAAATTCTTCTTACCTGAGCCTCCCGCTTTACGACTGTCTCTGTTTTTTTTCTTGGGGCCCAGTCTTCCGCTTTTCAGCCACAGATCAGAAAGTGGACAGCCTCTTTACACACAACAATTCAGTCGGAGGTCTTTTCACTTTAAGAAGAACCATTTCGTCAACTCCTCCTGTGTAGATTTATTACATGCACTCTGACCTGTAGCTTACCAAGGGAATTCCGGCTAAAGGACCAAAATGTTTGATAAATTGTTAAATCAGACTGTAAAAATCATTAGGCAAAAACAACAGTCAGTAAGACAGTAGGCTCAAGTTCTATTAACGCTATTGCTAACGTTATCAGTAACGTTATCTACTTATGATCATAAGGAGGCAAAAAACCATACACAAACTTGTACAGAATTTTGTCTGATTTTATTAGAGAATTACCCTTCATTTTATAATGCTTACAATCAGTTCTTTGCCCACCTCACTGACGTGGTCAGTGACAGGCCCTTTACATCATGTCCATTCATAAGGAAAAAAATGCTGACATTACAATTTTAAAAGTTTCTTTCCCATGAGAATATTGCAGCCTTGCAAAGCACCTGGTCAGTCACAATGTCTTTTAATGTCTTTATGAGGATGGAACTAATCTAAGACCCTTAGATTAGTTCGAATACAATGGATGAATGTCCCTTTTTAATATAGCTCTTTGTCTCTCTGTTCTCCAGCTGGACATTATCTCTGATAGTGCGCACAAGGCCATTCTTCTGGTGGAAGCAGGAAAAAGATACACATGCGGACAGATTCATTATTTTCTAACTTTGCAAATAATTGCACACTGAAAGATATGTTCCAGCCGGTGCTGGCAACTTTCAGGGTCAAGCCTTGTTCATGCTTCAGCTACATTTCAAGCAAGAATATGCGAGTTCATTTCTACTATTATTCTAGCAAAACAGAATTAAATGCATTACTATTTTCTAACCTTTGCTCTTCATATAGATTTGAGCACATTTATTCATGTCTAAGGCACACATTTCCCTAACAGTTTATAAACGTTTGAATACATACTTTTCTAATAATATATATATATTTGAATACATATTCTTTTAACAGTTTGTTATGTCCAGATACATATTTTTCTGACAATTGCACTATCCCACCACAATACAACTATTCTGAAATGCACTGAAACAATCAGCAAAGTAGTAACAATAATTATTATCCCTTCATAGATCCGCTTTTTGTAGGACGTCCTAACAACTTACAAAGCTGTATGCATTTAATTCTTAATAACAGGCATTCTAAGCTGAACTTGTTCGTATGCTGTCCTCAGCAAGTAAGTATACACACACACACACACACACACTTTAGTAAATGAGGCTCTGAGGATTCAGAATACACTTTACAGTTTTAAAACAAATTTCTGGGTAGACCGCCTGCCCAGACTAGAAAAAAGAACACAGATACTGAAATATTCAGTTAAAACTTTAAAGGGACTGATCAGAAAACTTAGTGGATAAATTAGTCAGAGCATAACTAAACATTTTGAAATTTATTAAAGGAAAGCACTTTAAAGCTCACTGCAAATTAGGGTTACCACCTGTCCCACTTTATGGTCAGTTGTGCCCTGCCAAAAAAAAAAAAATCAAAGAAATGGCAAATGTCCTGATATTTTAGGACATAAATATTTCCTAAGTGTTCTTTAATAGTAGCATAAAACAAATATTTTGATTCTGAAACCCCTAAATGTTATATGAACTAGCATAAGCAGCTTTAAAGCTGCAAGAATAACTTATTTTGGCAAAAGAAAAAAATATTTTCTATCCTTTAGGGCATGGGTATGTTTTCTCCAGCAAAATCTGATATTTCTGCAAAACATGTACCACCTTGGGCATTTAAAAAGTGACAATGCTACTGCAAATTATTTGTTAATTTATTAAAGACCACAAGGTACAAAGCAAAAAAAAAAAATGCTTAACTTAGCGTGCAAATGAACCATGTTTTCCGTGATTACGCATACTTTCAAGAGTTGCATGCCAATTACAAGGTATGTACACGGGACAAGTAATTCACCACGACTTCACAGTGTTTTTAAAGCTCTAACTACATAATAAAATTGTCACTTTGTTACAAAGTACACCACCTGTAAGCAGTACAAGTCAACAAGTACACTTATCACTAGAACAGTGGATCAGTCTGAACCGTAGAACTACTCACTCATTCCAGCCATACCAAGTCAAAGTCTTAATACAACAAACTGCAATAATCTAATATAAAACTTGCCAAAAATATAAGGCAGACCTATGGAAATATGCACAGTTGAATGTATGCATCACAACTTACAATACCTCATAAAAAATAAAAAAACAATACACAATCCGACACCATTATAATTTTTAAATGGTCATTTAAACAACAGTTACAAGGAAAGCGTACATTCAGCTAAGGAATCAAAGCGCTTACATGAGCGATATGATATGAAAGGCAGATCGTTACATGTAAAATTATCTGATTCCCGGTTAAAGTTTTTAACAAATACAGCAGCAACTACTGCTTACAACTCTTATCATCACATTTAAAATGTAAAGAAAAACAGAACGAACATATGTAAACAGCAACATACCTGAAATGAAGAAAAGCAATTAATTTCCAGCAGCAAAACTAAATCCACAGTTGGAAGCTGGAGTAGTCCGTCGAGAAAACAGATGCTGCCAGCAACTTCAGAGAAACGAATAGTTCCTGCTGTTGCACGGCATTTGTATTACAGGTGCAGGATGAGTTCAAAGGAACTCTTGAATATTTAATTGAAATGGGCGTTTTTGGCGTAAGGCCGGAAAAGGGCTGTCCTTGACCATTCCCTTAGAAAAACAGAAAGTAAACCAAGGGTGTTATTACTCGTGCATTACATCGCCCACACCTTGTATACAGAGCGAGACAGTTTACAGGCAGCCAAATGGATCCCAGTATGAAGCTGCAGGCAAGGGGACTGAGAAACAGTAAAACTTTTTTTGTCCAGTACTAGTTTTACATGATGCCAATGTGAAAAGATAGGGAAGAAAGAGATGAAGGAAATGAGGAATCATATAGAGAAGCACGTAGTGTTCCTTTAAGTGATGGATATCACAGATGACATACATGTCCAAACAGCTGCTTGACAGGCTACAGATTGTAGGCAATCAGTGATTCCAACTGTGATATTAGTATAATACAGACAGTATCAACACATACCAAAGATTGCTGCCACAGTCATGACAGCACATACAATGACAGGAAAACATGGGGGATTTGTTAAGTCAGGAAGACAAACATACAATCCAAGTATAATGTGGACAATCCACCCTATAATCAGACCAGTGGGTATATGACCTGTGTCCTGGGCTAGATGGTAAATGGACCATCCACCAGCATATGTGAAGGACATCCACATCAGAGGCCATAATACCTCCACAGTTCCCAGCCTTCATCACACCAATAACTGAGTAGAATGCACTCTTCTTCAGGAATCTCCACACACATATTCCACTGATGTCTAACTAAAGTGTACCTCATTTGTCATAGTGAGATGTCACACAGCATATTGGCCATACCTAGTTATTATTTTTGTGGTATAAGCATTACTGTCTGATGGTGTGGAACACCAATCAAGTTGTTAAACCAGTTGCATTTGTGCTATCTGTTCTGGTGATGCACACACGACATACATAGGTGTTTGACAACATTAGTGTCATGGATATCATTTGTGACAGTGTGGATTGTGCCACACACACACACACACACACACACACACACACACACACACATATATATATATATATATATATATATATATATATATATATATATATCTGCCATGCACACCAGTGAGCTAGCCTGTATTGCTCACATACAAGTATAGCAGTGATCCTTCACACCTTTAACAGATGTTACAGTGCCAGAACAGTGTGCATGATTACCCTCATAGAGCATATATGTATCATAATAGTTGTACAATTGTTTGTGCAGAATCATCTCTGATCCCTCTAAATCACATTTGTTATGGCAGAGGCATGAGATTACTGGTGGTATTATTCTGATAGTGACCATGATTGTTGTTGGTTCTTTTACTGTTGTCCATAAGCCTTTACCTTTGCCCCACTTGCTGGAAACCTCTGCTGAGATTACACTCATATTCCAGCAAATTATTTTTTACAGCTCCACAATATGCACCCTGCAATTGTATGTCAGATCCCTGATTGATGTCCTCTGGATTATTCATGTAAGGATGCTTATCTCACACAGACATCCTGCCCAGTGTAATGTCGCCTTGTGTGACAGTCACATAATACACATTTTCACTGTGCAGTTTCTACTGCACCATATAGATATCTAATTGGTGTTGCTGGTACACCCATCTTCCATTGACATGCCCTCATCTACTGTACATTATTTTGTTTCACCTGTCCTCTTTCCCTGTGTTCATTCCTGCAATTCACCTGTGTATTCCTATTCAATACACACACTTCCCCTGAGTGTTTATTTTACATGGCACTCCACATACTGTTACAGATCATTTACATAGTTTCAGTACAGAATGCTGGGAATGGGCTATCACAATATTCTGCACTGTAGATAAACTGTTCTGTACTGTGTTTGGACCATATACTTCATATTCATACCTCTCAACTATCCAGATATTGACAGGATGTCCAGATGTGTTCCTTATCAAATATGATATGATCTCAGGACCAGTGTGACTCAATATTACATACATTGTTTCACACTTCACATCCTTCAGAATTTATCTTAATACAAAGTCCTGTTAATACTAGCACATTTCTAGAGGGCAAATATGTCCCTTTGTCTGGGTCATTCTCTCTGTATTATGTTTGCCTTTGTCCAGATGTCTTGCACTAAGAAATTGAGAGCTATCAGTGAAGCCCTGGTGGTCATTGAGGCATTCCATGCAAGACCAGAGACCATCAGTGCTCTGGTTTCAACAGGTGTGCTGTTTGTGTTCACTTTCATAGTTTCTTGGCTGGCAACACTGTTACCACTCACAAACCTCACTTAAATGTGGTGTGCAACATGAATATACAATGAGCACTGCTGTTGCCATGCATCACCATGCACACATGTAAATTCCGTATTGGCTTTGCATGAAGCCTACACAGAGTTTACTGAATCCTGGGGAAGGATTAATTATTGTCAAAGTTGAAAAGGTTGAGACTTGAAACCATATATCTGAAAGCATACATTGAAAATATTTCTGTAACAAGGTTTAATATACGGTCCTATTGTAATAAAATAAAACAGCTATAAATGAAAAAGTTTGCTGTGTCATTCATATAAACCTATCTTCTTATCTTCTTCATTTGATAGGGCCGTACTCAAAACACTGATCAGTAAATGACATCAGTCAGGTATTAATGCAATATTAATAAGATGTATAGCTGCAGGGCTCACAGATTAGGTATGGTAAGTACCATATAGCAACTGGAGAGGTGAAACCCTAGGCAACAGTCAGGGTGCTTCACAGGGCTCTGTTCTAGATTTATACTTGTTTGGCTTTAAGAAATATAATTTTCATCTGAGGTACTATGTAGTCTGTATGCTGATGCCTTGAAAATCAAAAAAAATACTCCACTTTATTTCTGCAAAAGAAGTCCTACAGGATGAAAGTGCTTAATGGAATATATTAAAGTAATCCTTTTAAATTCATCACTTAGTTCGTGTGGTGTGGACTTCTCGGTCAGCCTTGCATATTTACTTGAATGGTCTTAGTTATGCTTTTTTGTATTTATAGTAATGTTTATAGTAGCAGAATATTACTTTATCTGGTGATTTATTTATTTATTTTTGCTTCTGTTTTTTGGCAATTTATTGTCCATATGTTTTAAACTCTAGCTTTATGTTGCATATGTACAAGATGTCATTAAATTTCCAGTTGAAGCCAGTATAATGTCAGATTCATTCTAACACCAAAATATCTCTGAAATTTTTATTTATTTATTTATTTATTTGCAGTTGGTTTACCAGGATAGTCCATTGGGCCAAAAGAACCCGTTTTCAATGGAGTCCTTGGGAGAAAAGCTCCAATACAGACAAAAATTAGGTGCATACAAATATAAAAATACAAAAAGATTGTACAGAGTAAAAACATAAAAACATTTAAGTTCACAATTCAAAAGCATTCTAATCAGTACAGTGTGATGAGGATAAATGAGAGGTAGAAAAAGAAGGGGTAATGAGATATACATCTAGAGGAGTTATTCAAGCAGACATCAAAAATCTTACAGAGTAGGTATGTTGATGGAACTTTGGTTTAATAGGTAGAGATACGTATCAAAATGTAAAGGATGATGAGATATAATGAATTTATGAGGAAAAACAAGAGCAATCCCACTGGGACCTCAGGTATGTATGGAGAGAGTTTTTAAATGTGTAGCGGTTAGAGGTGGTACGAATGGTTGGTGGGAGTGAGTTCAGAGGCAAGGCTGAAGGATAGTAGGTGTTTACCTGGGGGTGAGATGGTTTATGGACTTCTAGTAGGTTTTGATTGTTAGATCTTAATACTCTGTTTGGTAGGTGCATTTTAAAGGCAGAGGACAGGGATGGACAAAGAGAAGGACTAAGAATGAGCTTGTGGTAAAGTCAGCTGTATATAAGTAAGATGATTAGGTAGTTCGAGACAGTTTAGGGTTCGTAGAGAAGAACACTGGTGTGTGTAGGACCTGTGTCCATTAGCAAATTTGGCGATTTTATTATAGCAGGAGGATAGCTGGTTTTTTAGAGAGGACTGAAGGTTGGTCAGTAGTGGGGCCCCATAGAGAAGGGAGGGATGAGAAAGAGAAGGCGAGTGTGATTTTGGAAGAGCTTGTAAGGTACTGATTTTGGCGGTAGAGCATACCTAGTTTTTGATGAGGTTTTTTTATATTTAGTTGTAGATGGGAGTTGTAGCTAAGCCTATTATCAATATGTACACCAAGTAGCTTTGTTTCAGTCACTAGTTCAAGGGGTAAGTTATTTTGGCTGGTAATTGAGAAAGACTTTATGTTGAAGGAAGTGGATTTGGAGGGGGTAAATACCATAAGTTTTGTTTTGGAGGCATTGAGTGCCAAGTGATTTTCTCATCCACTGCTCGGTAATTAAAAAGCTTCCTGGGTAAGTGTTTGGGCTGAGAGGAGGAGGTGGCAGAGCAGATAATAGTAGAATCATCTGCATATTGGATGATATTTGCAAAAGGAATTGATTTATGGAAATCATTTATAAATATATTAAAGAGGAGGGACCAAGAATAGATCCTTGAGGAACTCCAGTGGGGTACTAAGGAAAGGGAAGTGGCCTTTTTCCATTTAACAGCTTGGTTTCTATTTGATAGATAGCTAGAGAACCAATTTATGGAAGACGGAGAGAGGTTAAGTTTTGACAGTTTGGTTAAGAGCAGATTGTGTGAGATAGTGTCGAAGGCCTTGGAGAGGTCAAGTAGTAGGGTAGAGACTATGTGGCCGGAATCGCGTGCAGTGTTAACAGTCTCAAGGAATGATAAGAGAGCTGTCATAGTGCTGTGGTTTGGCCTGAATCCATGCTGTGTAGGAGTTATAAGGTTGTTGTCCAATAGATGTGGCAAGAGTTGAAGGTGGACACATTTTTCCAGAATTTTAGAAATAGGGGACAGGATAGCAATAGGACGGAAGTTGTTGATGGTACAATTGTTACCTCCTTTATGTAGAGGGATGATGAATGCTTGCTTCCACAGTTGGGGCACAGTGCATTCATGAATAGATCGGTTGATTAGAATGCTGATGGGATAAGCAATAGCCTCTGCAGCTATGCTTAGGAAGTAGGAGGGAATGGTGTCAGGGGCATTAGTGCAAGGCTTCAGTTTCTGGAGAAGTTTCTTTATAGTGGAAGTGGGTGTAGGTTTTAGTGAGAATAGAGAGGAATGTGGAGAGAGAGAGTTTGAGGGGGTTGAGGGTGATGAGGCAGTTGGAGTAGTGGATATGGTGGAAGATAGGCAGTGTGATGTGGAATTGGGGATAGGGTTGTGGGTGGGAGAAGGAGGGGGTGTATTAGATAGTGAGGTGGAGCTTGTGAAGGAGGAGGTGAGTTTGCCAATGGAGTCGATGAAAAAGGAATTAAACTGTGTAGCTAATTCTAAGTCAAGTGTGTTTGGGGCTGGAGTGTGTGGTTTGCTGGGGTTAAGGAGGGTGGATATCCCCTTCCAAAATCTTTGAGGGTTGGTTTTATTATTGTTTTGAAGTGTGAAGAAGTATTTTTGTCTATCTGAGGTTATTAACTTTTTGACTTTATTTTGAAGGGTTTTGAATGCAATATGATGTTCTGGAGTCTTAGTTCTCAGATAGAGTCCCCAGGCTTTGTCTCTAAGTCGCATAGTTGCTAGTGTGATTTTGGTTAGCCAGGGGGCTGAATTTGTTTTGATTCTTTTTGTTCTTAGAGGGGCATGGGAATCAAGTATTCTTAAGAAAGTGGAGTTAAAGTGAGCAACTGCTTCTTCTAATGGAAGTGTCTTTAGATTATTCCAATTAATAGCTTTCAGAGAGTCTACAAAGATTGATGGGTTGAAGCTTTTGTCATTACGAGTAGTAATGTAGTTGTGGAGCAGTATGAGATACAGAGTCGATGAGTAAAAGTAGGCAGATGATCACTAAGAGGGTCAGGAAGAGTACCGCTATCTGAAAAATACTGGGGATGTGATACTAGAATCCAGTCAAGGATGGTGCCACAGGAGGGGTCTTTTGATGGGTGAGTTATGGTATTGATTAGTTGGGTAAAGTTATATAGGTTGATGTTAAGAGGTTTGTTAGGGACTGGATGGAGGCCCAGTTAATATTTACATCTCCTAGGGTATGGTTTCATTGCTAATGTTGTCAGAGAGCCAAGAGGATATTTTCAAGTGTGGAGATATTGTCCCTGGGGAATGTAGATAGATGCAAGGCATATGTGTTTATGCTTATTAACTTGTAGGAGAGTGAGGAGTAATTCTGCATTGTTAAATGTAGGAGTGGGTTTGTTGTAGGGGGTAACTGTCAGGGAAGAGGAATATAGGAGGCTACACGCCACCTTTCCTTTGGGTCCTGTCTTTTCTAATGATAGAATAGCTGGGAGATAATTTCAGAATCTTTTATAGAGGGCTTTAACCATGTTTCTGAAATAGAAAGTATGTCAGGTTTATTATGCATAAGCCATGCATGGAGGGTTGGGACTTTATTCATTGTTATGCTTTGGGAGTTTAGAGGTGAAATATATAGGCTTGTGTGAGGAGGACAAGGAGGAGGGCCAGGGTTGGGATGTATATCACCAGATAAAAGACTGGAGATGAGGTGAAGGATTGGGTTCAAAAGATGATTAAGTAGAGTGAAATGGTGATTTGGGTCAGTTGTAATGATTAAGGGGTGTTTAGTTGCTATGGGAGAGAGTTTTTGAAAGGAGAAAACTTTGAATGAGAAGGTAAGCAGCTGTGTTATTGGGTAAAGATGGGAGAGATAGGAGAGTGCAAATGTGAGAGAGGGGAGTTCAGATGGTTGGTAGTATGAAAACATTGTATATGGTGTGAAGTATGGGGTTGGGTGAGGTAATAAAGGTATGATAGCTTAAGAGATAATAAGAGAAGGATACAAATGGATGAAGGATTTAATGGCATGTTGATAAGGCTGCTTAGTGTTGTTTGTTATGGATATCTTATATATGTTATAAGGTAATTGTACAGGGGGATTGAGAAAAAGCTTTGTAAGGATGTGTAGGATAGGGAGTAGTAAGTGAGGAGCTGGAGGAAGAGGTAGTTGAGTAGAGGTGTTTAGAAAGAGAATGTATGTATTGGCTGTGGGAGTGGTTACAAATTGGGTAATAGGCTGATTGGGGTGTGTCTAAGGTGTAGAGGCTGATTGGTGTAGGGAGGAAGTGGGTGTGGAAATTGGAGGGATATAGGTAGAGGTACTGGGCGGGTGGGATTTGGGGGCAGGGTAGGGGCGGAGTGAGCCGAAGAGCGAGCAGAGAACTCAGGAGAGGAGGATGGGGAGTCAATCAGAAGAGCATAGGATGCAGGAGGTAAGTTGTAGCTGGGTAAGTAAGGTGTTTCTAATTAAAATAGGTGAAGTGGGCAAGAGTATGGATGAAAGAGGGTAGCAATAATGAAGATAAAAGCAAGAAATAAGTGAAGAAAGAAAACAAAAGTAAAGTATGGTGGGGGCCCTCTAGTGGCCAAATGCAGGAGTGCACTTGAGCAGCTAGGAAGGTCTCAGGACAAGATAGGATGTACTATAGAGGGCAGGGGCAGAACTCAGAAAAGATGGGAACGTAATGGAAGGGCTATAGGCTGCTAGCTGTCCTGGCAGGGAGATAGCTTACAATGTTAACAAGCAGGAGTTACAATGGTAGGAGCCCGAGAGACAACAGATGTACATACTTTCGCAGTGTCCTCTGAGAGACACTCTTCCAGGTTCCGAATAAGGAAAGGATGCAGCAGAGCAGTATGTCTCTTAGATAAATTTATATGGAGTAGGTGACCTTTTGTTGAATGTATGTGTCCACCCAGGCGAGGTCCCAGGAGAAATTATAGGGCAAAAAAAAACTGGAGATAAGAGGGAGAGATGAGAAGGGTCTCATCTCTCCTATGACCATTCAAATAAAGAAGAGTATAGCTAGGGCTTTGGCCATAACTAAATTGTTATATGCATGAGACATTGAAATTAAGAAATTAGTTTTGGCAGTAGAATAAAGTGAAGTTGAAGACGTGAACATTGACAGCCATATGTGAGAACACTAGCAAGTGCATTATGATCAGAGACCAAATAATATTACTTAGTAGTACATCAGTCTTTAGCTGCTCTATTGTATGACTAATTACAGAAAAAAGTGTAAAAGCTTGAAATGTTTTACAGCTTTGAATGTTATAAGATACTTAGCACTGCCTTAAAGAGAACAGTCAAAGTTTATCTTTGATCCTGGAAAAAACTGTAAAATGCTTTACTCTGCCACTTACAAAGTAACTAAGTGCCAGTCTAATGTGTTTTACAGCTTTTAAATCTGTTTTAGCTTATTGTCACTGTTCTGTGGTGGCCACTGGTAACAGTGCTGATAGATGCTTAATAAAGTTTACTAAGTTCTTTTCCTTATGTTACAAAGGTGTTTAACAAGGTCATAATTTTTTCCAAATTCAGAGCATAATCATGGGGTTCCATGCATTACAAAGGGTGTTATGTACTATGGAATTATTACTGAAAACACATATGTACAAAATAGACTCAAGACTTCCATTCTGCTTCTTCTCAGTCTTGCTATACATATCAGTACGTCACCTTTTTCATTACATGAAATGTAGGCTTCACTTTATAAATAGTAAGAGAAATATTGACTTATCTGTTGAAATATTTAAGATTTTCTTCTTGTGTAATTGTAAGTTTATACATCTGTGTTCTGGGCATTAGTTTCATTCAGTCGTGTAGTCTTGTGGAAACCAAATATATTGTTAGACTGCGATACTAATATTCTCCTGAAGTTCTTCATTTGTTTCTTGAGTATGAAACAACATGTTAGTTTCCCTGTTTTTGTTTATAGTAAAAGTGTTAAGTAATTATAATTGGATACAGAGATGAAAACTCACTTAAGACTGCCATTTTACCTTCAAGGGTTTCACTGCATATCAGTCCTTATTTACTTGACAGCAAATTGCCTTTGTCAGTACATGGAATTCATGTCTCACCCTGTATGCAACAGAAGAAATGTCACTTTGGTGAAATATTTATTATTTTTTACTTCTGATTTATTATTTTTTACTTCTGTTCTAATAACAACTCAGTGTGTGTGTGTGTGTGTGTGTGTGTGTGTGTGTGTGTGTGTGTGTGTGTGTGTGTATATATATATATATATATATATATATATACATATATATATATATATATATATATATATATATATATATATATATATATATATATATTCTGGACATTAGTTCCATCTGTCTTTTGAGTAACATCCATATATTATCACCAGATGTAAACTATATATGATGACACAGTGTGACACCAAAAGTCCTCCAAAATTTTGTATTTGGTAACATGATTTATGGATGGAATACCAGCAGTTATGTTAGCAGCTTGCTTCTGATGCTACTCAGCCACCCAGTTTAAATGCTAATCTATCAATTCATTGTATTTTAAAACTTAAATCCATGGGATTTTTTATAAAATATTTCATTTTATTCAATACTGTTTTAGCTTGAAATTAACAGGGACTTGTGTTGACAGTGTGCTGGATTTAATTCTGTTATGTATGGTCTCTATAGTGAGGGAACAAGAAGTTTTATTCTACAGGAAGTTACATTTTACAAGAAGTTTTACTCTGTTATTTTGAACAGGGGGTATATTTAAGCAATAACCAATGATGTGATGTGGTATATTGAAGATTTACCCATGGATGGTGTGGGCTAATCATGAGAGTGAAGCCCGACTGATTAAATAAATCCAACTGTGGGTTAATTTCAATATACCACAACCACGGAGTTGGTTATTGCTATTATACAATGACATTATTTAAGAAAAAAAATACTTTTCTTAAATAATGTCTTTGTATAATGGCGCATTACTGTTCTTCCATTAGTTGTGGTACACTGCTTCCTTGTTTTGATGTACTGAGTATGAGTATGGGACTTGCATCCCACACATACCCAGTAAATCGATGCTTTGAAACAGAAGCAACGGAGAAAAGAAAATCTCCATTGCTACATTTTTTTTCTTTTTTAATTGTTAAAAAAAAATGTTTTGAGCACTTTATACCAATGGAAAAAAGTCCAGGCAACCGGACCTTTTTCCTTTGGTATATTGTGGGATTTACAGTGGGCACGCTGGCAAACCAGTGTGCACGTTTTGGAATATTAATGGGGATCATTGTATAATTTAGAAAGTTTTACATTGCCTTGCATTTTTAACCTTGTTCTTTCTAACAAAGTCTCTAAGAAACAAAAATTAGTACTTTATTGCTGAACCGTGGTGTCACTTCACTTAATGTCTTTTGAAAATGACATTTCAGTCATTCCACTAGATCTGAAATCGTGAAATTTGAGAGTACTTACTAGATGTAGACACTGTGATACCAGCATGATGGTCAAATACAGGGTCTGTCATTCTTGTACAGTGCAAAAGTGGCCAGTCACTTCCCTGTAGAAATACCTTCAGCCACCCATCATTCTCTGGTAATGATATGGTCCAACATCCTTGTTGATAGCTAACTAGCATCATAACTCATTCTTGTCATAAATCTGACATCATCTATCTTGCCAAGGGCCTGCCAAGTGCTAAACCAATGGTGGGCGGACATCTTTTTATCTGTTTCTTCTTCTTCTTTTCTTTTAGAGACAGTTTTCAAGTAAATGGTTCTAGACCAGTCTTTATGAGCATTTCTTGCCTGGTCTGTATATTGCTGCTAAGCTCTATGACCCATATTAGCAGTAAATATTAGAAAACTATTTCATGAAACAGTTTGATCTAGATGCAGCTCCTCAATTGTGTACTTTCTGGGATGAATATTATTGCCTGTTGTAAAACTTTATATATTCTCTCGTTCATATGTTGAAATTGTATGTTATACATGCTATGTGAAAAGGCTTTTACAAATTTTAATGACATCAGTAATTTCTGTAAAAGAACAATATTAATAGTGGAATGCTGCTTGCCAAGTATTGCAGGTGTTTTTCATTCATCTGACCATCTGTTATTCATCATAATTTAATTGTCTTGGTATTCTCATGTATTTTTCTCTGGGTGCTCAAGTTTCCTTCATTTAAAAGGCAGTCAGTAGATGGCTTGGACACACAAAGTTGGTGGTGTGTGTGTGTATGTGTGTGTGTGTGTGTGTGTGTGTGTGTGTGTGTGTGTGTGTGTGTGTGTGTGTGTGGTATGTTAGAACACTGGCTGTACATGCTTGTCACTGTTTATGTGACACCCTGACCCCTTGTTTAAAAATGAGATTGAGGAAAAAAGAAGTTGTGGATGGAGTGCCTTGTTGACAAAAGATTTTATTGTAGCAGAACATGCAGTTCATTCAAAAGTACAAGGATGTGGAGTTTGTTATATTTAATAAAGGGGAGTGGAAGGCCTCAAAATAGAATGTTATTATAGATTATTTGAATGTAAATTTAGATGTCAACTAAGTTTATGGCAAACCAATGTCAAGTAGCTCTTGAGGTGAATATTTTGATAACAATTCTTAGGCATACATTTTAGGACCTTACCAGCAAAGTTTATAGCTCTGATAGCTTGTATATGTCTTTCAGCCAGCACATTCATGGCTGTATTTTGACATGCAGAAATAATATATTTAATACCATTATTCTTACAAGGGTTTTGAATTCCTCACCATTGTCACTAACAAGTTGCTCTGGTAAGCCATTTCTTGCAAAGGTCCCTAGCTCTCCACTAATGCTATTTGCCCAACACAGGCTGGTTATTCAGTGCAACAGAAAAAAAATGCAATTTAGAGTCATGATGAAACCACACTGAAAAATGCCTCATTAGAGGCTTATTACTATGTCTCTGAATCCAACAATGAGCTGTCAGACATGACTGCTGTAGTATTCTCACTAGCAGCCTATGCATCCCATTAGCAAATGCAGCCCTGTACTCAGATATGCATTTGCACATAAACACACACACACACACACACACACACATACACATACACATACACATACACACACACACTCATGTGCATATATTTACTCATGCACACACACACGTACTCATGCATACACACACATTCAGATACCCATACTCCAAGTAATTGAGAGACCACACACACACACACACACACACACACACACACACACACACACACACACACACACACACACACACACACATACACACATACAAACACACACACACACTCATGTGCATATATTTACTCATGCACGCACACACATACTCATGCATACACACACATTCAGATACCCATACACCAAATAATTCAGAGACCACACACACACACACACACACACACATGCTCATCATCATTTTACCTGATTAATTTCCCTACAGACACTTCCACACACATCAACATTCATATTCACATTGACACCCTTGACACTCCTGCAGCTCTGCTCTACCCACCTGTACCCATGAATATTCCCATAGTGAATGGAAGACTGCTTCTTTTAATGGTGTTCACTTTTTCCTAGAATAAAAATTAGCATTAGCCACTCCCTTGGATTACTGCATTATCATACGGCTTTCCCAGCAAGACTACTCTCAATGCTAAGGCCCCCAAAAGGACAAAGCTCCGAAGGATACAGGTCTCTTAATCAGGAAAACTTACCACAATGCAGAAACATTTAGAATTAAGGCTTCTGTATTACTTTGAGACCTTCTGAATTCTCCCGTTGTCTTTATTTCTGATTTTGTTGGACTTCATAACAATTTATTCATGCTATTTGGAATGTCCATCCAAATGTCAGTATGAATGCTTTACCTGCCTTTGTACAGACCTTCCTAAGGATGAAGGGGCACAAGTTCTATAATATTCTGGCCTGTTTAGTTTCTAATAGGTTCATAGGTTCATAGGTTCATACTAGGCTATCTGCCCGAGGGCATTTATAAGCCTAGCCCATAGTTTTGTGGCTTACGCCTCCCCTTTAGGTAGGAGAAACTATGCCCATTATTTAGCTGTGCCTCTGTCTAGCAGTGACACTGAGGTAACCCCTGGGGTGTATCTGCGATCTCCCATCCATTGGTCAAGATTTCTCTTAAACAAGGCCAGCGAGGTGCTTTGCCTCACAAAAACCGGGATTTTGTTCCACAGCATAGGGAGTCTTTGGGTGATGAATCTATCCCTCCAGCACGTCCTATTAATAACCGTGTCTAGGTTTAAGTCTCCCGCCCTTGTGGCTCTGAGGGATCTAGATTTTTGAGATGAAGCATGTTCATCAGGTCTGGGTTTGACATTGCCTTGTATGTCAGGCATGGGTCCCCTCTGAGCAAGCGATGCGCAACTGAATATAACTGGAGTTCTTTCAGTCGGGCAGCATAAGACAGATTTTGAGACCCTTTATCCTTTTGGTGAGGAACTTTTGTGGCCTCTCCAGCTGCTGCAAGTGTCGGGTCAGGTACATTCCGAGATGGGGCATTGTACTCAATCATTGGTCTGATGAGTGATGAGTATAGGGGACCATGACTTCCCTTGATCTGGACGTGAATCCCTTCATGATAAGGTGGGCAATGTAGAAGGTCTTCCTGACCACTTTAGCAATATGACTGTCGAGATGAAGGCTACTGTCAACCTGGGTTCCTAGGTCCCTAATAACTTCTTCTGTGTTCAGGGAATTGCCACCTATTTGGTAGCTAGGGGTGACCTTATTTTTCCCGAAGGGTATGACTATGCATTTCTTGGCATTTAACTTAAGGCCATGGCTCTGGCACCAGTTATCCGTTTCTGTGAGACCCTTCTGGAGGATATCTGTGTCGGATGTGTTTTCAACTATGGCGCAGTTTGCAGTCATCTGCAAACTTTGTCAACCATAACCCTCCTGTGTTTGCTTGTACTTCAGAAAGTAGATGCCAAACAAAGAGTGGAGCAGGACTGAACCCTGTGGGACACCACTTGTGACAGGCTTTGAGTCTGACATGGCACCAGCAACCCTGACCCTGTGTGTTCTGTCGCTCTGCCAGTTTGCAACCCATCTTGTAATGTATGGGTTTACATTTAAGTTGATGAGTTTTTCAATGATACCCGAGTGGGGTATTGTATCGAAAGGCTACGCCAGGTCTAGGTAGGCTGTATGGACTGGTTTTCCTACATCAATGGCCTTGGTGACTGTTTCGAAAAAGTCGACCAAGTTTAGAAGGCATGATCTGCCTTTGACAAAGCCAAACTGGGTTGAATCCAAAGTCTGCAAATTGCCTATGCCTTTATTTATGAGATCCATTATGATCCTCTCCATGGCTTTGCAGATAAGGCTTGTCAAGCTAATGGGCGGTAATTTCCAGGGTTGGTGGAGCGCCGCCTTTGTGGAGTGGGACCACAGTCGCTGTGCGCCATTCCTGGAGTGCGTATCCGGAGGTGAGACTAAGATTAAACAGCTGTCCTAACTGTGGATTTAATTCCTCGTTGAGTTCTTGGAGCACACAGCCGGGGACACCATCAGGTCCCATGGATGCTGTGTTCTTTGCCTTAGTGAGAGCAGATCTCACCTGGGCGTTAGAGATGTTTGGGTGGGTACAATCATTTGGTATAGATACCTCTCCTTTAGGTGGGGGAGAAGTTTGCACTGAACCTGTCAGCCAGTATGTTGGCAATGTCTGTAGGATCAGTAATCTTCACATCATTATGAACTAATTCTGAGCATATCTGGGAGTTTCCTCCTAGGTTTCTGACATAGCTAAAGAATGCCTTATGGTTGTCTTTAGAGTCCTTAGCTATTTTCTCTCAAAATTAGCTTTGGATGATTTTATGAGAGCTCTCAGCTTTTACTTATAGTGATCAGCGGTGTCTTACCTTTTAAGGATTTTGCTCTATCTTGTAGTAGCTTTCTCCTTTTGTTGTAGAGTTTGTTTATGGCTGGGGTCCACCAAACTGGGCGCTTGCCTTTGGTACAAAGAGTCTTTGTTTTGCTTGGGATTGCCTGATCCATGCAGCCCTGCAGGTGCTGGTAGAAGGCATTTGTCAGTGATTCTGCGGTTTGAGTAATGTTAACCGCTGGCTCAGGAGCCTTAAAGGAGACCACACTAGTCTTTAGGAGTGTGAAGTCGGCTTTCGAGAAATTCTTTACTGTGGTCTTTTTTCATTTGGTGGGCAGGTTGAGGACCTCCAGCAAGATTAGTTTGTGATCAGATCTCACCAGTGAGGGGTATACTTCTGGCACTGAACATTGTGCTCCCATGTTTGTGATGATGAGATCAAGTATGTTCTCTCCTCTTGTGGGGATGGTTACTAGTTGTTCCATGGCATTTGAGTTTATGAATTCCAGGAACTTTTGGGCTAGAGTGTTTGGGCTTGAGTAGTGTTCCCAGTCTATATTTGGGTAGTTGAAGTCACCTAGTATGATGGTGGTTGGAGATACATTTATCCCCTCCAGTGTTTTCAGGAAGGCCATATGAGATTCCTGAGTTTCGCGAGGGAGTGGCCTGTAACATGCTACAATTTGCAGAGCAGTCTTGCCTATGGTTAACTGCACCTGGATGGTTTCGATGCATAGATGCGATGCCACCAATCTTGAGGTGTGGGTGTCCTTGATGAATATGGATACCCCTCCTCCTTTCTTCTTGGTGTTGTCGGGTTTTGGGGCGGGCATGATGTAAGGTAAAACCTGATAGTGCTGGGGTGCTCTCAGGGCCTTGAACCAGGTTTCTGTCACAGCACAGACATCGATGTTCTCCATACTGAGAAGGGCCTCAGTGCGTGCATCTTGAGGTTGAGACTTCTGGCATTGAGCAGCATTACCCTTAGTTTTTTCTTTGTTTTGTTCTAGGGTGGTAGGTTTAGAATTTGAGCCTTGCCTAAAAAGGCACTATGGGGGTGGCAAGAGCCTTTGCCAGAATCCGGAATCCCAGGGTGACAAGTGCAAGCCGTCCCTTGCGACAGCGTGGCTTGTCCAGCATGTCATCCCAGGCAGACGAACATTGGATCCCCTTTGAATGACACCAGAATTTAAGCCAATTGTTAAAGCTGATCATCTTATCTCTGTATTGTGGCATCATTCTCGGTGAAGGTAGGATACTGCTCAAGGTCAGGGTCATACCTGCTTGGGCTACATAATCAGAGAGCTCCTCTATGTCTCTTTTCATGTAGTCAGGAGGTATGTCTCAGGTCATTAACACCAGCGTGGACAATGATTGAATCGTACTTGTACCTGCTGTTGAGAGACCTGAGTGCATGTGTTATGTGGCGGATTCTAGCACCCGACAAGCAGCTTACTGTGACCTTCTCCTTACTCAATCTGCTGGCCGGCACGTCCCTGTGTCTGACTATGGAGTCACCAATGACTAGTGTGTCTGGCATTGTGTTTGGCCTTAAGGGCTGTGACTGTTTGACACTCTGACTATAGGGTCTATGTGTTGCAGGTGTTGTGTTTGAGGTGGTAGTTGTTTGCGTGTCTGCTTTGGTGGCCTCTGCTGTTTTGGTAGATTTTTGATCAGAGCCTCGAGTATGTCTTTGTGTGTATATGTGTATGATTTGAGGTTGTGATGGTACTATGTGAGACTGGGTCTATAGTGTATGTGGTGACCTTCTCATCCTGTCTGGTCTTGCCAGTCCTGTGTTGAGAGAGCTCAGCCTCCAGTTTGGCCGTATAAGTGCATCTCTAGCATGTATTTGTGTTTTGTGGGAGGAGGAGAGGGTTGTCTGTGTACATGAGGCGGTTGTAACATTGCCTCAATATTCCTAAGGTTCACCAGCTGAGTAGGAGAGGACACTAGCAACTGATCCTCGACATGCTAGAAGGAATAGACAAAAAACTTTTAAAAGAGTTTTGGGGATGTGGGTGAGCAAGAAATGGGGTTTGCCTTTTTGGGGTACTAACTATACCTAGAGTGCTGTATCAAGGTGATAAGTACTGTAGGAGCAAGTGCTAGGTTTACAGATGAGTATAGTCTACTTGGAGTCAAGTAGAGATGATCTTTTAGTTATAGAATCAGGTTAGATCAGTAGTATAGTTCAAGGAAGGTAGTTTTAAGGGAAAATTTGAAGAGTGGAATTTAGATGGGCCAAATAGTTTCAACTTTGCTAACCGCCGCTGCCCTAGTGTGCAACTGTGGCAACTCCGCGCTAATGCGCGTTTAGCGTGTTTTATACCAGGGGGCTGGAAAAAGCTAGAAACTGGCCCCAAATGACCAATAAACTACTAGTTACTGTCTGAAACCTCACAAAACTGGACCAAAAGGCAGCTCAATGCTTCCCCCTCTCACTGGTAAGCAAGGTAACTTCCTTTCCCCAAATAAGGCAAGGAAACAGTACACAGGAACCACAAACAAAGCCCAGGAATCAGCAAACTCTGAAACTGGACTAATCTAACCCAGTAAAGCAGGAAAAACAAGAGATTTTTTTTTTTTTTTTTTCAAAGAACAGGCAGGTACAGCAAACACTTATAAATGCTATTAACCAGCTTTTACAGCTAACACAGAAGAAATGCTACAATACAGTTTATAAGTAACAAACAGAGATTATAAGTGCAAAATTAAGTTAAATGCAGAAAAAAACAGTTGCAATGTAACAGCAAGGCAGGCGAGATACAGTCGCTAGGTATTCAGATGATAAAAGCAACAAAAAAATACTTATTTATCAAGAAAGTCGCTTTTCGGCTCTCTGTAGCCTGGATAACTCTGCTGGCCCACGTGGAGTCTGTGCTGAGTAGGTACAAGCTGGAAAACACGCGTTTAGCGTGTTTTATACCAGGGGGCTGGAAAAAGCTAGAAACTGGCCCCAAATGACCAATAAACTACTAGTTACTGTCTGAAACCTCACAAAACTGGACCAAAAGGCAGCTCAATGCTTCCCCCTCTCACTGGTAAGCAAGGTAACTTCCTTTCCCCCAAATGCAGTTATTTTCTAAGTCTTTAGTCTCAATTCCAGCATGGGCCACTGCATTTATCTTTAAGCAAGTGTAGTAATTTCCACTGTCTTTATTCACCCCCCCCCCCCCACACAATGCATAATATCCAACATTCAGAAACATAGATTGCTTGAAATTGCAGTCCTGAAGACTACATAACAAAGTTCCTTGATATATGTACAGCTGTCTTTCCAGTAACAAAGGCAGGGTTTAACTAATTATCCCTATAGGCCTTCTGTTTTTTGACTAATCCATGCACTTCAAACACTTCAGACTGTAATGGTTCATTCCTACTTCTTTCTGTATTACATCATCCACCATGGGCAATCACATAGACACTAATATGTAGTATGCAGACAGAGAATCCATGTTTTTTGGTTCCATAGTAATTTATATGGGGAATCTGAAAATCTGCCAGCATTACCATGACACTTTGCTCCTTTGTATTTATTGGCATATAAGTGGAAGAAATC
>NC_056733.1:1522075993-1522171733 GCF_019279795.1 Protopterus annectens
AAGGGACAGATAGCCTGCTCAGAGCTCCCCACTCTCACTGGTGAACAAAGAAGCTTCCTCCAAATAAGGATATGGGCAACACAGGAACTATGACACAGCCCAGAGATCAGCAACACCTGAAGACTGGACTATTTTAGTTCAGTAAAGGCAGGAAACAAGGATTTTTTTTTTTTTTTTTTTTTTTTTTACAAAGTAGCAGAAATTAGGTACAAAAGCACAGTAAATGCTTTAATTTGGCTAGCGCACTTGAGTGTGTAGCCTACCAGTTAAACTAAGCAAAAACAAACTTTAAAAGTGCAAAAACTCAGAAATACAAGCAGGAATGCAATAAAACAACTTTGCAGAGCTTATTTAGTTAAAGAAACAGAGAAGTCTATATATACAGAAAAGCAGCTAAAACACACAAACACTTCAGATACAGTGCAACCTAGAGCACTTGAGTTGTAGCAATATTAAGGCAATGAGCTAATGACACTAGACTGGGAGGAGTGTCACAGATCAGATTAACAGTAGGGGTGGGCAACTGCAAAGCCACCAAGTATAAGAGCAAAACACCAACTGGGAGTGAGGGTGGGGACAATAGCCTACAGACAGATAAAGATTTATAAAGATACAGAATGATTTTAACTGCAAACAAATCAGTTACTTGTGCAGATTAGTTAATAGCAATAAAATACACTCGAAGACTAAAAAGCAAACATTAAAAGTGCTATATATTAATTGTTAAAAACAATAATCTGTATAAATAATCGAAAAAAAACAGGATACTTATATATCTCAGCTAACAGCTGCGGTCAACAACTCTTATCCACTCTGCTCAGTGTGTATAGACAGAAACCCTATCAAAGTTAGGGCCTAAATACCAGAAGAACAACTTTTTTTTTTTTTTTACAAGAACACAAAAGAACCAGTCCCCCACTCAGCAGACTATTAACACAATTTAGCCAAGTTAAAGAGAGGCTTCAGCTAGAGACAATAGCCTACAGACAGCAGCACTAGAGAAAGCCAAAAACAGATAAAGATTTGTAAAGATACATAATGCTTTTAACTGCAGACAAATCAGTTACTTGTGCAAATTAGTTAATATCAATAAAATACACTCGAAGTCTAAAAAGCAGACAATAAAAGTGCTATATATTAATTGTTAAAAACAATAATCTGTATAAATAATTGAAAAAAACAGGATACTTATATATCTCAGCTAACAGCTGCGGTCAACAACTCTTATCCACTCTGCTCAGTGTGTCGATATAAAAGGAGTCGCTGACATCTGCAAATATATAGATAGGTCAACAACATTCAAAACACCTTTGAGGTACAAATAAATAGGGTACTGCCAACTATGGAATGTGTCACACGCCGACACGCGTAACCAGGAGGCTGAAAGACAGAAAGAACACAGTACTGGAACAGTAGAACTGCAAGCAATATGACGATAGTAAGGACATGTAGTCACCGCTGCCGGCAGTGCGGTTCACATAGGTACCACGTACAACTGTGGTTGAGAGTGATGTAGCCTGTGTATGTGTGTGTGTTGAAGGTGCCATGTGTGTTTCCGTGTGACTGTAATGTGTGTGTGTGTGCCTGCATCATGTGTCTGTAGGTGGCAACTCGGAGGTAGATGATAAAGGTATGTGTTGGTATAGCTAGCCGTAGGCATGCGGTAACCACTGTCCCACATTGGGAGGGACAGCCCCTCCCTGGGCATGTGTGTCCTGACAAGAAACATTACAAAGGGCAACTGTCCGAGAGTGTAGGGCATTAGTATGTCCCAAATATTATGCAATAGTTGCAGGAAATACTCATGCCTGTATGTAAGAAACGGAAATGTTACATGCAAACTGATATGTAGGCAAGGTCCAAGAACAGTTGGTATGGAATGAGGATAAAAGTATGTGTTATCCTGTGTACTGACCATGGCTATATGTCAGCCTGTAACTACCACTGTGTGACCCGCAAGTGTCTAACTATGGCCATATGAAAAGGTGGCAAGCCATGCCACAGAGGGTCTGACAGCAACACCACTGCAATGACTGCAAATATCTGGGACACACATACACGGGATAGCAGTCATTTAGAAATATCCCTGCACATATCACCGTACATCTGGAGGTATGGAAGTATCAACCTCACCTGCATACCATATATAAACCAATTAACAATGGCCCAAAGTAAACACCCGTAACAGAAGTCTAGTAAGTGATGGCACTGTAATTAGGGAAGGGGCCCACACATATATATATATATATATATATGGACTACGTAGAAATGTAAGCCCCACAAAACTGTATATGCTAAGTACACCTGCCTATATCCCCCACACTGGAAACAATAGCAATACAGACCGTAATTACAGCACAAACATCCAGTTAGTCAATAACATCTGCTGAACCATTAACATACCTTGTGAGAGACGCATTTAAAGGCGCCATGCAAAATTGTATCAGTCATGTAACGGAACAAACGGCGATGTTACAGGTGTTTGCAATAGTCCGTTATCAGACGGGTGGGATGACAGGTACAGTCGCAGGTAGAAGCACAAACACAGGCCGTCACACACAATCCACGGAGGACATGACTCTGAAATACACTTGGCTCTACACATAGCAGTTGCAATTACACACAACAAAACACAATACAGGCCGTCTCCCTGAAGGCAGGGCAAATGGCCAATGCCCAAGTGGAGAATTCAATTATACACCACTGTTAATGCGTAATTGGTGAATGGAGTAGCTGCACAGCTGAAGTGCACATAATTAGTCACACCGGAACACCAATTGGCGGCAGTAAACCACATGTTGCAGGTATCAACGTATATAAGAATGACTTGCCAGATATTCAAATGTATGCTCATACCGAAACAAAGTTCAAAGAGTGATACAGAACAGCAAAATAAAGACGAAATACCGTAACGATATTAAAGTATGTACAACACGACCTGTATGTATAGTATGTTCTTTATTAAGTTATGTCAGTGTATGCATAGCCTGGTTTGCAGTAATTAAAAGTGTCCGCCATGCATAAAGTGGGAAATGGTATTTATGTAGTGATGTCTTGCTGATTGTACTAACGCTTGTAGAAGTTGTGCATCCAGCAGTGGGCCACAAGGTAAACAGCATAGACACCACAAGGGATGCAACATGACGGCTTTAAACAGAACAATATCAGATGACCCGCTGGCAGTGGCAGGGTATGTCCAACAAGTACGTGCCATAGCAGGGGATAGTATATGTGGATATACTGTAACAGTATGCATGTGTATGGGTATATAACGTCAATGACATGTATAAGGTGGTCCCGCTGTGCAAGTATGCTATGAATTATGGGATACCATGTAACATATGTGTAATGTATAGTACAGTAGATTGATATGTCAGATATGCTACACAGGAGAACAGGCATATGATGCATACCAAAGGAATTGTATAGTGATGTGAGTAGTATGTAATTAAGTTATGTATAAACAGTTATGATGAAATAAATAATGTAATCCACTCTGTGCATTTGCAAAGGATGCAAACATTACTCCCATACTAGAATAGCAGAAGAGATGTGACAGACAAACAAGAACATAATTGGCGTGTACAATAACAGGATACATATGGCCTGTAGTCACGGGACATGGTAATAGCATGACAGCTAATCTAAATAGAAGGGCTATTCCAGTAACCATGCATAAAGGACATGTAATAGCCCCACAGGTTCATAGTGGGGTGCCATGCAGTCTGGCAAGTGTATGTGTAACAATAACTACAGTGTGCATACCAGTGGCACCTCTCTAGGGTAGTGTCCTGTGAACAGAAGAGCCATGTGTAACCTGCATCTCTGCACAGTACAGCCACTGCAGTGATCCCTGGCGTACATGTGTCCACCATCCACCAAGTGAGGTATCACATGAACACTGCTACTGACTGTCCACGCCTGATGTACATAGGAATCTTGTCCCAAAGCATGGTGCATGTCCGGTCTGGGAATGCAACCCCCAAGCACATCCCACACACTGTCGCGCGTGTGCACATATCCATGAGCATCATGCTCACAGTGGCTATTGTTTATGTCACGTATGCGGAGTATATCCATTAACATATTTGCAGACATGGGCCCTGTGTTTGCAGCAGAGGTCACCCCTGAGTATGTAGCCCGCAAATGTGTACAGATGTGGTGTCTGTACTGCAGCCGCGAACTTTAACCGTCGTAGCTCAATAAACGTCATGGCGTTCTAATGTTGAGTTATGTAAAGCTGTAGCTGTTGTCTAAGGTACACCCTAAGCAGGGTGGTGTAGCCATGGATGTGTGTATAAGTCCGGTGTTCAGAGGTGCAATGGGTGCCTATGTACCAGCTACACACCCAGTACAGACAAGTGTGGACACATAGGATATCCACGCCACAGTGGCAATGTGGTAATCACAGGAGTGTGTGCGACATACATGTGTAGTATGAACACGTACAATGCGGCATGTATGTAGGGATCTAACATCTATGTGATAACTAGTGGGTGGATGGTGTACTGCAAAGGTGATGTTCATACCAACTGTCATGCAGGTTGAGGCCATGATGCTCATAGCAGGTATCCGTCACAGTGACACCCGTATGGATGGGGTCTGTATCAGCTGGTGGATCAACAACAGTGCTCAGTATGCAGTGATCTGTACAGCTAGGCAGGGAAGTCCCCTCAGTGGTAGCCTGTACCTCAGGGAAGCATATACCAAACATGAGGGCCCCATGACTGAGGACTGTGGTATGCCAAGTGTAACTGGAATGCAGTATGTGATATGGTATGCCACCCTCAGTGTGTGTGTCCCATCCATTAGCCACTTTGCATAACATCCTGAGACATATGTGTTGATGTGCAGGTGGATGTGTATGTTGTCAATAGCAGAATGGAGAACGGTGTGGAAAGGCAGAGAGAGGACAATGTAGGCTGTGTGGACCCCAGTGTCATCATCACCTACTCTGGTGACTGTATGAAAGGTGTTGAACAGGTGTAGGGGCATGCTGTGGCCCCAACAAGACCAACCCAGCTGGTATCAAAGGACAGGAGTACAACAAAGACTCAGCGAATGATGTCCATGATGATGTGCCCTATAGCCGTGCAGCACAGTCCAGTGAGGTGTGTAGGGCAATAGTTCCAGTTGTGCATTGTGGCGCCAGCTGTGTGGAGTGTAACGGTCGCTGTGTGCCAGTCAGGGGCCACAATGTCTGGTACAAGGCTATTACTGAATATGGTGTCCAAGTGGGGAGACTTGTCATTCAGAGGTCTGTGGACATCACAGCTTAGAATGTTGTAGGGTGACAAGGGGCTAGTGTCCTAGGACTTATAGAGTGCAGGTTAGTACTGTGTAGGTGTGACCACAGGTACACAGCAATGTTCCTGCTAGGAATGTGGCCCCGTAGGGAGTGACAGGGTGTAATGTTAGCATTGAAGCCATCCGACAGCATGTTGCCAACATCACCTGTTACTGTCATGTTTCAGAGTGACAGTTGTATGTGTGAGCAGATGTTGGTATTGCATACGACTACTGACATACCACCATAATGCCTGACGATACATCTCGGAATGTGTCGCAGTAATGTGTACGGTGCTAGTTATGGAGTATGTGATGAGGGATCCCGTGGCCCTACCAAAGCTGACCAGTGAGATACCCCACCCATGGGAATGTACACCACTGTGCAACAGCCCCCACCTGTTGTTGTAAAGTATGTCCATGGAACCGCACCCCTAGAGTGGCGTCTTATATCTGGTGTGTACCATCATGGCTCTGTGTGGCATAGCATGATCTATATTGTCGTGTACATGCTAATGAAGTGCACTGGGGTATGTCTCAATGTTTTTATGTGCATTGTCCACCTGCACATGTGTCATGACGTCAACTACCACTGTCAATCGGCATCTGTAGTAGGTGTTGTAGTACTCATCTACTGTGTATGCCATGAAGTGTGTGTGTGGTGCCAGTATGTGGCTAACAAGGGTGAGTAGCATATATTCAGATCCCACCAATGAGGGGATAACCCCAGGTGTGGAACAGCAGTCACATGTTGGTAGTTTCCATGTCAAGGATACTGTTGGTCTTGGAGGTGGTGTGTATTGGTCGAACCAGCCAAGCAGAGGTTATGACTCATGGACAGCGTACGCCGAATGTGTCAGTGCATGTGTGGCTATCACATTTAAGTGTGGGTTACTGTCAGTCTCACACCAGTAGCAGCAGTATGAGCCCAACTGTCCAGTACACCATGAAATGAGGTCTGGTAACCGTGGGGTTTGTTGAATCCGCAGCTGTTAATACTGTGCATAGCAGTTCCGGACACAGTTATTTGCACATGGAGCACCTGTGATGCATTGTGTGAAGTAACCAGCTGGGATGTGTGTACAACATAGCAGAATATGGGGACACCTCAGCTGTGGGTGTGCCAGTACAGGTATGTGCCTGAGAGGTACGGTCTGTCTATAACCAGTCATTGCAGGTGTGCTCTGCAGAGCCAAGAGGCAGGCCCAAGTCACTGCAGAGATATTGATGTGGTGCAGTATCAGGTGTGCCTTGCCTGCGTGGGTCACAGAGGATGATGTCAGGCATTGTTACATGACCACATGTTTAGCTAGCCAGTTCCTGTTCTGCTGGTGACTGTTATTGGACACTGCGCAAGACAGGCAGTATAAAAGCAGCAAGAGTCCAACATGTGATCCGTACAACCACGGCTGACAGGTGCAGGTCAACTGTGCCACAGCATCATGTCATTTGACCAAGTCTGTCAAAGTGCACGTATACCAGACGCCTGTGGAATGACAGCAGAGGCATGGACAGCTGTTGGGAGTGACAAAGTCGGTCGTTGTACAGTGGTAACAGGTCCGGATGACCACAAAATGCTCCCCAGGGCTTGGACCACACCATCAGGGCTACAACACTGGTGGGCTAATGCATGTCTCTGCACATGTAGTCTGTGCCCTGAGATACTACTTCCGTCACACAAACATGGAAAATGACAGTCACATCGTACCTGCTGAGTTGTGGCATGTGTGCATAGGTTATGTTGCAGAACCTGTTACGTGACAGTAGGATGTAAGAGACTATTGCCTTGTGTAGCCTGCTATGTGGAACAGCGGTGTGACCGCCGCAAGTCACCTATGACAGGTGTGTTGTGTATGTTACGACACCCTATTGGCCATATGAGATTGGCACATGGGTCTGTGAGCTATAGGCTGGTGTAGTTGTGTTTGGCAATGTGGGCTGCTGTTGGTGCCCAAACAAAGTATGGAGGGGTACTGTACAAGGTGTCTCCATATGTGTGGCCTGTGGTGGGGATTGTGTGGAACTATGTGATGAGTGGGGTGTGTTGCGAATGTTGCATATCCCCACATGACTGTCAGGTGCAGTCAGGGTTGGTGACAGTATAACCCCCAGCAGGGCTGCATATGTGCATCCCCCACAGGCTGTACTGTTGTATGTTAGTAGGCGTGCATTGACTGTGTACATGAGAATAGCTCTATTGCCACATGTACAACATAGTCATCATAGTGACAGGCAATAGCACTGGTATGTGCCAGTTGGACATGCCTGTATATAAGTGGTACGTGCCAGGTGGACATGTCTCACGAGATATGTGAGCGATGTGTGTATGACAGCTGTTGTACTGTAAGCAAGCTGGAAATGTATGGACAGACAGTGTACCTGTGAGGACTGGTGCGAAATGGGTGCTAAACTAAGCAGTAGCTCATAACGTGCCAAGAAGCTCTGAACAAGTGCCGAGCATGCCCATACAATACAGATAGGGTGTTGGATAATATCAACCCACAAGTGTTGATGACAGTCTTGATTGGTGGCACCGCATCAGAACACTGCCGGGTATGGTCTGCAAGTCCACGACCATTATCAGTGTAGATGTTAGCAGTACAGATGTAGAAGTCAGTACGCATGTTTGACTACAAATGCCTTGGTATGTCACAGGAGTGTTCTACTAGTGGCCTGTTGACAGACTCACAACTACTAAAGGTGCTACAGTGATATGTACATATCACATGGTGTCAGCTACAGTAAATCAGGGTTAATGTGTTGGACCCCACCCACATTGTAGGCCATACCACACAGACAAATGTTAGCCATCTGTGTATGTGAGGGTGTGAATGGCCATGACGTATGGGCAATAGTTGTCACAGTGTTGTGAACAACATACAGAATGGGCTGTGTGTGTGAGGTGTGTGACATGTGCATATTCTGGTGGATGATATCAGCAATGACACCACTAGGGGAATACCCCTGTACCCATTAAGTAACACCTAAGCTGTGGTCAACATTATGGACACTGTGTTAGGGATGGTGTTGTGCATAACACCTCCCTGAGCTGGAGACGTGTCCCTGGCCCTTTAGATAGTCATCAAAGGTAGCCATGACGTGACAGGGTGGTATCCATGAGCATGGAGATCATTGGACAGGCATACACAGCACCCGTATGACCAATATTGGAACACATATCACCCTCCAGGGGTAAGGCCCATGCGTGGATGTCCGATACCAGCCTCCACAATACTCACCTCCAGTATGCAACATGCTATCCACCTTGCATACAGACATATGTCACACTATGTTGTTGGACATGCTACATGTCCATAGCCTGATCTGAAATACATACGTCATGGACAACCACCATCCTACGACTAGGATGGCCACATGCTGGACAGATCCCTGTGCCATACCTGTGACATACTCCCGTCATACCATGCAGCCCAGTCCACATAGCTGCACACATCATCCCTGTCATACATGGTGTGATGGCCATATGGTAGATGTAGTATCAACTATCTGGATCAGTAATGTGTCACTGATGCCCCTCGCGGTGGCGTAATGGGTGTCGGATACAGCTAGTAAACCCAGCATGTACATGCTGTAGCCAATAACCTTACCTGCGAATGATGGCCGACTAGCCATTGTCCCATGTCTCCCACATGTGCAACACAGGTGATCCATTGCAGGATGTTGAACAGCTGTACAGTGAAGTGTAGATGTCTATGGCAAAACAGATGCATGTACAGGTTTCCATGTGTACTTGGTGCATTGTCACTGCCCACGTCCATTAAGGCTGTGTCTGTGCTGATATGTGACATAGACACAGCATCAAGGTCAACAGCATTACCGTGGATACATCCAGGCATGTGCAGCTAGGTAAGGACAGCAGTGCAGGCAAACAGATATGCCCACATGAAGACAGACTTCACATGCAGTAGGAACACTAATGAGGTGCCACACATATATGGAGACGATATCCAATGCATAATAGGTGTTACATGTGTGTGACACATACATGCCAGTCGTGTTAGTATCATGTTGATTTGCAAAGATAACTGTGCAGATGTAGTAGAAATGTATGTGCAGCAGTATCAATGTATATGTCTGTAGATGTGACCTGTCACCATCATCATGTCTTACAGATAATGCCTCATACACGCCTACTAGCTTACAGCCGACAGGAGGATGAAGTCCTAATCCCGTACCTCCATGAGAACTATGAGGTGTTATTTAGCCATGTGCCACAGCACGCACAGCAGCGGGATGACCTGTGGCAGGATCTTCGCAGGAGGGTCAACGAAGTGGGTGGCCACAACCACACCTACTAGCAGGTGCACAGACACTGCACAGATTTGATACGTCATGCAAAACAGCGTGCCACTGCAATCACCAGAGAACAAAGTGGAACAGGTGGTGGGCCACCAACCCAGCCTCCACTCACATACACAGAGGAGCTACTGGCCAGTCTGGGGACACCCTCAGAACAGCTCCCACAAACACTAGCTGTCATCGTGGAGGTGGGTGTCTCCCAACCAATGAGCCTGGAGTTGCCTGGTAAGTCAGTACTGAACATATGGCCAGTATATCCCATGTACGTGCATGTGTCAGTGTACAGCATGTAATGTAACAACATATGCAAGGTATGTGGACAAACATGCTGCATGCTACATTATGCTACCCTGTGTATGCACCACACCTCTGAACTGTACACGTATTTGCAAAATGTCCAGATGTCTGCCTCATATTGTCGGTGTGTTCCCCTTAATATCTGTCCCTTTCTGGCAAACAGCCGAGGAATAGAGTCATTAAATGATGACATACATTTGTGTTTATGACTGCACATTCCGTGTAAAACCATGTGCATGCAAACCAATTAAGCTAGCAAATTTCTAAGTTTGTAAGAGCAATATGTCACAGTTGTCCCTATTTGTCCCCCATCATAGTAGGCGTGGTCCATATTTCTTCTTCTAAGAGGTTTAGAGGTATGGTATGCACACATGTGCTTCCTATATGCTATTGTACAGGCGAATGTGTTAACTTGCACTGTGCACCCTGTGGCTGTCATACAGTCATGGATAATGTTCATACTGCTGTGTCACCCTATACAGGTACCTCTGGCATGCCGCACACAGAAGAGTTCATTGCAGGTGAGACTGTCATTGGTATCAGGCATGTCAAAGCATTGATCTATACGCCATGTGGCTAGTTAATACATGGATATACAGGTTGCATCACCCATCATCCACACAGGCCACCTATGTGCAATATATACAAATGAAATGACACATAGACATGAAACTACAGTATTTGTCATTGCTACATGTGTGTCCAGCTGTGCATAGAATGGTGGAGGTGTTCTACAATGGAGGCATATGTACTATACAGTGGAACAAAATGTGTGGTACACAAAACAGTACTGCACAGTGAGCTGTGATATGGGAAGACCACAGGCATCACCTTTGTGTTATATGCCCCTGCAATGGGTTCACACATTGTGATGTTCCATCCGACATGTCTCAGACATGTAGCGTTTTGGTTGCAATATTGTCACACTTTCCCATAACCTATACCACCCATACACCTGTTGTCTGCATAGCCCTGTGGCTGGTGACATATCCAACATTTATGGGTGTATGTTATATGGGACAACACAGACATGTGTGATAGATGGCCATCACATACATGACCTACACATGGCCATGGGGGGTGGCCGGAGACATGTAGACACACAGCAAATAGGATGTGGGTACACCCTGTCCCACTTTGTCCACACATAGTCCATTTACAGTCATACTAGACGGATTGTACAGGTGATGTGGTACACTGCACATCTTAAATGCATGTGCACAGCTAGTGGAGGTGTCAGTGACGTCTACCCCATAAGATGTGTTAAACATGATGTCTGTGTCATAGCATGACAGTAGTCACCTTTACAGATTCCACCGACAGTGACACCAGGCCACAGATACTGTACATTTTCCTTGCTGCCATAGGACATCACTGTTAGCTGTGCACCTTGTGTGCATGATACATCAATGATATGTGTGAAATGGTGATGTGACAGGTCTGCTATGTGTGGACATGGTTGCCAGGAAGCTAACACTCTGTAGTCATCGTGCAGGGGTGTCATCTGTATGTCCTCCACTGACCTGTCACATGAGACAGCATGGTTTGGTGTGTATACACCTCAGCATCGTGGGTCACAATCCACAGGTACATCATGGGTATGCATGCAGTTCTGGATATGCAATGTGTACATATAATGCACTGTGTAGCAATATAGATGCCTCATGATGCCATGCAATGGCACAGTGTCTGTACTTCACACTGTACAGTAATGTAGATGGCTCACGGTCCCCTACCATGCCCATGCACATTTGCTCAACATGCAGTCTATCTGTAGGGCATATGGGCAACACCGCAATATGATACCCAGTATGACGCTGTACATGTGTCACGACACCATTGTGTCAGGCATGCATGCATGTTAATGCACACGTCAGCAGATTACATGTCAAGGTCACGTCAGCCATGTGTTCTGTTATCCTGTACTGGTCCACATGGTGTATCACGGGGATGCATGCATACTACCATGAACATGTGAATTGCATGGATAATGATATGACACCTGCCTGCTGTGATGTGCATTCCAGGGGGTATGCTTACAAACACTATTGATGACTGGGCTACATGCTGTCAGCTGTATCACAAGCATGCTGCATGCTATCTGTCATATCACATGCATGGTGTGTCAGTGTGTGTGTGTGTGTGTGTGTGTGTCGGGGTGTGTGTGTGTGTGTGTGTGTGTGTGTGTGTGTGTGTGTGTGTGTGTGTGTGTGTGTGTGTGTGTGTGTGTGTGTGTGTGTGTGTGTGTGTGTGTGTGTGTGGGTGTGAGTGTGTGTGTGTGTGTGTGTGTGTGTGTGTCTATGTGTGTCGGAGTGTGTGTGTATCTGTCTGTGTCAGTGTGTGTGTGTCTGCGTGTGTTGGTGTGTGTTAGTGTGTGTGTGTCTGTGTGTGTGTCTATTGTAATTTAGAGTCTTTCTTTGCATTCACAGGTGATGTAGGTGCGTTACCCTCCTGTGGTCCATCTGATAGTATCCCCACAGATGCTAGCAGTGATGAACATATGCATGAGGTACAGGCAGGGATGTCAGGGGCAGAATCTGTGAAACGGTTGCCATCCCAGCTATGTCCCCCTCTTCCTCGCACAGAGTTCAGCTGCCAACACATACCGCATCACCAGTGGCCATAGAGGAAGGACAGTCAGCGTCTGTTAGCATTGAACAGGAACATGTGGTGGCTACAGAAGGTGTGTCTCCACACCATGGTGGCAGTGTACTGACTGCAGATGTGCCACACAGGCTTTTGGCTGGTGCTGCTCGTAGGAGGACCTCTGGAAGACATGCACCTGCAGGACAAAGCGCAGCAGCTGGAATCACCGGACGCATGTTCCAGACTGTAATGGCGGTACAGGCATGTGCCATATGGCAGAACAGAGAGGGGCAGAGGCTGCAGAGGGCTGCTATCCTTACCCTAAACAACAACATCCAGGCATTGGCAGGTGCTCAACAGCAACTTGCTGATGTTCTGGACAGGCGATTGGGTGACATGGTCAGAATCCTTGACCGTGGCATGGCAATCCACAAGCATGAGCTGTCTGTGCTGGAACATCTGGTAGGGTGAGGCATAGGCCACCTGGACATAGGCTGGCTACACCACCTAGTGCAGGTCAACGTGAGCATGCCACCTCACATGTCCACTCCCACAGTGCTGGTAGCAGTAGCAGTGCAGCTGGTGCTGCGCTGTCCACACCTGGACACAGCAGGCCATGTGGACGTGGCCCTGGATGTTCCCGGTGGGGATACGGTTCCAGTGGCCATGTGTCATTGGACAGTAGCCATTCTGTACCTTTGCCTGTTAGTGCCCGTGCAACCCCTAGCAGCACAGGACACATGGCCGTGGCCGGTCACAGTAACTGTACAACTTGGTCTGTACAATCTGGAGCTGTTGATAATACCCCTGTGTAGGCCTCACAAATGGTGGAGCTGTGTGCACACATACACGCACACAGCAAACACAACTGTAGGGCTCTACAACACCCACATGCATTTAGAACAGATATGTCCAATCAAATCACCGACCCTTACCCACACACATGATGTCATCCATTGGTGCAGCCTATGCCCCTGGCAAACAGTATCACCCTGTGCATATGATGAAGCCTGTGATGCATCCCTGTCATCCACACCATCGGTGCAGGGATATGCTCAAATGGTCTGATGTGCAGGGTGAACAGAATAGTGAGAAGTGTATGTAACATTACCTGTGTATGCATAGTGAGGGATGTGTATGTTGCAGTGGTTGTGTGTGAATACTGAGAGATGTGTATGTGACATTGGTTGTGCAGTATCACCCTGTGCATATGATGAAGTCTGTGCCACATCCCTGTCATCCACACCATCGGTGCAGAGATATGCTCAAATGGTCTGATGCACAGGGTGAACAGAATAGTGAGAGGTGTATGTAACATTACTTGTGTATGCATAGTGAGGGATGTGTATGTTGCAGTGGTTGTGTGTGAATACTGAGAGATGTGTATGTGACATCGGTTGTGTACTGTCGACATGCACCGGTCATACCATGTAGTTCAGGTGCAGCATGCATTGTGATGTGTTCACAGTATGTGTCTCGGTTACAACAGTAACAGCATGTTGGTAATGATGCCCTGGTTCCCTCCTATGGTGTACTGGCATGTGCCTACAGGTAGCAGTGTTTGCAGTCCCCCATGTGTAACTGTGGAGTACTCACAGGCACGTATGGCAATATCAGCATGCTAAACGTACCCTCAACCTGACTGTTGCAAAGTCTAACATGACACAGATGTCCGCACATATACTGCACCTGAAGCATGTGGTCATTTGAACAGGCTACAGTGGACAGAGATGTGATATCCATAGCAGGAAACATTACAGGTATGTTGACATGGTGCAGGGGTTGTACACAGCGGTCTGGCCAATGATAACGTTAGGCGTCACTTGATAGTATGAGGCCACACTGTGTAGCAGTAAGACCCTGTAACAGTACAGGAACATGGCCACATTCACAGGGTGTAGACCACTATAACGCACACCCCATAGTGTTGAGGTGGGGAGCCTTGCCTACGTGGTCATCACCCTCACAGTACTTTGCACCCACACAACATGTCACAGAGAAGGAACATGCACAGGTAGCCAATACGGCTGGGACCGATGGCATCAACAGGGTAGTTGACTGCATCACCATGATGGGTTAGTCACCATGAGGGGTTGGTGATCAGTTTTCACTGTATGGTAGCATACACCCTCACACCAGGCACCAGACATACATACATACATACATACACATACGCAGTGGTGGCCAGACATGTGTATATGGATAGCCGATGTGTGTGATGCACTACACCTGCCGACGTCATGCTTTCCACACTGCAGTATGCACAGATCTCTGCAACAGTGTACAAGGATGTGTAACAACTGGGATGTAATCCCCACGATATGTGGCATCTGTGGTCACACATTCGGACACACATGGCAGTGCTGGGAATGATACACCTGCCATATGATGAGATGTTTGATAGACATGCAGCGGTATTGTCTGCATTATGTGCACCAACACTATGTCTGGCAATTGTGCTGCTATATGCACACGGGAGGATGTAGGTGTTACAGGTGTCATGTGACATACAGTTGGTAACACCAGACCGCTGTGCATGCGTTATGTCATCACCATCAAGTAACAGTGACATAGCGTACTGTTTGCACATGGCATGGTAGGATGGCATGTGGCACAACTGTGAACCATCCCCGGCACACATACATCTACACAGGTGGATCACCACTTTATGTACACACATCCCTCCATAAGTGCTGTACAACCAACTGTACTGTCTGTATGTCACCATATACAGGTGTCAATGATGGGGCTGCATTGCGACTGCATGTTGTAGTTAGGCACAGCTGTGTTACAGACATCGGCCACTGCACATGCATGGTTGCTGCATGCACAGTACAGATTTCACATGTGTCTCCTGTAGCCATGTTTGTATGCATTGCTATTGTTGGACATGTGTGTTGACATACATAACACATGGACTGTGGTATGATATCACGGGTGTCATGGGCGACCAGTACAAGGGTATGTGTCCCAGTCAACATTGCTACCTCCTGTACTGTGAGCATTCAACAGACATGGACCCACCTTCCATTTGCGTGTGTATCATTGCTTAGGCCACTGTTCTGCATGGGGTACAGCAAAGGCTATGCTATGTACATATGTGTTGTGTGTGCAGTCCATGCACACATCCACTGCAATCACATGTATGACATATCCAGGTGTGTGTTTATTGGTGTGCAGCAACACTCATCTGTCACAGCTGTGTAAGACCCGTGGCCCCTGGTATGTCTTGAGCTGACCTTGTCATCTATAATGGTATAATTGCAATGCATAACACCTGTTGGAACCCTGTCGGTACATGTGTACTCTGCACAGTTGGTGTAGACCTCTTTACAGCCCACTGGTCATGTGTCACATGGTGTTGTGGTAATGTATGGCTGTGTATTGCTGCACCGACTACATGGTGATGTCTTGAGGGCTACAGTGTAGACTGTGGTGTGTACATCTGTGATCTGCATCTGTGACAGCTGTGATGGCAGCTGAGTGTGTACTGGTCACTGCATGTGTGTGACTGCCCTGTGCGTGGGGACAGTTATACCTTACTGTGCCCTTCCATGTGTACACTCCATCTGCATGCAAGACGGCACTTTACAACTGCTACATGTGTGAGCATGCCGAGTACACAGTTCAAACTGAGCCCTTCCGTGTTTACACTCCATCTGCATGCAAGATGGCCCCTTGCAACTGCGAAGTGTGTGAGCATGCCAGTACACCGTCGTGTAGATCGACACACAGTACAGTCCAAACGGACGTGTATTACCAAGCGTGTGGCCATGACCAGTGACACCTTGTGTCAGTGATGTCCCTCTGTGCAGGGGCATGGCCGTTGACATCCTGTATTGCCATGGTGGTCATCCAGGCAACAGATGTCCATTTTCAACGTCACGATGGATGCCTACTGAGTACACACTGGGCTACTATCTTGAAGGGTGTACTGTCTGTGGTGCGTCCCATGTCTATGTATTGTTGTTGTAGTGCTCCGTACATCTTTAGTTGCCCCGATCACACCACTGCCATGTGTTTTTTGTACGTCTACCGTGGGACAGTAATATGTCTGATCGTACACTCTCTATACAATCCCTGTCAGTGTCCTTGTCTTTGCGGATGATGACACGTGCCTAGAAGTATGCCTCTGGAACTGCTGTGTTTAGTAATCTCGGTAGCGCATTCTGTAAATGCGTCATGCTGTAGTGTGATAGGGTAGTTAGGTGTATGTTCGACTCCCAGCCCTGCCAAGTGTGTGTGTGTGTGTGTGTGTGTGTGTGAGCATGCTCCCGTCCACCTGGGGACTCAAGTCATGCTTTTAGACACCTCACACCACAGATATTTCCTGCCGACGTCTTTGCCTTTGCGGATGTTAACATGCACCTAGAAGTATACCTCTGGAACTGCTGTGTTTAATAATCTTCTTAGTGCGTTCTGTAAATGCTTCATGCTGTAGTGTGACAGGGTTGTTAGGTGTATGTTCAACTCCCAGCCCTGCCAAGTGTGTGTGTGTGTGTGTGTGTGTGTGTGTGTGTGTGTGTGTGTGTGTGTGTTGTGTGTGTGTGCATGCTCCCGTCCGCCTGGGGACTCTAGTCATGCTTTTAGATGACTCACACCCCAGATATTTCCTGCCGACGTCTTTGCCTTTGAGGATGATGACACATGCCAAGAAGAATGTCTGTAAATGCGTTATGCTGTAGTGTGATAGGGTAGTTAGATGTATGTTCGACTCCCAGCCCTGTGTGTGTGTGTGTGTGTGTGTGTGTGTGTGTGTGTGTGTGTGTGTGTGTGTGTGTGTGTGTGTGCGCGCGCGCATGCTCCCGTCCACCTGGAGACTCTAGTCATGCTTTTAGATGCCTCACACCACAAATATTTCCTGCCAATGCCTTTGCCTTTGTGGATGATGATATGCGCCTAGAAGAATACCTCTGGGACTGCTGTGTTTAGTAATCTTGGTAGCACATTCTGTAAATGCATTATGCTGTAGTGTGATAGGGTAGTTAGGTCTATGTTTGACTCCCAGCCCTGCCAAGTGTGTGTGTGTGTGCGCATGCTCCCGTCCACCTGGGGACTCAAGTCATGCTTTTAGACACCTCACACCTCAGATATTTCCTGCCAATGTCTTTGCCTTTGCGGATGATGACACGCACCTAGAAGAATGTCTCTGGGACTGCTGTGTTTAGTAATCTCAGTAGCGTGTTCTGTACATGCGTTATGCTGTAGTGTGATAGGGTAGTTAGGTGTATGTTTGACTCCCAGCCCTGCCATGTGTGTGCGTTTCCAGCTGCATGACAACAGTACATTGCTTTTACAGTATTTACTCACCATAACATCCGTGCAGCGTCTTTGCCTTTGATGCTGCTGTCTGCAGGCTAGACATATGCCTGTGTGAATGCTGTGATCTACTAATCACGGTTGCACGTTCTGTAACTACGTAATGCTGTTGTGTGGTACAATGGTTACATTTGTGTTCTGCTCTCAACCCTGCTACGTGTGTTTTGTGTGTGTGTGTGTGTGTGTGTGTGTGTGTGTGTGTGTGTGTATGTATCTATCGACACATATATATATATATATATATATATATATATATATATATATATATATATATATATATATATATATAATGTACAGATATATATCTATATATATATATATATATATATATATATATATATATATATATATATATATAGATATGTATGTTGACATTATCACTCTTGAATGTGCTGCATTATCTGCTATGGCTCTGTGATAGTGCACATACTGTGTGCTGTAGTGATGGTGGGTTATACTTGTGTAGTGACCGGTTATTGTGTTGCTGGGTATTACAAGGGTATTACATGGGGCATTGGAAACAATGTTAGTACAGCACCTTTGCATGGTCGTATGCACATCTCGGCGGCAGTCAGCAGTGGTTATTACTTTGCAGGGGGAGTATGGCTCATATCCGTATGTCGTAACTGATAATTCTATGCAACTCAGGTTAACATTACTGACTCACGTTTATCCACAGGTTGTGGTACAGATCCCAGGACTGTATGTGTATACAGTGACAGGTGCATAACTGGGTTAGCGTTGGATGCATGGAGGGGTGTCCATGGCCAGTAATGGCGATCACTACAGCCTGGCAGGTACAGTCTGTGACTGTCCCACAACCTCCTGTATATGGCTGACACATGCTGTACTTGTGTATATGCAGACACACACACGTACCACCAACAGCTAGGGCTATCACATACACAAACCCATTGCATCACCATTGGGCCATGCAATAACTGTTGACCCTCACACACACACACACACACACACACACACACACACACACACACACACACACACACACTTACGTGTAGATTGGATGGCTCAATGACAGCTCTGGAAATGTAACACCACACCCTGTGCATATGATGTCACCTGTGCCACCACCTGTGATGTGTAACATTGATGCAGGTTCGGACTAACCTGGTGCTGATGCACACGGTGGCTTTATTCCACTGTATTGATGTTAGACTGCTGTTCACACAAACTGTGATACTTCCAGGTGTATATCGGCAGGCATGATGCATTGCAGCTGTGACCATCAATGTAGCATAGTTTACAGCACTGTTATTCTGATGATGTATTCTCCATCCATGTGCCATTTCACTAATGTGTGGTAGTATTGGCAGCATGTGTGTCTGAGTGTGCAGTACGTGTGTGATGTGTGTAGTACACATGTATACATGCTTACAAATACGTACACTGGCATACACGACATTACATGGGCTTCATCATTCGTACACTAGCTTACTCATTCTTCAACATGCACACACGGGCTGACACGCAGGCACGCATGCTTACTCGGGCTTACTGGCGCCCACAGGCGCGGACACACTGTGGGCAGGTTTGCAGGTAACATCGCTGGTATCCATGGTGTACACCGTCAGTCTCCTGGATTTCCTAGGATAGCTCATGACACACCTCTTCCACTGAGTACTGACAGCAAACTTGTGACACTGCTCTGGTAAGATTAGTGTTTTATACATATACACTCATGTTGTCACCTATCTTCTACTCTACTAGTCCCCTTATCCCACACTACACTGTAGAGGCTTGGCCCATATGGCATTACATGTTGTGATTCACTATCCTCAGCCTCACTTGCATCAGGTTGCCTACAAATGCTTTGTTACATCTCTGACAGAGCGCTTCCACACATGACAACCAGTACGCAGTAGCCATGTTGTCTCCAGCTTGCCATTCATCTGCATGGCGTACTAACATCTAACTAAACCTACATTTTCTATGTATATTATACATATTCTACTTGTTAAGAAGAGCAGTACGTTCTCGTGGCACTGCGCTACGCTTCCACACTGGAGATTGGGGGAGGACAACTACAGTTTTATTGATATCCAGTGGACAATAATGCCACTGGCCTTAGATTTGGACATTGGCATGCTTCTTCGACTGTATTCATACCATATGTGCAACTGTCATTGTTTCGTTTAGTCGCCTAACATCCGGGTACATTTCTGCACATAACTGTGCTTTTGCACAGACAGCTGACTGTTTCATGTATCACATATTTGCATAGCATTCACATACAAATGGGGTGTGTTGCAAATACCAACATTGCCCATGCAACGTTCGTGTTACAAGCAGTCTTACACGCCCCTACAGGAGTTTGCTGAAAAGCTTTGCAGACATCTTTCCTTGCTGTACTCTCACTCTACTCATACACACCGGAGGCTTCATATATCATGGCCTAGGCTTTGCTGTGTGTTATGTCTATTTGTGGTGTATGCATGGCTGTGGGTATGTCCCACTGTCATCATTGGTAAAGGTAACAGCCCTATACATACTTCATGTAGACTGCTGTGTCATTTGACATGTCCGCACATACCTGCGCCCAATACTGAACTTCCTACTGCAGCGCTTTTCATACCTTCTGAGTTATGTTGAAGTCGATAATGCTGTTTCCGCAGACATGAATCTGTTTCTGATCATACCTCAAAACCTCCTAGTGCAAAAATCTGGACAAAGTCTAACATGATCTGCGGTCAATTAGGTGCAGGTTTTAAATATTGCTCTTACAAATGCTGATAGTTGACAGAATAATAGGTTTTGCATTAGTATGACTTTTCTGAAGGATTTGGAGTCTTAAACCCAGATGGTTTCATTATTTAATGACTTCAGTTCTCAGGTATTTGCCAGAAAGGTACACATTTTAAAAGGAACACACCAAACATATGAGGCAGAACTCTTCACATTCTGCGTAAATCTGTACAGTTGTGAGGTATGTTTCTGATACAGGTTATCCATTTTCTTACACCAATACACACAATGTATGGCGGCATCACAGGCCAGATGCCATTACATTTATATTGCAGGACACACCCACACAGAGGGTTGTATTCCTCACAAAGGCCAACAGGTGCTTATCCACACTAATTATTCTATCATATACCTTATGTGTACGCCGGTATTTGCGATTTCAGTCAGTGGCAGAGCTCACGTACGAGTATGGGAGACTGGACACTGTATCGGTGACACTGCATGACACCCTGAGGGACACATTTCTTTTGAATGTATTAACCTTCCACATTGACTTTCACAGGGCATACATTGTCATTCACATTTGTCGAAGTACATGCTTTTGACTTGTACATGTTTTGTTATTTGTCCTGACGTCCTTCTTCTCACCTGTCCACCTAGTATCACTAGTTCTGTACATTTATTTAGGACGGGTTATCTTCATACCTCTCACCTGTACACACTATGGGTAAACACCCCGAGGTTTGACCTATGATCTTGTTACACTTGTCATAATAATGTGCCTTTCTGGTAAATTACTGGCTAGGCATTATGGACTGTGCGGTTAGATAATAATGACTGACATTTCTATTTCATGATTACTAACCCTCATAACATTCATATTCCTGACTATGCCATTATTCTATCAACGTTCTGACTTTGTCTGGGGTATATTTAATATAGTCCCTATTTGTATTTCATGTACTATGCCTTAGTCCAGCTGTTTTATTCTGACAGTTTGGCAGGTATGGTTATCATCTTGGTCGTATGCATGTCCATCCATGATAATCGCCTACATGACACTGATATAGGTCCCTACGTCTTCCCCCAATGGTTTACACAATATCCAATAGATGGGATGAACCTTTTTGGAAAATATAGGCATGTGCTATACCCACATCACTCCCATGGGGCGGACCTAATAAATCTGTGCCAACCAACACCTAGGCCCATTTCTGCATACCCATGATTCCCATACGTGACACCCCTCCACAGTACCCATTAGACATGTTTAATGTGAGCGATAATAAAGTGTGAAGACACTTCTAAGCACTCCCCACTCTCCGGGTATCAGTTTGTACATCATACATTCTATCGACCCATGTGTTATTACCCTTGCACCTGCTACTGTTGCATGTACAGCTATATCGTATTTGCAGGTGTGACTTCTTTTGCATCAATGACGGTTGACACTTCGTATGGGATCAATTTTTGGGGTCCTGCAATGGACACCTATATTCATGTTTAAAGTGTAGAACTTGCCGGCCTGTCACACTGGTACTTTCCGGCCAATGGTTTGGAAAGCAGCGGTTTATTCCCCTTTCATGCATGTCTGTCTGTCTATCCATATAGCTGTACCGTGGCCTATTTATGTGCATGTGTTATATCTACAGGGACATATGTTTGTTGTGTATAGATATATACATGTACATATATACATATGTCTGTACATTCCTCATTTCATAATTTGCTTTGGTTTACATCTGTGGATTATGTGTATACACATATACCTATATCCATATCATACCTTTCAACTGTACAGATTGTCACAGAATGTACAGCTGTTTGCCTCTTATCTTTGGTCTTTTTTTCATAATCTTGTGTCTATCTGGCAATTTAGTGGGATATCATTAAAGACTGACGTTGGAAAATAATGACAGGCAGTTCAGGTTACGACTTCATACCCTTCAGAGAATCCATGCTAGTGACACACCTGTTATTCTATCCACTTTCTATGTTTGTTCTGACACATATCTGGGGATTGTCCCTATTTGTACCAGTAGTTTGCATGGCTTTGTCCGGTTTCATACTTTACGGGGTTAACAGGTTTGAGCCATGTATATATAACGTGGAGAAAACAGCATTCATTTGCTATGCTGTGAGTGGATTACACACGAGCAGACGCACTTGCATATCCATATTGTGGGTTACATATGTTTGATAGATATTTGTGCTTATGTGGCCTTTCATACTTCTGACTGTAACACTTACATATCTGTAGTCCGGTTTATGGACTGATGCGAAACACACGTTCACCTTTACATATTTAAATGTGTGTACAGCATGAACGCATTCATTACACTTTAAAGTTATATGTGCAGTGGTCGTAGGTCAACCGGGACTGCATTCACGTTGGCTGGATGCCAGAAACACTATTCTCTTGCTGTTTTGCCTCATTTATATGCATACTCAAAGTACTTAGCTACATCAACATATGTCTCACCGCTTCACTTACAACACAGGCATCCATTCTCCTGCTGGGAAAAACACGGTACTACATATTACACATTCCCTATTGCCTACTGCTGTGGACCCCAGCTGCATTGTTAATCACTCCAAGGATATGCAGAACACCAAGGCATATAGTCGGCACATACAGGTCTTTGATTGTCAGGGTGTTCATGTAGTGATCTGGGTTTAGGCTTGTCCGCCTGGTGAACGGAACTTCCCTGGCCGAGTTCAAATGTCAGATGAGGCATATGGACAGGGAGTTTCTCCCTATTATGAATTTTTTACCTGTGTTTAGAGACACAGGTGTTTGGACACCTGTGAGCAGCTTATTCTGTTGGCAATACATATTATGGGTGGGGTTGTTACAGTCCATACTCCATGGTGAGGGGTGTTCCCATTCACATTTGACTATTACCTGTATTCATTCATACGGGGATTATTATCTTGGACATGATGTGGCTACAGGTATGCAGTTGTACATTACACAAATGTGAAGGGTTGTTACTGTAAATATGTACGGACCATACCTCTCAACCTCTTAGAGCAACAAATCTGTGCAAACCCTACATGATGGGGGGACTAATAGGGAGACATTTTAACTATTGTCCTTATAAGCTTAGAACATTGATAGAATACTAGGTTTTGCATTAGCATGGCTTTTCTGCAGGATGTGGTGTCTTAAACTCAAAATAATTCTCATTATTTAGTGATGTCAATCCTCAGCTATTTACTGGACAGGCGAAGATTGTCGGAGGCACACAACAACAATATGAGCCAACACTCTGGTCATTCTGCGAATATCTGGACAGTTGATTGGTATGGTACGGACCTCTGTAATACACTGTTGTGTTCTGGCACAGCAGTAGCTCAGCAAAAGACAGAAGTCGCACGCTGGCAGACAGTTGGGTTTCAGACTTCATACTTGGACATTAATGCCAGTGTGCAAACTGTCATTCTATGATATATCTATGTTTATCCATCCAAATGGAAATATTCCTGCTTTCACCTGATATAAATTCTAGGGATCTCTCCTTTGAGATCTCCATACTCCTGCTCCTCTCTACCCTCCAGCTTAACCAAACTTAGCTGACACTCACTTGACTCCAAGTATGTAAATATTGTAAATATCTGTATTGCCACAAAAAATCTGAATTTGCACTGTCTTATTATGCACATCTTATGTATGTGTATTTCCTGACTGTATGAATTTTACTCTTGTATTTTACCTTTAACATGATGTAACCTTTATTTCATTGTATTGCTTATAGAGCTTTTCTCCCCGGGCCTCCACTGAAAATGGGCACTTCTTGGCTGAGTGGACTTCCCTGGTAATCAAACTGACAATAAATAAATAAATAGATAAATTCTAAGAGCTATCTTTGCAAATTGACCCTGCTTTTGGACCTTTGTCTCACTTGTATTCATGGCTCTGTCCAGATATCTAGCTCACACAGGTTGGCAGGCATGGCCGGTCACGCCTGCACACAGTAAGTATCCCTCACACTTGATCAGGGTTATCCTCACCCTTATGCAGTTTGCCACTATGCGAATGTGTGCAATATATTCTCCTTCCTATTCGTGTCAGAACATGTGCGTCACAGGAAGGTGTTTTATCCTGGGTAGTAGGTTATGCATGACCACGTAGGTCTGGACAGTGTCATGGACCTCTACTTCACGTTCTAACTTGTGTCCAGATATCTACAGGTTTGGACATCATGCCATCATACCCATTCTACTATTTACATAGGTTAGTTATCCCATGAGGGACATCCCAAAAATTGAACAAGACCAAAACAAGACAAATACCGAAGATTCTTTTGGCTTTCCAAAAATGTGCAGGGGGGTTTACATGCAGGGGATACATGGTTTGCAATCCTGAAACTGCCTAGGGTGACAATACCTACTACATATGCGTAAGGGTCACTATGTGTAGCTGTGTCTGCAATGAACCAATAGGCCAAGTACGTCTGGATTTGGTGGACGTTCTGGTATGGGGGTGGGTTGTGTGATGTGGAGGGTATGCTGGGTAGGCCATTATGCATCCAGGTGTGTTGCATTTGTTATAGCCAGTTCCATCAGGACCAATCTGTGGGTATGTGATGGTGACATATCTATACATTTGTATCACACATTTCCATATTCATATGTTTGTGGGATCGTGTTGTAAACTATGGTCTGTCTGCCTGTCTTGCAGCTGTTTCTCCATGTGTTTGTGTTTCTTTCCACTTCACCCGCTGCCCCCTGGTACACCTCCGATTCACCTTTTCTGCATACGACACAGTATCACCTTTGCAGATTTTACCATTACCCATCCACCCTCGCACGCAAATTCCTCACACCTGATAGATCACTACTTTGGTTGTTGGCTCATGACACGGCCAGAGTAGCACATTGACTACCCTACACGTTTTGGCTATCTTTATGGTTGTGTGGACTACCCTGCCATGTTTGCTTTCCACGTGCTATACTTCATGCATGTAGGTACATGCCCATACTTCACTTTCATAACTTGGTTGGTATACCCGGGTACTACCCGTTCGACTGTGTCACATACAAGTTCGGCTTATATCGCTGACTTCCGGATTTTGCAAACCTGTTGTACTCATTGGTAGGATGGCACCTTTTCCTTTGTCCATGCTATTCCTTACACATATCTGACTGATGTAGACAATGCCTCCCCACAGTTGACGGTAGTGTTTCCACCTTTTCAATTGGCCACAGTGTGACATTTGCAGTGAACACAGCATATTTTACAGGCCGACACATACCCACGGTCAGTTCGGCAGATAGAACTTACAGTTCTTGCCTACATCTCAGCTTAGTCTTGTAGCATTTCGGTGGCTTATTCTGTTTCTTATGACATTCATGTAATATACGTACAGAGAGAAACTGTTTAATGCAACTATTACATGATGTCTGAGGGATAATTATGTCCTATAATCTATGGACATTTGCCATGTTTGCCAGTTTGTGTCAGGACACATCTGCCCACAGAGGGACTGTCACTCGCAAAGTGGGACAGCTGGTAATCTTGGTCAACGGTATGGATCATACTGTTCCTTTTAGCCTACATGTGTCCTTATTGTTGTAGCTGCTTCTATGCTCCTTCTGTTTTGTTTACATGCGTATTCTATTTCCTATCACATTTGGTATGTGAAATACGGACATACCTTTTGTATGTGACTATTACATCCCTTGTGGGATATGATTCGGACATACGGTCACTACATATATCTACATTTCTCCTCGTGTATTTTGTTATGGACACATCTGCACAGCTATGTACCCTCCCACACATTATGGGTCAGCTGGTGACCCTCTCCATTGGGCTGGACGTACCTCCTGGTGGCGCGCTAACATACTTTTTACTTCCACATGGTATAGCTATCAACACTACGTTGGACTACGGGCACATGGTTTTCATGTCATTTGTTCAAGGGTAGGGACCCGTTATTCCCTACCGTGCATTAGTGTTTGCTTCTTCATTTTCTGTTCGCAGGGACAATCTTGCATGCTTTGCATACGTTTCAGTCTCCACAGACACTGATAGGTGTGATTACTATTGCAGGCGGAATATAATATTCAGCAGTTTAGGTTGCTCATCGACAGCCGACATTGGCACGCCTCCCTGCGCAACTTCGATACGCCCCATGCACTCGTGCACATTTCCTATGCACGTGGCTGTGGTGGCTGCGCGCCTTCATTACTATACATATGGCACGACTACTCCATATCTATGCCGCATGGCCGGCGCAATCCTTACGCCGGCCTTGCGCCGAGCTTCATGAATTAAACACTTGTAGTCAGAGGTTGTTGGTTCAAAAACCACACTTCCCAATTATACAATGCTGTTATATTTACATCAGTATTGTAGTGTAAAGTCAGACCTATAAACCAGGGCCAACAATAATATGTTGAAAAGTGTAATTATTATAACTGGAACATGCATATGTACAATATATGCACATATCCATGACTGCTTGATGCACTTAGTAATATACTGTGCATCTGTTATGAGCTTTGTTGTCTTAACAGTGGAAAAGTTATTTATTAAGAGATGGTAGTGTTAATCATACCTCTCAGCTCTCCAGATTTTCACAGAACGCTCAGATTGTTTCTTCATATTCTCATTCTGTTCTTCATAAAATGTGTGGTTTTCTGACAAACCACTGAGATTATCTGAGGACTTGATCTCACTAAATAATGACATATGTTTCAGTTTCATACTTCAAATCATTGCAAAATGTATGTTCAAACAAAGCCTGTTACCCCAGCAATTTTCTAAGTTTATAAGATTTATATTTAAAATATGCCCTTAGTTTTGGGCCTTTGTCCCACCATTTTGTCAGGGTTTGTCCAGATTTATTGTGCTAAAAGGTAAAGAGTTATGAGCAGATTAGAGTTAAAGAATTGCGCACATGTGCATTTTATGCATACCTCTCAACTGTACAGACTTTTTGCAGAACGCCCAGATTTTTGCCTCATAGTTTTGGTCTGTTCCTCTTAAAATTTGAGGTTCTCTGACAAACCTTTGAAGATTGAAGTCAGTAAATAACAGTAAATAATGACAGACATTTAAGTTTCAGAATTTATAACCTTCAGAAAATTCATAATAATGCAAAACCTGTTAGTCTAGCAACTTTCTAAGTTTATAGATGCAATATTTAAATTTCATCCCTATTCCTGGCCCTTTGCCTCCTCCCCCATTCTTTCTGGCTTTGTTTAGATTTCTTGCACTGAGAGGTTGAGAGGTATGATTGTATTTTTCTATCACCCCCACCCATTTTCTTTTTTGGGGGGTTATTTTATTTAATTTTTGTTTTGTTATGTATAATTTTGTATTTATTTGTTGTTACCTATTTTTTAATTTCTTATTATTTTTAATTGTGTTTTTTTATTTATAATTATTTATAATATTGTTTATCTTTATCTTTTTTTATAAATTCATTATTTCCATTTTTTCTGGTTATGTTTTATTATTGCATTTTAAAGTTTTATTTTATTACTACAACACAGCAAGGTAGGCAGTTTCCCCTTGATCCTTCTATGCTCACTCAACCAGCTAAAGCAACAAGGCCCAGCACTTCTGTGCTGCAGCCTGGCCACACACCCCTGCTCTACCTGGAGCCTCAGGTAGTTCTGCCGCAGAGGATAGGCCTGTGGTTCCCTATAGGAGCAGTGGCAGAGGTGGTGAGTTTGTCACCTCAGCTGAACCACCAGGTATGGTGCAAAGCTTTGTGCACCGCATAAATGCTGCATGCCTACGCCAAGTGGAGTCATTGCTCTCCATCATTGTCCTGAATAATACAAGGACATGCAGATGTCAGACACTGCAGCCATCGCTGCAGTGGGGCAACAATGATGACAGTCCAGTGGGTGAGGACTCAATCTCACTGTCACCCAACTTGATTTCCATGGGTTCTTGATTTCCCCACCCTCACCCCAACCATGCTGTTCACTCACCACTTGTGTCCTTCACCAAAATCGTGTCTTTTCTCACATGTCTTGTCTGTCAGCAACTGCTTCCTCACATTGCCAACTTGCCTGCTCCAGACATGCCTATGTGCTTTCCCCAACATTCCTCTCTTTCCTCAAAAAAAAAATGGGACACCTGTCCCTCCAAAAAATCATCCCATACATAGCTTTCCATTTCACACACGTGTCTATGTGACACACTTAATTTAGTCCAATTGACTACACAGCACAATTATGTTGTTATCACCTCTTTCTCTGGAGGCAACAGTCCAAATTCAGCTAAGATTCTGTGCATCTGATCAGTTGTTACTGTTGAAGAAATTGATATCCATGGTTCTTTCCAACAGCCTTCCTGCACATTCCTGACCTCCTTTCACTTTGCTTTTCTCCCTGCTTGCTCCCCTTTTCAGCACTTTCCTGTCTCACCCATTTATTTTCTTTAAAGCTACATAACATATTCCTATAAGATCCAGACTGTGAAACGTGCATCACAAGGTACACATTACAATCATGTCACTAAAAGAATACCGAAACAGGAACACACCATGGTGGCAGCATGACATGAGTGGAATACATAGACAATACTTACCATCTGGCTGGCCCTCCTTGAGTGGGTCAGATTTCACAAATGATCTCACAAGTAATCTCCCAGAAGGAGTCGTGCATGGCCTGTGCCATGGTTCCTCATCATCATCGTTATCCTGCTCTCCTCCCTGATCTTTGGAGTCAAAATCCACTAGCAGAGACCGAGCGAAACAATTTTGCCCCTCATGGATGGGTGGACTGGCATGAGTCCCAGACTCTGTAACATAACATATCTCTTTAACATAGTAATAATAAGCCATAATGGTAATAGATAGCATTAATATGGATACTATTGCAACATTTCCAAAAACTAAATACAATATGGAATTAATATTATTGGGATGTGTCAGTATGGTGTGAATTAGTTCATCTGTAGTATTGCTGTCACAACATGCAATATATCCAGCCATAACACAGTACTATTTGGCTGTTATGACAGTCAGAGTGGCAAGGATAACACATTTGCAAGACATCTATGTCATAAGTAGTGCAGTGATACAATTCAAGAAATGGATCTGAAGACATCGGGTCTTAACATCAAAGTTGTGTAAGAAAACCTGTCATTAATAGCATACTTAGTGGATATGAAACAGAACAGAGCAAGGAGACATAATTCAAAATGTAAGAAAAACACCTAATGTTGCCTGTAAGCAACTACACACACACACACACACACACACACACACACACACCTGATTACCTTTGTGTATAATTCACATGCCAAGGAATGGTATTGTCATGTGTTACTAATACGTAACAATATGCAGTTAAGATATCTATCGAGGTTTGCAAACATTACTGAACAATATCAGCTGCAGCATATACATATTATGGCTATAATGACATGACATCAACAAGTAATGTGTTAGCATGCATTTTCTTAGGAATATGAAGTCTGAAACTCATTATTTTATAACTAACTTGAATCTTCACTGGTTTGCCAGAAACCTAGGAGGCAAAAATACGGATAGTTGATAGGCACAGTTTGTGTGTTGCCATAATAAATTGTTTTGGAATCCTGCTGTAGAGGATACAGTTTTGAATGTAAAGGGATGTGAAACTTGACTAGCAGAAGAAATGTCTCTCTGCATGATTATAAGGCAACATGAGAAACAAAACTGAATGTAACAGGATATGAAACATTAATAGACAAACTGGCTTTATGCTTCTCCGTGGTTAAACAAAAGATATCCCCTTGCCATTTTATTCCCACTGGCTTCTTTAAAAGGAGCAAGAAACTCGCAGAAACCCCTTTTTTATGTGCTGGATTCTCTTAAATCAACACCCAGACAGTCTGCAGAATCAGTAATGCTGGAATGAGAACAACTTAAGTTAACATTGATGCTAACTGTATTATTCCATTAAAAATACAGTCAAATGTTCTACAGTTCCATCGTGAAACATACTTGCTATTGCATACCATTCATGTGCATATGATCTATTTTCATTGGTTTTCCTGTTTGTTAACTGGACAATGAGCAAACAAGACTACATACTAGCCTTATAGATGCATTCGCAGACAATACATTCAGGCAGGGGTGGCTTGTGCTATTGGGTTGCAGGACTGCAGCCCTCTAGCTCTACAAAAGAAAGAAGTGAATAAGAAAAAAACAGACAAATGAAAAAATAAATAAAAACAACACAAGTCCTAGAACTCATGCATGCACACTCGCAGCATTTCCATGCATTTCCCAAGTCCGGAACTTGTGCATGCACACTCACAGAATTTCCTGAGTCCGGACTGCTACTGAACCAGTCCGGAGCATCCACACAGACTCCAGACTGCTGGTAAGACAGTCTGGATTAGGAAAACAGCCTGCAACAGCAAAGATGCTAGAAGTCTATACAGTTACATACCCTTCAGAAAAATGCATGCTAAAGCAAGACCTGTTATTCTGTCAACTGTCTAAGTTTATACAAGAGCAATTTTAGTACTGTTTTTATGTTCCCCCAATATATTTGGCCTTGTCCAGATTTCCTGCATTAAGAGGTTGAGCGGTACGAGCAAATAAATCGGTTTATAGAATTAGGTATATCCAAATCTCTCAACTGTCCCCAATTTTGGCTCAAAATATTGCTCTCCCCCTAATACTCCCTCCACAAAATGACAAATTTGGATGAAAACGTGGAGGGTTTGCAATTAATAAATAATTGTAATAATCAGACTAATAGCTTACTTTTAATTTCAGAAATGCATGTAGATTCTCTTATTTTGTCAGCTGCTCAAGTTAACAGTACTAATATTAAAAGTGTCCCTTCTTTGACAGGTTCCCAGCTGTATTGTATGACTATTTTATATTTTTGCATCACATTTTTGGTCTGTTTTTCATAAAATTGTGGTTTTCTGGCAAATTAGTGGCAAATGATTAAAGACTGAAGTTAGAAAATAATGACAGACATTTGAGTTTCAGATTTCATACCCTTCAGAAAATTCATACTAATGCAAGACCTACTATTATTCTATTATCTTTCTAAGTTTATATGAACAATATTTAAAATTTGTCCTTATTTTTGGGCCTTTGTCCCACTTATATTTATGGCTTTGTCTAGATTTCTTGCTCTGAGGTTGAGAGGTATGACAAATGTGTCAGGCCATCACCGTCAGACAGAGACATTTCAAATTGTGACATACTTGTTGCCCCCCCACTCCCCCACATAGTGACTGGATGTGTCCAAGCAAGGGCAAGGAGCAGTTATGCAGTGTAAGAGTGCAGAGTATCCTCCCATCCAAGGTAGACACAAGTAATACAGTGCTTTTTATCTGTCCTTGATTTTGCAGAATGTTCTGGTTTTCTGTCATGTTTTTATACTGTTGATTTATGCTTCTTCTTATTCAGAAAATGCATGGTGTTGCAGAGCCTGTTGCTCCGTGTTTAAGTAGCAATGATTCAATGACCATTAGGTATGTTTGTCTGAGATTGTAAGATGCAAGTAAGCTTTAACAGAAGTTCATTACATTTTTTGAAGACTTGCAGTCTTTACCCGTAAACTAAACAGAATGCCAGTCTGTCATGTGTGGTCCATAACCTGTACAGTAATCCTTTAAGCAATTTATCTTGAGCTTATTTGCTGTTCATTTTTTTACTTTGATCATGTTTTCCCAATGAAACTAGTAGATAGTTGTCAGGCAGCATTTCGTTTTGGCTAAGAAACATTTTTACAAGTGGGGGGTATCACAGAGATTGCTACTTTCAGCATGTTACTTGGTACAAATTTTATAAAGCTGAACGTGTCTGTAGGCTTTTCCCACTTCTTAGCCGTCGCCACAGCAGAACTTTTTTATGCGCCGAGTTGCTAGCTCTGACGCACAACCTTCAACGAAGGTACGCCCATTTACACGTCTCCAACACAGAAGCCGCTCTCGCTGAGAATCGAACCTGACAGCATCTTATTGGGAGGCGACAATGCAACCGCAGCACCACCACCGCAATTTTCATAAAGCTGAATTTAAATTTTAATAGAACTGCAGTGCAAGGAGTAGTAGTTTGAGCTAAGTGCTGCTTGTTTTTTTACACTTCATTTTGACTGACATTCCAGTAATGTATTTAAAAAGTAATTTCCTTGTTCATGCCTCACAACCTTTTTGTTTCCATCTAGATATTAAGTAAGCTGTCGTGTAGCCAATGCATTGAACTTTTTTTTTTCTTCCGCACTCCATTTTGTCTTGAATGGACTCTCATAATTACAGTTTGGCACCCAGGCCGGCGTATTTAATTAAAGTCCCAGTTTTTGCTGTTTTCTAGTTGGTCACACCCTTTCCCGTTGGCCCCACCCATTTAGCGTTCTCCTGCAGCACCCCCCCCCCCCCCCCACACACACACACACACTTTGATTTGAAGCCACCAGCCGCCACTGCATTCACGAAAAAAAAAACTACATCCTAATCTTACAGATATGTACAAAAAGAAGTAAGCACACCCGCTCGCCCGTTTCTGCTTCTTGTCTTTTTCTTACTAATGTGACAAGTGCTGCAATGCTAGTGACAAACCGAGCCTCTCAACTAATTCATACAAAAATCTGCACAAAACAAACAATAATTAGGGGAAAGAAACAACAGTTGGAAAATAGTGGCAACAGTTTTAATGTTTCTTCTACGAATTAATAATGTTGCAATAATGTAGCATCATCATGCATTTTTTTCTAAAGGATAGGAAGTCTGAAGCTAAAATGCAGGTCATTATTTAGTGACTTCAGCTCTCAATAATTTACCAGAAAATTACAAATTTAATGAGGAACAAACCAAAAATATGAGGCGGAATTTTGGATAATTGAGAAGTACAAAGTGAAATCATCTAAGAGGTGCAACAGACGATAGAATTTAGAATGGTAATTTGAATACCCATAGTGCATTGCTTCAAAAGGTGGCAATATTTCCAAAACCTTACTGTGCCTAAACTAAATGCTAAATTAAATGGGTTGTAGAATCTGTCTGTTGGCTTCAGCTTTCCTAGTTTACAAAATATCGGCTAGATAATTTGCTCCCCGCATAGGTAACCCTTGTTAATCAACAATAGATATCCAAGGACGGCCCATTTCTAGTTACATTTTAAACTTGCTTGTATAATTATAGTTGCTTTTTTTTTTTTTGTAGTCCTCTTTATTAGAGGGTGTTTTGTATATAACAAAAGTTATTAATAATGTGTTGTCTGTGTAAAGGTTTTGTGTTATGTTTTGTTGCCGATTTTGATTAATTTCTTATATTTAAGTAACTCTTAAACTATTTTGTATTTGTTTGCTTTTGGTTAAAGCGGCTTGTCAAGCAATGACAGTTCTAAAACAGCCTTCTTTAGAGAAAAACTAAAATTGTGTAGGAAAGTGCCAGTTCTTAACAACTTAGTGAAAGACATGAAATTTGAATAATACAATATATGAAAGCGTACGCACTTTGCAGTTAGTCATTGTTGTCGGTAGTATTCTACATGTAAAATCAGCAGTAATGATTGAACTTTTTAATTGAACGTGATTATATGTTCGCATGTGCCAAACACTGTCATACTAAGGAGTCGTTTGCATACATCTCTTGGGCCTTCTTCACTACCGGAAGTTTTAAGATATTACACAGTGAAACTCTAGCTTGGTTGGCTTTTTCTGTCTTGTTTGTACCATGTGTCATGCCGACGTCACTATGATCCTGCGGCTTGCTACTGCCCATTACGGTAATCACCTCATCGGCAACGTCTTCTAATAAAACATTGCAATCGCACATAAGTAATGCTCTCGGGCATGTCTCTCAGCTGTATGGATTTTTGCATAATGTCCATATTTATGTTTTTTTATTTTTGGTCTGTTCCTTAGAATTTGTGTTTCTCTAGCCTATCACTGAGGATTGATGTCACTAATGAATGGCAGCCATTTGACTTTCATACTTGAGAAAATGCATCTAATGCAAACCTTTAAATATGACAACGTTCCAAGTTTATAAGAGCACTATTTTAATCTTTGCTTGTTTGTGTCTTTCGGCTTTTCCCGGTTAGTAGGGTTACCACCTTCTCAAATGCCCAAAGTGGGACATTTTTGGTACAAACGTCAGATTTTGCAGGGCAAAACATATCCACAGCCAGTACAAAGGACAGAACTCCACTTTTTTTGCCTAAATAAAAGCTTATTCTTGTAGCATTTTAGTTGCTTATTCTGTTTCCTATACCATTTACGTGTTTCAGATACAGAATAACTGCTTTATGCAACTATTACATAAAATATAGGATATTTTTTTTGTCCTAAAATCTCAGGACATTTGCCATTTTTTTAAATTTTTTTGCAGGACACAACTGCCCAAAGAGGGACTGTCCCTCGCAAAGTGGGACAGGTGGTAACCCTACCGGTTAGGGGTCGCCACAGCGGAACTCCAGTCCGCTAATTATTGACAGTAGATTTTTACATTCACGCATGTCACCACACAGAAGACGCTCTAACTTAGAATCGAACAGGCAACATCTAACTGTGAGGCGACAACGCTACCGCAGCACCACCACCACAGTAAGAGCACTATTTTAATAATGCCCCTATTTTTGGGCCTTTGTATCTCTATTATTTTTGGCATTGTCAAGATTTCTTGTGCTTACAAGTTGAGAGATATGCTCCCAACCAATCGTGGACACTTAAAATACTAGCACTTTTATCTTGCGGTATTGTCCGAACATAAGTTTCTTAAGACTCCAATTATTATCGTTATTTATTAGATGTAATTCACCGCTTTTCCTCCTAAGTCATACCCCTTGATTTCTTAGTGCACTAAATTTGGACAAAACAAAAAACAGAGACAATTTTTTACATAGGTGCCTGAATAAAAGCTGTTGTGTTAGCGTGCATTTTCTGAAGCATATAAAGTCTGAAACTCAATTGGACATCAATATTTATTAACTTCTTTCCTCAATGATCTGCCAGAAAACCACAATTTTTAGGAGAAACAGACCACAAATCTTCCGGCTGTTCCTGTTAGGGGAAGTCACAGTCGATTATCTGTTTCCATTTCTTCCTGTCCACTGCATCTTGCTCTGTCACAGCAACCACCCGTATGCCTTTTCTCACCATATCCATATACCTTATTTTAGGCCTTCCTCTTTTCTTCTTACCTGGCAGCTCCATTCTTAGCATCTTTCTCCCAATATACACAGCATCCCTCCTCAGCACGTCCAAACCAATGCAATCTCTCCTCTCTGGCTTTGTCTCCAAACCATCCAACCTGAGCTGACCCTCTAATATACTGATTCCTAATTCTGTCCATCCTAGTCACACCCAGTGCAAATCTTAACATCTTTATCTCTGTCACCTCCAGCTCTGACTCCTCCCTTTTCATCAATGCTACTGTCTCCCACCCATATAACATAGCTAGTCTCACTACCCTCTTGTAGATCTTCCCTTTCACTCTTACTGGTACACATCTGTTACAAATCACTCTTGACACCCTTCTACATCCACTCCACCCTGCCTGTACTCTCTTCTTCATTCCTCTTCCACACTCACCATTACTCTGAACTATTGATCCAAAGTATTTAAACTCATCCACCTTTGCAAACTCTACTCCCTACATTCTCACCATTCCTCTATCCCCCCTCTAATTCACACACATATATTCTGTCTTAGTCATGCTGGCCTTCATTCTTCTCCTCTCTAGAGCATATCTCCACTTCTGCAGGGTGTCCTCAACCAGTTCCCTACTCTCACTACAGATCACAATGTTATCCACAAATACCATAGTCCACGGGGACTCCTGTCTAATCTCATCTGTCAACCTCTCTATCACCATTGCAAATAAGAAAGGGCTCAGAGCTGATCCTTGATGTAATCCCACCTCCACCTTGAATACATCTGTCACTCCTACCGCAGACCTCACCACTGTCACACTGCCCTTGTACATATCCTGTACCACTTTTACTTACTTCTATGCCACTCCTGACTTCCTCATACAGTACCACAACTCCTCTCTAGGCACCTTGTCATATGCTTTCTCTAAGTCCACAAAAACCCAATGCAACTCCTTCTGACCTTCTCTATACTCCTCCATCAACACCTTCAGAGCAAACATCCCATCTGTAGTTCTCTTTCCCGGCATGAAACCAGACTGCTGCCCACTAATCATCACCTCCCTTCTTAATTTAGCTTCCACTACTCTTTCCCATAACTTCATGCTGTGACTGATCAGTTTTATCCCTCTGTAGTTACTACAGCTCTGCACATCACCCTTATTCTTAAAACTCGGTACCAAAACACTTCTCCATTCCTCAGGCATCCTTTCACTTTCCAAAAAAAAAAAAAAAAAAAAAAATCTCTTGTTTTTCCTGCTTTACTGGGTTAGATTAGTCCAGTTTCAGAGTTTGCTGATTCCTGGGCTTTGTTTGTGGTTCCTGTGTACTGTTTCCTTGCCTTATTTGGGGGAAAGGAAGTTACCTTGCTTACCAGTGAGAGGGGGAAGCATTGAGCTGCCTTTTGGTCCAGTTTTGTGAGGTTTCAGACAGTAACTAGTAGTTTATTGGTCATTTGGGGCCAGTTTCTAGCTTTTCCAGCCCCCTGGTATAAAACACGCTAAACGCGTGTTTTCCAGCTTGTACCTACTCAGCACAGACTCCACGTGGGCCAGCAGAGTTATCCAGGCTACAGAGAGCTGAAAAAGTGACTTTTCTTGATAAATAAGTATTTTTTTGTTGCTTTTATCATCTGAATACCTAGCGACTGTATCTCGCCTGCCTTGCTGTTACATTGCAACTGTTTTTTTCTGCATTTAACTTAATTTTGCACTTATAATCTCTGTTTGTTACTTATAAACTGTATTGTAGCATTTCTTCTGTGTTAGCTGTAATAGCTGGTTAATAGCATTTATAAGTGTTTGCTGTACCTGCCTGTTCTTTGAAAAAAAAAAAAAAAAAATCTCTTGTTTTTCCTGCTTTACTGGGTTAGATTAGTCCAGTTTCAGAGTTTGCTGATTCCTGGGCTTTGTTTGTGGTTCCTGTGTACTGTTTCCTTGCCTTATTTGGGGGAAAGGAAGTTACCTTGCTTACCAGTGAGAGGGGGAAGCATTGAGCTGCCTTTTGGTCCAGTTTTGTGAGGTTTCAGACAGTAACTAGTAGTTTATTGGTCATTTGGGGCCAGTTTCTAGCTTTTTCCAGCCCCCTGGTATAAAACACGCTAAACGCGCATTAGCGCGATTTAGCGCGAATTAGCGCGGAGTTGCCACAGTTGCACACTAGGGCAGCGACGGTTAGCAAAGTTGAAACTATTTGGCCCATCTAAATTCCACTCTTCAAATTTTCCCTTAAAACTACCTTCCTTGAACTATACTACTGATCTAACCTGCGTATCCTATAACTAAAAAGATCATCTCTACTTGACTCCAAGTAGACTATACTCTATCTGTAAAACCTAGCACTTGCTCCTACAGTACTTATCACCTTGATACAGCACTCTAGGTATAGTTAGTACCCCAAAAAGGCAAACCACATTTCTTGCTCACCCACATCCCCCGAAAACTCTTTTAAAAGTTTTTTTGTCTATTCCCTTCTAGCATGTCGAGGGATCAGTTGCTAGTGTCCTCTCCTACTCAGCTGGTGAACCTGGGAATATTGAGGCAATGTTACAACTGCCTCATGTACACAGACAACCCTCTCCTCCTCCCACAAAACACAAATACATGCGAGAGATGCACTTATACGGCCAAACTGGAGGCTGAGCTCTCTCAACACAGGACTGGCAAGACCAGACAGGAGGAGAAGGTCACCACATACACTATAGACCCAGTCTCACATAGTACCATCACAACCTCAAATCATACACATATACACACAAAGACATACTCGGAGGCTCTGATCAAAAATCTACCAAAACAGCAGAGGCCACCAAAGCAGACACGCAAACAACTACCACCTCAAAACACAACACCTGCAACACATAGACCTCATAGTCAGAGTGTCAAACAGTCACAGCCCTTAAGGCCAAACACAATGCCAGACACACTAGTCATTGGTGACTCCATAGTCAGACACACTGACGTCCGCTCACCAGACTGAGTAAGGAGAAGGTCACAGTAAGCTGCTTGTCGGGTGCTAGAATCCGCCACATAACACATGCACTCAGGTCTCTCAACAGCAGGTACAAGTACGATTCAATCATTGTCCACGCTGGTGTTAATGACCTGAGACGCACCTCCTGGACTACATGAAAAGAGACATAGAGGAGTTCTCTGATTATGTAGCCCAAGCAGGTATGACCCTGACCTTGAGCAGTATCCTACCTTCACCGAGAATGATGCCACAATACAGAGATAAGATGATCAGCTTTAACAATTGGCTTAAATTCTGGTGTCATTCAAAGGGGATCCAATGTCTGTCTGCCTGGGATGACATGCTGGACAAGCCACGCTGCTTCGCAAGGGACGGCTTGCACTTGTCATCCCTGGTATTCCGGATTCTGGCAAAGGCTCTTGCCACCCCCATAGTGCCTTTTTAGGCAAGGCTCAAATTCTAAACCTACCACCCTAGAACAAAACAAAGAAAAAACTAAGGGTAATGCTGCTCAATGCCAGAAGTCTCAACCTCAAGATGCACGCACTCGAGGCCCTTCTCAGTATGGAGAACATCGATGTCTGTGCTGTGACAGAAACCTGGTTCAAGGCTCCTGAGAGCACCCCAGCACTATCAGGTTTTACCTCATATCATGCGTTCCGGCCCCAAAACCCGGACAACACCAAGAAGAAAGGAGGAGGGGTATCCATATTCATCAAGGACACCCACACCTCAAGATTGGTGGCATCGCACGATGCATCGGAAACCATCCAGGTGCAGTTAACCATAGGCAAGACTGCTCTGCAAATTGTAGCATGTTACAGGCCACCCTCAAACTCAGGAACCTCATATGGCCTTCCTGAAAACACTGGAGGATAAATGTATCTCCAAACACCATCATACTAGGTGACTTCAACTACCCAAATATAGACTGGGAACACTACTCAAGCCCAAACACTCTAGCCCAAAAGTTCCTGGAATTCATAAACTCAAATGCCATGGAACAACTAGTCACCATCCCCACAAGAGGAGAGAACATACTTGATCTCATCATCACAAACATGGGAGCACAATGTTCAGTGCCAGAAGTATACCCCTCACTGGTGAGATCTGATCACAAACTAATCTTGCTGGAGGTCCTCATCCCGCCCCCACCCGAAATGAAAAAGACCACAGTAAAGAATTTCTCGAAAGCCGACTTCACACTCCTAAAGACTAGTGTGGTCTCCTTTAAGGCCCCCGAGCCAGCGGTTAACATTACTCAAACCGCAGAATCACTGACAAATGCCTTCTACCAGCACCTGCAGGGATGCATGGATCAGGCAATCCCAAGCAAAACAAAGACTCTTTGTACCAAAGGCAAGCGTCCAGTTTGGTGGACCCCAGCCATAAACAAACTCTACAACAAAAGGAGAAAGCTACTACAAGATAGAGCAAAATCCTTAAAAGGTAAGACACCGCTGATCACTATAAGTAAAAAGCTGAGAGCTCTCATAAAATCATCCAAAGCTAATTTTGAGAGAAAAATAGCTAAGGACTCTAAAGACAACCATAAGGCATTCTTTAGCTATGTCAGAAACCTAGGAGGAAACTCCCAGATATGCTCAGAATTAGTTCATAATGATGTGAAGATTACTGATCCTACAGACATTGCCAACATACTGGCTGACAGGTTCAGTGCAAACTTCTCCCCACCCCTCTCCCCCTAAAGGAGAGATATCTATACCAAATGATTGTAGCCCCCCAAACATCTCCAACGCCCAGGTGAGAACTGCTCTCACCAAGGCAAAGAACACAGCATCCATGGGACCTGATGGTGTCCCCGGCTGTGTGCTCCATGAACTCAACGAGGAATTAAATCCACAGTTAGGACAGCTGTTTAATCTTAGTCTCGCCTCCGGATACGCACCAGGGAATGGCGCAGCGACTGTGGTCCCACTCCACAAAGGCGGCGCTTCCACCGACCCTGGAAATTACCGCCCCATTAGCTTGACAAGCCTTATCTGCAAAGCCATGGAGAGGATCATAATGGATCTCATAAATAAAGACATAGGGAATTTGCAGACTTTGGATTCAACCCAGTTTGGCTTTGTCAAAGGCAGATCATGCCTTCTAAACTTGGTCGACTTTTTCGAAACAGTCACCAAGGCCATTGATGAGGGAAAGGCAGTCCATACAGCCTACCTAGACCTGGCGAAGGCTTTCAATACAATACCCCACTCAGGTATCATTGAAAAACTCTTCAACTTAAATGTAAACCCGTACATTACAAGATGGGTTGCAAACTGGCTGAGCGACAGAACACACAGGGTCAGGGTTGCTGGTGCCATGTCAGACTCAAAGCCTGTCACAAGTGGTGTCCCACAGGGCTCAGTCCTGGGCCCACTCTTGTTTGGCATCTACTTTTCTGAAGTACAAGCAAACACAGGAGGGTTATGGCTGACAAAGTTTGCAGACGACTGCAAACTGGGTGCCGTAGTTGAAAACACATCCGACACAGATATCCTCCAGAAGGGTCTCACAGAAACGGATAACTGGTGCCAGAGCCATGGCCTTAAGTTAAATGCCAAGAAATGCATAGTCATACCCTTCGGGAAAAATAAGGTCACCCTAGCTACCAAATAGGTGGCAATCCCTGAACACAGAAGAAGTTATTAGGGACCTAGGAACCCAGGTTGACAGTAGCCTTTCATTCGACAGTCATATTGCTAAAGTAGTTAGGAAGACCTTCTACATTGCCCATCTTATCATGAAGGGATTCACATCCAGATCAAGGGAAGTCATAGTCCCCCTATACTCATCACTCATCAGACCAATGATTGAGTACAATGCCCCATTCGGAATGTACCTGACCCGACACTTGCAGCAGCTGGAGAGGCCACAAAAGTTCCTCACCAAAAGGATAAAGGGTCTCAAAAATCTGTCTTATGCTGCCCGACTGAAAGAACTCCAGTTATATTCAGTTGCGTACCGCTTGCTCAGAGGGGACCTATGCCTGACATACAAGGCAATGTCAAACCCAGACCTGATGAACATGCTTCATCTCAAAAAATCTAGATCCCTCAGAGCCACAAGGGCGGGAGACTTAAACCTAGACACGGTTATCAATAGGACGTGCTGGAGGGATAGATTCATCACCCAAAGACTCCCTATGCTGTGGAACAAAATCCCGGTTTATGTGAGGCAAAGCACCTCGCTGGCCTTGTTTAAGAGAAATCTTGACCAATGGATGGGAGATCGCAGATACACCCCAGGGGTTACCTCAGTGTCACTGCTTGACAGAGGCACAGCTAAATAATGGGCATAGTTTCTCCAACCTAAAGGGGTGGCGTAAGCCACAAAACTATGGGCTAGGCTTATAAATGCCCTCGGGCAGATAGCCTAGTATGAACCTATGAACCTATGAACCTAAGATTTCATTAAACAATCTGGTTAAAAAACTGCACTGCCATCTCTCCTAAATACCTCCATGCTTCCACAGGTTTGTCATCTGGACCAATAGCCTTTCCATTTTTCACCTTCTTCATAGCTGTCCTTTCCTCCTCCTTGCTAATCCATTGCACTTCCTGATTTACTATCCCCACTTCATCCAGCCTTTTCTCTCTCTCTTCATTCATCACTGCCTCAAAGTACTCTTTCCATCTGCTCGGCACACTCTCCTTACTTGTGAGTACATTTCCCTCATTATCATTTATCACCTTTACGTGCTACACATCTTTCCCAGCGTGGTCCCTCTGCCTAGTCAATCTGTACAGGTCCTTTTCTCCCTCCTTAGTGTCCAACCTTTCATACAGCTCTCCATACACTGTATCCTTTGCCTTTGCCACCTCTCTCTTCACCACACGCCTCATCTCCTTATACTCCTGTCTACTTTCTTCATCTCTCTGACAATCCCACTTCTTCTTTGCCAACCTCTTCCTCTGTAATACTTTCTTGTACTTCCGCATTCCACCACCAGGTCTCCTTGTCCTCCTTCCTCTATTCAGATGTCACACCAAGCACCTTTCTGTCTCCCTTACCAGCTCTGTTGTCGTTTCCCAGCTATTTAGTAACTCTTCACTGCCATCCATTGCCTTTCTTAACTCATCCATGAACTACACCTCACAATCATCCTTTTTCAGCTTCCACCATTTGTTCATTGGCACTGCTCTCACTCTCCTCCTCAGACCAAAAATGTGAGGTAAAAAAAATCTGGACATTTTGCAAAAATCTGAACAGTTGAGAGGTATGCCAAAAGCCATGAATTTTAGGAGGGATTTAGAGGTACAGAGGTAAACTTGAATCCAGATCAGGGCTTAAATCTAGGAAGATCACACTGGCATGTGCAGTAGCGAACAACAACCAAGTCCAACCCAATTATTCATGAGTTGACGCCCCAAGAACTATGCAAGCAATAATGCCAAAAATAGTGTATGTTACTGTGGAAATTATGCCTGCCAAGGGGTGTTCTGAGGCAAAATACACCCATGGAAGGGTGTTATTTCCACAATAACACACACCCTGGAGGCCATTATTACACTTAGAGAATGGGCTGTTTGTAAAATTGTTGTGTTTTACTTACTTTTTTATTACTATATTATTTTTTAATATATTTTTGATGCAAAATAGTTCCTCTGCCTAATGTTTCAAACTTGCCATAGTATATGTTAATGGTGTTGAAGGAAACATTTTGCATCCAAAATATAATAGTTAAAAATATCCAGGTATTTACTTTATTATTTGGTCCATTACTCTTAAAACATTTGGTTTATTGCCAGTCATTAGACATTGAAATTGCTAAATAATGACATACATTTGAGTTTCAGACTTTTTTCCTTCAGAAAAGTCAGGCCACCATAAATTCTTTTATTTAACTAAGTTTGCAATGTTTTAAAAGCAATAACTAAAATCTGTCCTATTTTTGAGCCTTTGACCCTCTTTATATTAGGCTTTATCCAGATTTCTTCAGGTAATCTGCCCATCCTGATAGTAGGCTCTTTATTTTTTGGTTCATTGTTTATTTATTTATTATTTATTAGCATTTGCTGACCGGAAAGTCCACTGGGTCAGGGACCCATCTTCAATTGATGCCAAGGGAAAAAAGCTCCACAATGTATTACAGAGACAGACAATGTTTAACAACAAAATTAAAAAAAGTACTACATGTATGGCAGGCAGTAAAACATATTACTATTTACAATTCAATAGGGTTACAATAGTATGCAATGGGAATCATTCCATAGGTTAAACTGTTACATCAATAGAAAAGCTAGGAGTATGGTACAGTAGTTAGTTTGGTGACAGTACAGTGATTCTGTATAGTAGGTGTACATTAGTTTTTCCGAAGAGAAGTTTTATAGTGTTTGGTGAAATGTGGTGTTTAAGGGGGTTTGTTACTAAGACAGGTGAAGGATGGATTCGTTAGGAAATGTGTTTTTAGTGGTACTTTGAAGGTTTTTGGGTGGTCAGTTTTGGTTATTTCACATGGTATTTTGTTCCATAGTCTGGCGATGGAATGGGAGAAGAAACGTTGTCCAGCTCTTTTGCTGGGTTTTTTTACAGAAAGCATGAGTGTACTGGACAATCTTAGTGTTCTTGTAGAGGTGTAAGTTTGTAGGATTGAACTGAGGGCAGTACATTCATTAGGTTTATAGATTACTTTGTGGGCTTAGGTTAATTAGGTAGAGAGCAGCTGGTGGGAGAATTCTAGCCATTTTAGTTCAGTGATTGCCTAGCAGTGATAACAACGGTTTGTTTTTTTCAGAGGCAAATTTGGCTATTTTGTTGTAGCAGTATTGTAATTTATTATGAAGAGTTATATGAAGATTGGTAAAGATAGCACTGCCATATAGAAGGGAAGGGATGAGTAGGGTATTGGCTAGTTTTGTTTTGGTATATTTATTCATGCAGAGTTTGTGGCAATAAAGTTTTCCTAGTTTGAAGTGGGTTTTCTTTATTGCATTTAGGATGTGAGGTTTGTAGGTGAGTTTGCTGTCTATTGTTATTCCTAATAGTTTGGCTGTATGCACCAATTCTATTTGTGTGCCATCTTTGGCTAGGATTTTGAAGTCAGTATCAGGCGATTTTGCAGAGGAAAGTAAAGGTTTGTTTTTTGGGGGGGGGGGTTAGCATAAGTTGTGCATTGATATACCAAGATTCGATAGAGGTAAATGCTTTTTGATAGTGGTGAGAGTACGTTTGTTTTGCTGCCAGTCATTAGACACTGAAGTTACTAAATAATGACATACATTTGAGTTTCAGACTTTTTCCTTCAGAAAATTAATTCTAACACAAATGCTTTTATTTAACCAAGTTTGTAATTTTATAGGAAAAGTAATTAAAATCTGTTCCTACTTTTGAGCCATGGTCATTTACAATTGCTGCTGCTGCCAGTGGTCAGTCTCTCTCTCTCTCTCTCTCTCTCTCTCTCTCTCTCACACACACACACACACACACACACACACACACACACACACACACACACACACACACATCTCCCACTGCTTTAAAAAATGCACTCTAATACAAATCCTAATATTCAAGTAACTTTGTGATTTTTTAACAACAATATTTAAAACATATTCCTGTTTTGAGCCTTTGTTCCCCATTTATTTTAGGCTTATCCAGATATTTTCAGCTAAGAGGTCAGTAGGTATGCAAACCTCTTAACTGCTGCTGCCAGGGATTGCTTGATCATTTCCACTTCTCTCTCTCTCTCTCTCTCTCTCTCTCTCTCTCTCTCTCTCTCTCTCTCTCTCTCTCTCTCTCTCTCTCTCTCTCTCTCTCCCCCTCCCTCTCTCTCTTGCTCCCAGTCTCTCTCTCTCTCTCTCAGTCTCACACACACACACACACACACACACACACACACACACACACACACACACACACACACACACACATAAACACACACACACACACACACACACACAGGTGGGAATTCAACAAAGCCTACACAGAGTGATTTTTCCATGTAGGCATAGTGGTATGGGCCCGACATGAAAACTGGCAGCCGAGTGATATGGTAAACAGAGCAGAGGGGCGTGCACGAGCGTGCAGACATGGAAGAGTCCGTAGAATGAAAATCACCTCATAAGCAGGTGAAATCCATGCAAATTAGGGTGATTTGTGATCCAGTAAGCAGAAAGGAGCCGTGTTTATGTCAGAAATGTACACAGAAATTAACTGTGTACAAAAATATAAAAATTAAACAGGGGCTGTAAAAGCCCAAAAAGAAGACTGTATATTGCAATGTACGCATGGAGATTGGGGGAGGACAACTACAGTTTTATTGATATCCAGTGGACAATAATGCCACTGGCCTTAGATTTGGACATTGGCATGCTTCTTCGACTGTATTCATACCATATGTGCAACTGTCATTGTTTCGTTTAGTCGCCTAACATCCGGGTACATTTCTGCACATAACTGTGCTTTTGCACAGACAGCTGACTGTTTCATGTATCACATATTTGCATAGCATTCACATACAAATGGGGTGTGTTGCAAATACCAACATTGCCCATGCAACGTTCGTGTTACAAGCAGTCTTACACGCCCCTACAGGAGTTTGCTGAAAAGCTTTGCAGACATCTTTCCTTGCTGTACTCTCACTCTACTCATACACACCGGAGGCTTCATATATCATGGCCTAGGCTTTGCTGTGTGTTATGTCTATTTGTGGTGTGGGCATGGCTGTGGGTATGTCCCACTGTCATCATTTGTAAAGGTGACAGCCCTATACATACTTCATGTAGACTGCTGTGTCATTTGACATGTCCGCACATACCTGCGCCCAATACTGAACTTCCTACTGCAGCGCTTTTCATACCTTCTGAGTTATGTTGAAGTCGATAATGCTGTTTCCGCAGACATGAATCTGTTTCTGATCATACCTCAAAACCTCCTAGTGCAAAAATCTGGACAAAGTCTAACATGATGGGGGGACAATTAGGGGCAGGTTTTAAATATTGCTCTTACAAATGCTGATAGTTGACAGAATAATAGGTTTTGCATTAGTATGACTTTTCTGAAGGATTTGGAGTCTTAAACCCAGATGGTTTCATTATTTAATGACTTCAGTTCTCAGGTATTTGCCAGAAAGGTACACATTTTAAAAGGAACACACCAAACATATGAGGCAGAACTCTTCACATTCTGCGTAAATCTGTACAGTTGTGAGGTATGTTTCTGATACAGGTTATCCATTTTCTTACACCAATACACACAATGTATGGCGGCATCACAGGCCAGATGCCATTACATTTATATTGCAGGACACACCCACCCAGAGGGTTGTATTCATCACAAAGGCCAAAAGGTGCTTATCCACACTAATTATTCTATCATGTACCTTATGTGTACGCCGGTATTTGCGATTTCAGTCAGTGGCAGAGCTCACGTACGAGTATGGGGGACTGGACACTGTATCGGTGACACTGCATGACACCCTGAGGGACACATTTCTTTTGAATGTATTAACCTTCCACATTGACTTTCACAGGGCATACATTGTCATTCACATTTGTCGAAGTACATGCTTTTGACTTGTACATGTTTTGTTATTTGTCCTGACGTCCTTCTTCTCACCTGTCCACCTAGTATCACTAGTTCTGTACATTTATTTAGGACGGGTTATCTTCATACCTTTCACCTGTACACACTATGGGTAAACACCCCGAGGTTTGACCTATGATCTTGTTACACTTGTCATAATAATGTGCCTTTCTGGTAAATTACTGGCTAGGCATTATGGACTGTGCGGTTAGATAATAATGACTGACATTTCTATTTCATGATTACTAACCCTCATAACATTCATATTCCTGACTATGCCATTATTCTATCAACGTTCTGACTTTGTCTGGGGTATATTTAATATAGTCCCTATTTGTATTTCATGTACTATGCCTTAGTCCAGCTGTCTTATTCTGACAGTTTGGCAGGTATGGTTATCATCTTGGTCGTATGCATGTCCATCCATGATAATCGCCTACATGACACTGATATAGGTCCCTACGTCTTCCCCCAATGGTTTACACAATATCCAATAGATGGGATGAACCTTTTTGGAAAATATAGGCATGTGCTATACCCACATCACTCCCATGGGGCGGACCTAATAAATCTGTGCCAACCAACGCCTAGGCCCATTTCTGCATACCCATGATTCCCATACGTGACACCCCTCCACAGTACCCATTAGACATGTTTAATGTGAGCGATAATAAAGTGTGAAGACACTTCTAAGCACTCCCCACTCTCCGGATATCAGGTCGTACATCATACATTCTATCGACCCATGTGTTATTACCCTTGCACCTGCTACTGTTGCATGTACAGCTATATCGTATTTGCAGGTGTGACTTCTTTTGCATCAATGACGGTTGACACTTCGTATGGGATCAATTTTTGGGGTCCTGCAATGGACACCTATATTCATGTTTAAAGTGTAGAACTTGCCGGCCTGTCACACTGGTACTTTCCGGCCAATGGTTTGGAAAGCAGCGGTTTATTCCCCTTTCATGCATGTCTGTCTGTCTATCCATATAGCTGTACCGTGGTCTATTTATGTACATGTGTTATATCTACAGGGACATATGTTTGTTGTGTATAGATATATACATGTACATATATACATATGTCTGTACATTCCTCATTTCATAATTTGCTTTGGTTTACATCTGTGGATTATGTGTATACACATATACCTATATCCATATCATACCTTTCAACTGTACAGATTGTCACAGAATGTACAGCTGTTTGCCTCTTATCTTCGGTCTTTTTTTCATAATCTTGTGTCTATCTGGCAATTTAGTGGGATATCATTAAAGACTGACGTTGGAAAATAATGACAAGCAGTTCAGGTTACGACTTCATACCCTTCAGAGAATCCATGCTAGTGACACACCTGTTATTCTATCCACTTTCTATGTTTGTTCTGACACATATCTGGGGATTGTCCCTATTTGTACCAGTAGTTTGCATGGCTTTGTCCGGTTTCATACTTTACGGGGTTAACAGGTTTGAGCCATGTATACATAACGTGGAGAAAACAGCATTCATTTGCTATGCTGTGAGTGGATTACACACGAGCAGGCGCACTTGCATATCCATATTGTGGGTTACATATGTTTAATAGATATTTGTGCTTATGTGGCCTTTCATACTTCTGACTGTAACACTTACATATCTGTAGTCCGGTTTATGGACTGATGCGAAACACACGTTCACCTTTACATATTTAAATGTGTGTACAGCATGAACGCATTCATTACACTTTAAAGTTATATGTGCAGTGGTCGTAGGTCAACCGGGACTGCATTCACGTTGGCTGGATGCCAGAAACACTATTCTCTTGCTGTTTTGCCTCATTTATATGCATACTCAAAGTACTTAGCTACATCAACATATGTCTCACCGCTTCACTTACAACACAGGCATCCATTCTCCTGCTGGGAAAAACACGGTACTACATATTACACATTCCCTATTGCCTACTGCTGTGGACCCCAGCTGCATTGTTAATCACTCCAAGGATATGCAGAACACCAAGGCATATAGTCGTGGCACATACAGGTCTTTGATTGTCAGGGTGTTCATGTAGTGATCTGGGTTTAGGCTTGTCCGCCTGGTGAACGGAACTTCCCTGGCCGAGTTCAAATGTCAGATGAGGCATATGGACAGGGAGTTTCTCCCTATTATGAATTTTTTACCTGTGTTTAGAGACACAGGTGTTTGGACACCTGTGAGCAGCTTATTCTGTTGGCAATACATATTATGGGTGGGGTTGTTACAGTCCATACTCCATGGTGAGGGGTGTTCCCATTCACATTTGACTATTACCTGTATTCATTCATACGGGGATTATTATCTTGGACATGATGTGGCTACAGGTATGCAGTTGTACATTACACAAATGTGAAGGGTTGTTACTGTAAATATGTACGGACCATACCTCTCAACCTCTTAGAGCAACAAATCTGTGCAAACCCTACATGATGGGGGGACTAATAGGGAGACATTTTAACTATTGTCCTTATAAGCTTAGAACGTTGATAGAATACTAGGTTTTGCATTAGCATGGCTTTTCTGCAGGATGTGGTGTCTTAAACTCAAAATAATTCTCATTATTTAGTGATGTCAATCCTCAGCTATTTACTGGACAGGCGAAGATTGTCGGAGGCACACAACAACAATATGAGCCAACACTCTGGTCATTCTGCGAATATCTGGACAGTTGATTGGTATGGTACGGACCTCTGTAATACACTGTTGTGTTCTGGCACAGCAGTAGCTCAGCAAAAAAGACAGAAGTCGGCACGTGCTGGCAGACAGTTGGGTTTCAGACTTCATATTCTGGACATTAATGCCAGTGTGCAAACTGTCATTCTATGATATATCTATGTTTATCCATCCAAATGGAAATATTCCTGCTTTCACCTGATATAAATTCTAGGGATCTCTCTCCTTTGAGATCTCCATACTCCTGCTCCTCTCTACCCTCCAGCTTAACCAAACTTAGCTGACACTCACTTGACTCCAAGTATGTAAATATTGTAAATATCTGTATTGCCACAAAAAATCTGAATTTGCACTGTCTTATTATGCACATCTTATGTATGTGTATTTCCTGACTGTATGAATTTTACTCTTGTATTTTACCTTTAACATGATGTAACCTTTATTTCATTGTATTGCTTATAGAGCTTTTCTCCCCGGGCCTCCACTGAAAATGGGCACTTCTTGGCTGAGTGGACTTCCCTGGTAATCAAACTGACAATAAATAAATAAATAGATAAATTCTAAGAGCTATCTTTGCAAATTGACCCTGCTTTTGGACCTTTGTCTCACTTGTATTCATGGCTCTGTCCAGATATCTAGCTCACACAGGTTGACAGGCATGGCCGGTCACGCCTGCACACAGTAAGTATCCCTCACACTTGATCAGGGTTATCCTCACCCTTATGCAGTTTGCCACTATGCGAATGTGTGCAATATATTCTCCTTCCTATTCGTGTCAGAACATGTGCGTCACAGGAAGGTGTTTTATCCTGGGTAGTAGGTTATGCATGACCACGTAGGTCTGGACAGTGTCATGGACCTCTACTTCACGTTCTAACTTGTGTCCAGATATCTACAGGTTTGGACATCATGCCATCATACCCATTCTACTATTTACATAGGTTAGTTATCCCATGAGGGACATCCCAAAAATTGAACAAGACCAAAACAAGACAAATACGAAGATTCTTTTGGCTTTCCAAAAATGTGCAGGGGGGTTTACATGCAGGGGATACATGGTTTGCAATCCTGAAACTGCCTAGGGTGACAATACCTACTACATATGCGTAGGGGTCACTATGTGTAGCTGTGTCTGCAATGAACCAATAGGCCAAGTACGTCTGGATTTGGTGGACGTTCTGGTATGGGGGTGGGTTGTGTGATGTGGAGGGTATGCTGGGTAGGCCATTATGCATCCAGGTGTGTTGCATTTGTTATAGCCAGTTCCATCAGGACCAATCTGTGGGTATGTGATGGTGACATATCTATACATTTGTATCACACATTTCCATATTCATATGTTTGTGGGATTGTGTTGTAAACTATGGTCTGTCTGCCTGTCTTGCAGCTGTTTCTCCATGTGTTTGTGTTTCTTTCCACTTCACCCGCTGCCCCCTGGTACACCTCCGATTCACCTTTTCTGCATACGACACAGTATCGCCTTTGCAGATTTTACCGTTACCCATCCACCCTCGCACGCAAATTCCTCACACCTGATAGATCACTACTTTGGTTGTTGGCTCATGACACGGCCAGAGTAGCACATTGACTACCCTACACGTTTTGGCTATCTTTATGGTTGTGTGGACTACCCTGCCATGTTTGCTTTCCACATGCTATACTTCATGCATGTAGGTACATGCCCATACTTCACTTTCATAACTTGGTTGGTATACCCGGGTACTACCCGTTCGACTGTGTCACATACAAGTTCGGCTTATATCGCTGACTTCCGGATTTTGCAAACCTGTTGTACTCATTGGTAGGATGGCACCTTTTCCTTTGTCCATGCTATTCCTTACACATATCTGACTGATGTAGACAATGCCTCCCCACAGTTGACGGTAGTGTTTCCACCTTTTCAATTGGCCACAGTGTGACATTTGCAGTGAACACAGCATATTTTACAGGCCGACACATACCCACGGTCAGTTCGGCAGATAGAACTTACAGTTCTTGCCTACATCTCAGCTTAGTCTTGTAGCGATTCGGTGGCTTATTCTGTTTCTTATGACATTTATGTAATATACGTACAGAGAGAAACTGTTTAATGCAACTATTACATGATGTCTGAGGGATAATTATGTCCTATAATCTATGGACATTTGCCATGTTTGCCAGTTTGTGTCAGGACACATCTGCCCACAGAGGGACTGTCACTCGCAAAGTGGGACAGCTGGTAATCTTGGTCAACGGTATGGATTATACTGTTCCTTTTGGCCTACATGTGTCCTTATTGTTGTAGCTGCTTCTATGCTCCTTCTGTTTTGTTTACATGCGTATTCTATTTCCTATCACATTTGGTATGTGAAATACGGACATACCTTTTGTATGTGACTATTACATCCCTTGTGGGATATGATTCGGACATACGGTCACTACATATATCTACATTTCTCCTCGTGTATTTTGTTATGGACACATCTGCACAGCTATGTACCCTCCCACACATTATGGGTCAGCTGGTGACCCTCTCCATTGGGCTGGACGTACCTCCTGGTGGCGCGCTAACATACTTTTTACTTCCACATGGTATAGCTATCAACACTACGTTGGACTACGGGCACATGGTTTTCATGTCATTTGTTCAAGGGTAGGGACCCGTTATTCCCTACCGTGCATTTGTGTTTGCTTCTTCATTTACTGTTCGCAGGGACAGTCTTGCATGCTTTGCATACGTTTCAGTCTCCACAGACACTGATAGGTGTGATTACTATTGCAGGTGGAATATAATATTCAGCAGTTTAGGTTGCTCATCGACAGCCGACATTGGCACGCCTCCCTGCGCAACTTCGATACGCCCCATGCACTCGTGCACATTTCCTATGCACGTGGCTGTGGTGGCTGCGCGCCTTCATTACTATACATATGGCACGACTACTCCATATCTATGCCGCATGGCCGGCGCAATCCTTACGCCGGCCTTGCGCCGAGCTTCATGAATTAAACACTTGTAGTCAGGGGTTGTTGGTTCAAAAACCACACTTCCCAACTATACAATGCTGTTATATTTACATCAGTATTGTAGTGTAAAGTCAGACCTATAAACCAGGGCCAACAATAATATGTTGAAAAGTGTAATTATTATAACTGGAACATGCATATGTACAATATATGCACATATCCATGACTGCTTGATGCACTTAGTAATATACTGTGCATCTGTTATGAGCTTTGTTGTCTTAACAGTGGAAAAGTTATTTATTAAGAGATGGTAGTGTTAATCATACCTCTCAGCTCTCCAGATTTTCACAGAACGCTCAGATTGTTTCTTCATATTCTCATTCTGTTCTTCATAAAATGTGTGGTTTTCTGACAAACCACTGAGATTATCTGAGGACTTGATCTCACTAAATAATGACATATGTTTCAGTTTCATACTTCAAATCATTGCAAAATGTATGTTCAAACAAAGCCTGTTACCCCAGCAATTTTCTAAGTTTATAAGATTTATATTTAAAATATGCCCTTAGTTTTGGGCCTTTGTCCCACCATTTTGTCAGGGTTTGTCCAGATTTATTGTGCTAAAAGGTAAAGAGTTATGAGCAGATTAGAGTTAAAGAATTGCGCACATGTGCATTTTATGCATACCTCTCAACTGTACAGACTTTTTGCAGAATGTCCAGATTTTTGCCTCATAGTTTTGGTCTGTTCCTCATAAAATTTGAGGTTTTCTGGCAAATCATTGAAGACTGAAGTCAGTAAATAACAGTAAATAATGACAGACATTTAAGTTTCAGAATTTATAACCTTCAGAATATACATAATAATGCAAAACCTGTTAGTCTAGCAACTTCATAGGTTTATAGACGCAATATTTAAATTTCATCTCTTTTCCTGGCCCTTTGTCCCCTCCCCCATTCTTTCTGGCTTTGTTCAGATTTCTTGCACTGAGAGATTGAGAGGTATGATTGTATTTTTCTATCACCCCACCCATTTTCTTTTGGGAGGTTATTTTACTTAATTTTTGTTTTATGTATAATTTTGTATTTCTTTGTTGTTACCTTTTTTTAATTTCTTATTATTTTTAATTGTGTTTTTTTTATTTATAATTATTTATAATATTGTTTATCTTTATCTTTTTTTATAAATTCATTATTTCCATTTTTTCTGGTTATGTTTTATTATTGCATTTTAAAGTTTTATTTTATTACTACAACACAGCAAGGTAGGCAGTTTCCCCTTGATCCTTCTATGCTCACTCAACCAGCTAAAGCAACAAGGCCCAGCACTTCTGTGCTGCAGCCTGGCCACACACCCCTGCTCTACCTGGAGCCTCAGGTAGTTCTGCCGCAGAGGATAGGCCTGTGGTTCCCTATAGGAGCAGTGGCAGAGGTGGTGAGTTTGTCACCTCAGCTGAACCACCAGGTATGGTGCAAAGCTTTGTGCACCGCATAAATGCTGCATGCCTACGCCAAGTGGAGTCATTGCTCTCCATCATTGTCCTGAATAACACAAGGACATGCAGATGTCAGACACTGCAGCCATCGCTGCAGTGGGGCAACAATGATGACAGTCCAGTGGGTGAGGACTCAATCTCACTGTCACCCAACTTGATTTCCATGGGTTCTTGATTTCCCCACCCTCACCCCAACCATGCTGTTCACTCACCACTTGTGTCCTTCACCAAAATCGTGTCTTTTCTCACATGTCTTGTCTGTCAGCAACTGCTTCCTCACATTGCCAACTTGCCTGCTCCAGACATGCCTATGTGCTTTCCCCAACATTCCTCTCTTTCCTCAAAAAAAAAATGGGACACCTGTCCCTCCAAAAAATCATCCCATACATAGCTTTCCATTTCACACACGTGTCTATGTGACACACTTAATTTAGTCCAATTGGCTACACAGCACAATTATGTTGTCACCTCTTTCTCTGGAGGCAACAGTCCAAATTCAGCTAAGGTTCTGTACATGTGATCAGTTGTTACTGTTGAAGAAATTGATAGCCATGGTTCTTTCCAACAGCCTTCCTGCACAATCCTGCCCTCCTTTCACTTTGTTTTTCTCCCTGCTTGCTCCCCTTTTCAGCACTTTCCTGTCTCACCCATTTATTTTCTTTAAAGCTACATAACATATTCCTATAAGATCCAGACTGTGAAACGTGCATCACAAGGTACACATTACAATCATGTCACTAAAAGAATACCGAAACAGGAACACACCATGGTGGCAGCATGACATGAGTGGAATACATAGACAATACTTACCATCTGGCTGGCCCTCCTTGAGTGGGTCAGATTTCACAAATGATCTCACAAGTAATCTCCCAGAAGGAGTCGTGCATGGCCTGTGCCATGGTTCCTCATCATCATCGTTATCCTGCTCTCCTCCCTGATCTTTGGAGTCAAAATCCACTAGCAGAGACCGAGCGAAACAATTTTGCCCCCTGCGGATGGGTGGACTGGCATGAGTCCCAGACTCTGTAACATAACATATCTCTTTAACATAGTAATAATAAGCCATAATGGTAATAGATAGCATTAATATGGATACTATTGCAACATTTCCAAAAACTAAATACAATATGGAATTAATATTATTGGGATGTGTCAGTATGGTGTGAATTAGTTCATCTGTAGTATTGCTGTCACAACATGCAATATATCCAGCCATAACACAGTACTATTTGGCTGTTATGACAGTCAGAGTGGCAAGGATAACACATTTGCAAGACATCTATGTCATAAGTAGTGCAGTGATGCAATTTAAGAAATGGATCAGAAGACATCTGTGTTAACATCAAAGTTGTGCAGGAAAACCTGTCATTAATAGCATACTTAGTGGATATGAAACAGAACAGAGCTAGGAGACATAATTCAAAATGTAAGAAAAACACCTAATGTTGCCTGTAAGCAACTACACACACACACACACACACACACACACACACCTGATTACCTTTGTGTATAATTCACATGCCAAGGAATGGTATTGTCATGTGTTACTAATACGTAACAATATGCAGTTAAGATATCTATCGAGGTTTGCAAACATTACTGAACAATATCAGCTGCAGCATATACATATTATGGCTATAATGACATGACATCAACAAGTAATGTGTTAGCATGCATTTTCTTAGGAATATGAAGTCTGAAACTCATTATTTTATAACTAACTTGAATCTTCACTGGTTTGCCAGAAACCTAGGAGGCAAAAATACGGATAGTTGATAGGCACAGTTTGTGTGTTGCCATAATAAATTGTTTTGGAATCCTGCTGTAGAGGATACAGTTTTGAATGTAAAGGGATGTGAAACTTGACTAGCAGAAGAAATGTCTCTCTGCATGATTATAAGGCAACATGAGAAACAAAACTGAATGTAACAGGATATGAAACATTAATAGACAAACTGGCTTTATGCTTCTCCGTGGTTAAACAAAAGATATCCCCTTGCCATTTTATTCCCACTGGCTTCTTTAAAAGGAGCAAGAAACTCGCAGAAACCCCTTTTTTATGTGCTGGATTCTCTTAAATCAACACCCAGACAGTCTGCAGAATCAGTAATGCTGGAATGAGAACAACTTAAGTTAACATTGATGCTAACTGTATTATTCCATTAAAAATACAGTCAAATGTTCTACAGTTCCATCGTGAAACATACTTGCTATTGCATACCATTCATGTGCATATGATCTATTTTCATTGGTTTTCCTGTTTGTTAACTGGACAATGAGCAAACAAGACTACATACTAGCCTTATAGATGCATTCGCAGACAATACATTCAGGCAGGGGTGGCTTGTGCTATTGGGTTGCAGGACTGCAGCCCTCTAGCTCTACAAAAGAAAGAAGTGAATAAGAAAAAAACAGACAAATGAAAAAATAAATAAAAACAACACAAGTCCTAGAACTCATGCATGCACACTCGCAGCATTTCCATGCATTTCCCAAGTCCGGAACTTGTGCATGCACACTCACAGAATTTCCTGAGTCCGGACTGCTACTGAACCAGTCCGGAGCATCCACACAGACTCCACACTGCTGGTAAGACAGTCCGGATTAGGAAAACAGCCTGCAACAGCAAAGATGCTAGAAGTCTATACAGTTACATACCCTTCAGAAAAATGCATGCTAAAGCAAGACCTGTTATTCTGTCAACTGTCTAAGTTTATACAAGAGCAATTTTAGTACTGTTTTTATGTTCCCCCAATATATTTGGCCTTGTCCAGATTTCCTGCATTAAGAGGTTGAGCGGTACGAGCAAATAAATCGGTTTATAGAATTAGGTATATCCAAATCTCTCAACTGTCCCCAATTTTGGCTCAAAATATTGCTCTCCCCCTAATACTCCCTCCACAAAATGACAAATTTGGATGAAAACGTGGAGGGTTTGCAATTAATAAATAATTGTAATAATCAGACTAATAGCTTACTTTTAATTTCAGAAATGCATGTAGATTCTCTTATTTTGTCAGCTGCTCAAGTTAACAGTACTAATATTAAAAAGTGTCCCTTCTTTGACAGGTTCCCAGCTGTATTGTATGACTATTTTATATTTTTGCATCACATTTTTGGTCTGTTTTTCATAAAATTGTGGTTTTCTGGCAAATTAGTGGCAAATGATTAAAGACTGAAGTTAGAAAATAATGACAGACATTTGAGTTTCAGATTTCATACCCTTCAGAAAATTCATACTAATGTAAGACCTACTATTATTCTATTATCTTTCTAAGTTTATATGAACAATATTTAAAATTTGTCCTTATTTTTGGGCCTTTGTCCCACTTATATTTATGGCTTTGTCTAGATTTCTTGCTCTGAGGTTGAGAGGTATGACAAATGTGTCAGGCCATCACCGTCAGACAGAGACATTTCAAATTGTGACATACTTGTTGCCCCCCCACTCCCCCACATAGTGACTGGATGTGTCCAAGCAAGGGCAAGGAGCAGTTATGCAGTGTAAGAGTGCAGAGTATCCTCCCATCCAAGGTAGACACAAGTAATACAGTGCTTTTTATCTGTCCTTGATTTTGCAGAATGTTCTGGTTTTCTGTCATGTTTTTATACTGTTGATTTATGCTTCTTCTTATTCAGAAAATGCATGGTGTTGCAGAGCCTGTTTATACTGTTGATTTATGCTTCTTCTTATTCAGAAAATGCATGGTGTTGCAGAGCCTGTTGCTCCGTGTTTAAGTAGCAATGATTCAATGACCATTAGGTATGTTTGTCTGAGATTGTAAGATGCAAGTAAGCTTTAACAGAAGTTCATTACATTTTTTGAAGACTTGCAGTCTTTACCCGTAAACTAAACAGAATGCCAGTCTGTCATGTGTGGTCCATAACCTGTACAGTAATCCTTTAAGCAATTTATCTTGAGCTTATTTGCTGTTCATTTTTTTACTTTGATCATGTTTTCCCAATGAAACTAGTAGATAGTTGTCAGGCAGCATTTCGTTTTGGCTAAGAAACATTTTTACAAGTGGGGGGTATCACAGAGATTGCTACTTTCAGCATGTTACATGGTACAAATTTTATAAAGCTGAACGTGTCTTTAGGCTTTTCCCACTTCTTAGCCGTCGCCACAGCAGAACTTTTTGATGTGCGGAGTTGCTAGCTCTGACGCACACCCTTCAACAAAAGTACGCCCATTTACACATGTCTCCACCACAGAAGCCGCTCTCGCTGAGAATCGAACCTGACAGCATCTTATTGTGAGGCGACAATGCAACCGCAGCACCACCACCGCAATTTTCATAAAGCTGAATTTAAATTATAATAGAACTGCAGTGCAAGGAGTAGTAGTTTGAGCTAAGTGCTGCTTGTTTTTTTACACTTCATTTTGACTGACATTCCAGTAATGTATTTAAAAAGTAATTTCCTTGTTCATGCCTCACAACCTTTTTGTTTCCATCTAGATATTAAGTAAGCTGTCGTGTAGCCAATGCATTGAACTTTTTTTTTCTTCCGCACTCCATTTTGTCTTGAATGGACTCTCATAATTACAGTTTGGCACCCAGGCCGGCGTATTTAATTAAAGTCCCAGTTTTTGCTGTTTTCTAGTTGGTCACACCCTTTCCCGTTGGCCCCACCCATTTAGCGTTCTCCTGCAGCACCCCCCCCCCCCAACACACACACACACTTTGATTTGAAGCCACCAGCCGCCACTGCATTCACGAAAAAAAAAAACTACATCCTAATCTTACAGATATGTACAAAAAGAAGTAAGCACGCCCGCTCGCACGTTTCTGCTTCTTGTCTTTTTCTTACTAATGTGACAAGTGCTGCAATGCTAGTGATAAACCGAGCCTCTCAACTAATTCACACAAAAATCTGCACAAAACAAAAAATAATTAGGGAGAAGAAACAACAGTTGGAAAATAGTGGCAGCAGTTTTAATGTTTCTTCTACGAATTAATAATGTTGCAATAATGTAGCATCATCATGCATTTTTTTCTAAAGGATAGGAAATCTGAAGCTAAAATGCCTGTCATTATTTAGTGACTTCAGCTCTCAATAATTTACCAGAAAATTACAAATTTAATGAGGAACAAACCAAAAATACGAGGCGGAATTTTGGATAATTGAGAGGTACAAAGTGAAATCATCTAAGAGGTGCAACATACGATAGACTTTAGAATGGTAATTTGAATACCCACAGTGCATTGCTTCAAAAGGTGGCAATATTTCCAAAACCTTACTGTGCCTAAACTAAATGCTAAATTAAATGGGTTGTAGAATCTGTCTGTTGGCTTCAGCTTTCCTAGTTTACAAAATATCGGCTAGATAATTTGCTCCCCGCATAGGTAACCCTTGTTAATCAACAATAGATATCCAAGGACGGCCCATTTCTAGTTAGATTTTAAACTTGCTTGCACAATTGTATTACTTTTTTTTATTTTTTGTAGTCCTCTTTATTAGAGGGTGTTTTGTATATAACAAAAGTTATTAATAATGTGTTGTGTGTGTAAAGTTTTTGTGTTATGTTTTGTTGCCGATTTTGATTAATTTCTTATATTTAGGTAACTCTTAAACTATTTTGTATTTGTTTGCTTTTGGTTAAAGCGGCTTGTCAAGCAATGACAGTTCTAAAACAGCCTTCTTTAGAGAAAAACTAAAATTGTGTAGGAAAGTACCAGTTCTTAACAACTCAGTGAAAGACATGAAATTTGAATAATACAATATATGAAAGCGTACGCACTTTGCAGTTAGTCATTGTTGTCGGTAGTATTCTACATGTAAAATCAGCAGTAATGATTGAACTTTTTAATTGAACTTGATTATATGTTCGCATGTGCCAAACACTGTCATACTAAGGAGTCGTTTGCATACATCTCTTGGGCCTTCTTCACTACCGGAAGTTTTAAGATATTACACAGTGAAACTCTAGCTTGGTTGGCTTTTTCTGTCTTGTTTGTACCATGTGTCATGCCGACGTCACTATGATCCTGCGGCTTGCTACTGCCCATTACGGTAATCACCTCATCAGCAACGTCTTCTAATAAAACATTGCAATCGCACATAAGTAATGCTCTCGGGCATGTCTCTCAGCTGTATGGATTTTTGCATAATGTCCATATTTATGCTTTTTATTTTTGGTCTGTTCCTTAGAATTTGTGTTTCTCTAGCCTATCACTGAGGATTGATGTCACTAATGAATGGCAGCCATTTGACTTTCATACTTGAGAAAATGCATCTAATGCAAACCTTTAAATATGACAACGTTCCAAGTTTATAAGAGCACTATTTTAATCTTTGCTTGTTTGTGTCTTTCGGCTTTTCCCGGTTAGTAGGGTTACCACCTTCTCAAATGCCCAAAGTGGGACATTTTTGGTACAAACGTCAGATTTTGCAGGGCAAAACATATCCACAGCCAGTACAAAGGACAGAACTCCACTTTTTTTGCCTAAATAAAAGCTTATTCTTGTAGCATTTTAGTTGCTTATTCTGTTTCCTATACCATTTACGTGTTTCAGATACAGAATAACTGCTTTATGCAACTATTACATAAAATATAGGATATTTTTTTTGTCCTAAAATCTCAGGACATTTGCCATTTTTTTAAATTTTTTTGCAGGACACAACTGCCCAAAGAGGGACTGTCCCTCGCAAAGTGGGACAGGTGGTAACCCTACCGGTTAGGGGTCGCCACAGCGGAACTCCAGTCCGCTAATTATTGACAGTAGATTTTTACATTCACGCATGTCACCACACAGAAGACGCTCTAACTTAGAATCGAACGGGCAACATCTAACTGTGAGACGACAACGCTACCGCAGCACCACCACCACAGTAAGAGCACTATTTTAATAATGCCCCTATTTTTGGGCCTTTGTATCTCTATTATTTTTGGCATTGTCAAGATTTCTTGTGCTTACAAGTTGAGAGATATGCTCCCAACCAATCGTGGACACTTAAAATACTAGCAGTTTTATCTTGCGGTATTGTCCGAACATAAGTTTCTTAAGACTCCAATTATTATCGTTATTTATTAGATGTAATTCACCGCTTTTCCTCCTAAGTCATACCCCTTGATTTCTTAGTGCACTAAATTTGGACAAAACAAAAAACAGAGACAATTTTTTACATAGGTGCCTGAATAAAAGCTGTTGTGTTAGCGTGCATTTTCTGAAGCATATAAAGTCTGAAACTCAATTGGACATCAATATTTATTAACTTCTTTCCTCAATGATCTGCCAGAAAACCACAATTTTTAGGAGAAACAGACCACAAATCTTCCGCTGTTCCTGTTAGGGGAAGTCACAGTCGATTATCTGTTTCCATTTCTTCCTGTCCACTGCATCTTGCTCTGTCACAGCAACCACCCGTATGCCTTTTCTCACCATATCCATATACCTTATTTTAGGCCTTCCTCTTTTCTTCTTACCTGGCAGCTCCATTCTTAGCATCTTTCTCCCAATATACACAGCATCCCTCCTCAGCACGTCCAAACCAATGCAATCTCTCCTCTCTGGCTTTGTCTCCAAACCATCCAACCTGAGCTGACCCTCTAATATACTGATTCCTAATTCTGTCCATCCTAGTCACACCCAGTGCAAATCTTAACATCTTTATCTCTGTCACCTCCAGCTCTGACTCCTCCCTTTTCATCAATGCTACTGTCTCCCACCCATATAACATAGCTAGTCTCACTACCCTCTTGTAGATCTTCCCTTTCACTCTTACTGGTACACATCTGTTACAAATCACTCTTGACACCCTTCTACATCCACTCCACCCTGCCTGTACTCTCTTCTTCATTCCTCTTCCACACTCACCATTACTCTGAACTATTGATCCAAAGTATTTAAACTCATCCACCTTTGCAAACTCTACTCCCTACATTCTCACCATTCCTCTATCCCCCCTCTAATTCACACACATATATTCTGTCTTAGTCATGCTGGCCTTCATTCTTCTCCTCTCTAGAGCATATCTCCACTTCTGCAGGGTGTCCTCAACCAGTTCCTTACTCTCACTACAGATCACAATGTTATCCACAAATACCATAGTCCACGGGGACTCCTGTCTAATCTCATCTGTCAACCTCTCTATCACCATTGCAAATAAGAAAGGGCTCAGAGCTGATTTTTGATGTAATCCCACCTCCACCTTGAATACATCTGTCACTCCTACCGCAGACCTCACCACTGTCACACTGCCCTTGTACATATCCTGTACCACTTTTACTTACTTCTATGCCACTCCTGACTTCCTCATACAGTACCACAACTCCTCTCTAGGCACCTTGTCATATGCTTTCTCTAAGTCCACAAAAACCCAATGCAACTCCTTCTGACCTTCTCTATACTCCTCCATCAACACCTTCAGAGCAAACATCCCATCTGTAGTTCTCTTTCCCGGCATGAAACCAGACTGCTGCCCACTAATCATCACCTCCCTTCTTAATTTAGCTTCCACTACTCTTTCACATAACTTCATGCTGTGACTGATCAGTTTTATCCCTCTGTAGTTACTACAGCTCTGCACATCACCCTTATTCTTAAAACTTGGTACCAAAACACTTCTCCATTCCTCAGGCATCCTTTCACTTTCCAAGATTTCATTAAACAATCTGGTTAAAAAACTGCACTGCCATCTCTCCTAAATACCTCCATGCTTCCACAGGTATGTCATCTGGACCAACAGCCTTTCCATTTTTCACCTTCTTCATAGCTGTCCTTTCCTCCTCCTTGCTAATCCATTGCACTTCCTGATTTACTATCCCCACTTCATCCAGCCTTTTCTCTCTCTCTTCATTCATCACTGCCTCAAAGTACTCTTTCCATCTGCTCGGCACACTCTCCTTACTTGTGAGTACATTTCCCTCATTATCATTTATCACCTTTACGTGCTACACATCTTTCCCACCGTGGTCCCTCTGCCTAGTCAATCTGTACAGGTCCTTTTCTCCCTCCTTAGTGTCCAACCTTTCATACAGCTCTCCATACACTGTATCCTTTGCCTTTGCCACCTCTCTCTTCACCACACGCCTCATCTCCTTATACTCCTGTCTACTTTCTTCATCTCTCTGACAATCCCACTTCTTCTTTGCCAACCTCTTCCTCTGTAATACTTTCTTGTACTTCCGCATTCCACCACCAGGTCTCCTTGTCCTCCTTCCTCTATTCAGATGTCACACCAAGCACCTTTCTGTCTCCCTTACCAGCTCTGTTGTCGTTTCCCAGCTATTTAGTAACTCTTCACTGCCATCCATTGCCTTTCTTAACTCATCCATGAACTACACCTCACAATCATCCTTTTTCAGCTTCCACCATTTGTTCATTGGCACTGCTCTCACTCTCCTCCTCAGACCAAAAATGTGAGGTAAAAAAAATCTGGACATTTTGCAAAAATCTGAACAGTTGAGAGGTATGCCAAAAGCCATGAATTTTAGGAGGGATTAAGAGGTACAGAGGTAAACTTGAATCCAGATCAGGGCTTAAATCAAGGAAGATCACACTGGCATGTGCAGTAGCGAACAACAACCAAGTCCAACCCAATTATTCATGAGTTGACGCCCCAAGAACTATGCAAGCAATAATGCCAAACATAGTGTATGTTATTGTGGAAATTATGCCTGCCAAGGGGTGTTCTGAGGCAAAATACACCCATGGAAGGGTGTTATTTCCACAATAACACACACCCTGGAGGCCATTATTACACTTAGAGAATGGGCTGTTTGTAAAATTGTTGTGTTTTACTTACTTTTTTATTACTATATTATTTTTTAATATATTTTTGATGCAAAATAGTTCCTCTGCCTAATGTTTCAAACTTGCCATAGTATATGTTAATGGTGTTGAAGGAAACATTTTGCATACAAAATATAATAGTTAAAAATATCCAGGTATTTACTTTATTATTTGGTCCATTACTCTTAAAACATTTGGTTTATTGCCAGTCATTAGACATTGAAATTGCTAAATAATGACATACATTTGAGTTTCAGACTTTTTTCCTTCAGAAAAGTCAGGCTACCATAAATTCTTTTATTTAACTAAGTTTGCAATGTTTTAAAAGCAATAACTAAAATCTGTCCTATTTTTGAGCCTTTGACCCTCTTTATATTAGGCTTTATCCAGATTTCTTCAGGTAATCTGCCCATCCTTGATAGTAGGCTCTTTATTTTTTGGTTCATTGTTTATTTATTTATTATTTATTAGCATTTGCTGACCGGAAAGTCCATTGGGTCAGGGACCCATCTTCAATTGATGCCAAGGGAAAAAAGCTCCACAATGTATTACAGAGACAGACAATGTTTAACAACAAAATTAAAAAAAGTACTACATGTATGGCAGGCAGTAAAACATATTACTATTTACAATTCAATAGGGTTACAATAGTATGCAATGGGAATCATTCCATAGGTTAAACTGTTACATCAATAGAAAAAGCTAGGAGTATGGTACAGTAGTTAGTTTGGTGACAGTACAGTGATTCTGTATAGTAGGTGTACATTAGTTTTTCCGAAGAGAAGTTTTATAGTGTTTGGTGAAATGTGGTGTTTAAGGGGGTTTGTTACTAAGACAGGTGAAGGATGGATTCGTTAGGAAATGTGTTTTTAGTGGTACTTTGAAGGTTTTTGGGTGGTCAGTTTTGGTTATTTCACATGGTATTTTGTTCCATAGTCTGGCGATGGAATGGGAGAAGAAACGTTGTCCAGCTCTTTTGCTGGGTTTTTTTACAGAAAGCATGAGTGTACTGGACAATCTTAGTGTTCTTGTAGAGGTGTAAGTTTGTAGGATTGAACTGAGGGCAGTACATTCATTAGGTTTATAGATTACTTTGTGGGCTAAGGTTAATTAGGTAGAGAGCAGCTGGTGGGAGAATTCTAGCCATTTTAGTTCAGTGATTGCCTAGCAGTGATAACAACGGTTTGTTTTTTTCAGAGGCAAATTTGGCTATTTTGTTGTAGCAGTATTGTAATTTATTATGAAGAGTTATATGAAGATTGGTAAAGATAGCACTGCCATATAGAAGGGAAGGGATGAGTAGGGTATTGGCTAGTTTTGTTTTGGTATATTTATTCATGCAGAGTTTGTGGCAATAAAGTTTTCCTAGTTTGAAGTGGGTTTTCTTTATTGCATTTAGGATGTGAGGTTTGTAGGTGAGTTTGCTGTCTATTGTTATTCCTAATAGTTTGGCTGTATGCACCAATTCTATTTGTGTGCCATCTTTGGCTAGGATTTTGAAGTCAGTATCAGGCGATTTTGCAGAGGAAAGTAAAGGTTTGTTTTTTTGGGGGGGGGTTAGCATAAGTTGTTCATTGATATACCAAGATTCGATAGAGGTAAGTGCTTTTTGATAGTGGTGAGAGTACGTTTGTTTTGCTGCCAGTCATTAGACACTGAAGTTACTAAATAATGACATACATTTGAGTTTCAGACTTTTTCCTTCAGAAAATTAATTCTAACACAAATGCTTTTATTTAACCAAGTTTGTAATTTTATAGGAAAAGTAATTAAAATCTGTTCCTACTTTTGAGCCATGGTCATTTACAATTGCTGCTGCTGCCAGTGGTCAGTCTCTCTCTCTCTCTCTCTCTCTCTCTCTCACACACACACACACACACACACACACACACACACACACACACAGACACACACACACACACACACACACACATCTCCCACTGCTTTAAAAAATGCACTCTAATACAAATCCTAATATTCAAGTAACTTTGTGATTTTTTAACAACAATATTTCAAACATGTTCCTGTTTTGAGCCTTTATTCCCCATTTATTTTAGACTTATCCAGATATTTTCAGCTAAGAGGTCAATAGGTATGCAAACCTCTTAACTGCTGCTGCCAGGGATTGCTTGATCATTTCCACTTTTCTCTCTCTCTCTCTCTCTCTCTCTCTCTCTCTCTCTCTCTCTCTCTCTCTCTCTCTCTCTCTCTCTCTCTCTCTCTCTCTCTCTCTCTCTCTCTCTCTCTCTCTCTCTCTCTCTCTCTCTCTCTCTCTCTCTCTCTCACACACACACACACACACACATAAACACACACGCGCACACACACACACACACACACACACACACACACATACACACAGGTGGGAATTCAACAAAGCCTACACAGAGTGATTTTTCCATGTAGGCATAGTGGTATGGGCCCGACATGACTGGCAGCCGAGTGATATGGTAAACAGAGCAGAGGGGCGTGCACGAGCGTGCAGACATGGAAGAGTCCGTAGAATGAAAATCACCTCATAAGCAGGTGAAATTCATGCAAATTAGGGTGATTTGTGATCCAGTAAGCAGAAAGGAGCCGTGTTTATGTCAGAAATGTACACAGAAATTAACTGTGTACAAAAATATAAAAATTAAACAGGGGCTGTAAAAGCCCAAAAAGAAGACTGTATATTGCAATGTACGCATGGAAATGCCTAAAACTATGCGCTGTGAGTCCAAAAATCAATGCAAATCACTATAAAATAATATTTTTTTAATACACATATTAAATTTGCGTGGTGCACAGTGCTGCACAAACATGCCATTATGCAAAAAACAATATTAAAATGCTGAAATACTGAAAATATGACATTTGCAAAAATAATGCATTATAGTGCCCTGCATGGAGTACAATGGCAGGTGTCATTTGTTGCTAAGGAGGCAGTCCTTGGAGTACGGAAGTATCCAGGGTAAATGCAAGGATCTGTATGCAAATCAGCTGGGGTTACTGAATAGCAAAACTGGGCCACCATGTTTGCAGAAAAAAACTGTATAGGGTCAGAACAGTGTTGGTGTTAGCAGAGGAAGTAACTGACATCAAAAGTGGGTTTGTCATACTATGTTTAAGTAGATTGGAGCTCAGCAGCACCTGTTTGTACTCAGCTAAGCAAAGCTAAGCTGGAAGGGGGTGTCCTGTGCTGCTAAGCTGTGTAAAGCTCCGCGGCACATGTTTTAGCTGGTTTAAACTATGCTGAGCATGCCTTTGCATGGGGTTGTGCTTAACTGCTGAGCACTGTTTATACTAGTGCAACAGGTTTGCATGCCACACTGTAGTGCTTAGCAGTGGAAGAATGTAAAAGGAAAAAAAAGAAATAGCCAGGGGAACGCAGTGAAGTAGAAATGACTGATAAGCCCTGTTCCACAGACTCTAGCCTACCATTCAAACCCCCAATGATATACCTGTCAGGTGGAATGCATCATCATGAGCCAATCACACAGGCTGCATCTGCAGCACACCACTATAAAGTATGCATACATCCTACAGTCTGATTTTTCCCACATACTCTGCACCATTGTAGTACCCACTTGGAAATTTTAACTGACAAAATGATAGGGGCTGCTGTTGCTTTGCTATATCTGTATGCACTACAGGCTGGGGTCGGTGATGATGCTAACAATAGGCCCAGACTGAGAAGGAGAACAGTGTTCAGGCCCAGGGTAATCTTCCAGGGGCTACATGAGCTGGAGATTGTAGAGCACTTCAGGGTGGACAGGGACATACTACAAGAACTGACCGAGCTCTGCCGTCCTCAGCTCAGAGCCAGGACCAACAGACGGGAGCCCATCCCAGTGGAAACAAAGGTATGTATAGCCCTTAGAATATTGGCTACAGGTACTTTTCAAAGACCAACTGGGGACATAAAGGAGGTCTCACAGGCATCTGCATCCAGTTTACTCCACTAGTTCCAGGATGCCATGCACGCACATGCCAGTGAGCACATTTATTTACCCTACACCCCTGAGGAGAGAGCAAGCAATATGCTTCTCTTCCACCATGAAGCACACTACCCTGAGATACTGGGTGCCATAGACTGCACTCATGTGCACATCAAAGAATCACCTGGTGAAGAGGGTAGAGTCTACGTCAACCACAAGGGGTATTACTCCATCAACTGCCACATTGTGTGCAATGCTCAGGGTATTATCATTAATGAGTGTGCTTGCAGCCTTGGCAGATATCACGAGTGACTACCACATCTGGCATGCATCACAGTTGACCAGATGTTTGCCAGGGGCATCCCATATGGCCATCTACTGGGGGATAATGGCTATGCACTGGAACCATGGATAATGACACCTATCAGAAATGCACATACACCTACTAAAGAATACCATAATGAGGCACATGCACACACTAGGAACATCCTAGAGCATGTGTTTGGGCTGCTCAAGTCACAGTTCCGTTGCCGTGATATATCTGGTGGAACCCTGCAGTACTCTCCTGCCACATTTGCACACATGTTCACAGTATGTGCCATGCTACACAATATGATCCTGCTGAAACAGCTGTGGCAGGAACATCACAGTAAAGGGACACACAGCCCCCAACCAGTGCCAAGGTCCCCACAGCCACATGGGACTCAGAGGATCAACCTCCTGTGTCTGTCTCTGTAAGCAGATGTAGGCATGCCCAGTATGCCCTGGCCTTGGCAAAGAGGCAATGCATAGCGCATGCACTGACATCCTAGGGACCCAGGGACTGACACCTACTCCGACTCACATACATACTAAAAAGGATGCCAGCACATCACACAACCTGTACCTTATCATGTATTGCCTGTCTACTGTGTGCATCTGACAGAGTCAGCCATGAAGCACTGTTATCTCAAATTCTGCAGGCACAAGGTACGTCACTCTTCTTTACAACAAATGTATGGGATGCTAGACTATAGTAGCATAGGTATGGACCTGCCGTATATATGCAAGAAAATAGAGTGGGCTACTGGGATACCTGCAGACAACTGACAGCTATGTGGGGCAACAGGAACTCTCTGCCCAGTACTGGATGCCCCATAATATGCACTAGGCCCCAAGGCAGCAAAACACACTGCACTATGTAAGGGGAAATGACAAACAGCAGGGTCATAGGACAGATGCATGACTGTCAGTGCTGCAGTCCCCCCTCCAACACACCCGTGTTCCCATACAACTGCAGATTATGTTTGCAGTGTAATAGCAGCAGACCACACAATCCCAGGGCTGTCCCAATCAACCTGGTGACATGTTCCATTTCCACAATATGCTGGGGTCAATGTGCTATGTATGTATGTGGTTGGTAGGGTCAGGCATTAAACTGCACTGTCTGGTGGCTGTTATGGATTAGTGGGCTGTATATTACCATAGTTGATGGTGTTCATGGTTTAGAGACTAGCTGCACCTTCTGTTTTGCATGTGAGCTGCACCTATGGTAGGAGTTCTACAGACTGGCCATATGTCACTATTTGTTACTGTAAGAAAGCTGGACAAAGCCAGAGACAATGGAGGGACAGTGACCCAAGATATGGACAGTATACAGCTGTAAGTAACCTAGATGGTAGCTAGTAGAACAGCAGGTTGTAATAAGTCAGATTAGCAGCAGGATGTACAGGCCGTCACGTAACTATATCAGTACTTACAAGTCAGTGGGCACCATCATATCTCTCAAATGTACAGAGTGTCGCAGAATGTCCACATTTTTGCCTCATATTTCTGGTCCGTATTTAATAATATTGCAGTTTTCTAGTAATCTAGTAGCAAATCAATAAAGGTTGACATTAGAAAATAACGACAGACATTTGAGATGCAGATGTCATACCCTTCAGAAAATTCATGCTAATACAAAACCTGTTATTCTACCAACTGTCTAGGTTTCATCATCATCATCAGCAGCCCCCTTTTTCCCATTTTTTCTACATGGGGTCAGGGTATCGTGTTAACTGTCGCGAACTGTCTTGAATCAGTGCCACACTCCTGCCTTCTTCAACACTCATACCTGACTGTTGCACATCTTCTTTAACACAATTCATCCACCTCTTTGATGGACATCCTCATTTCCACTTACCTTCTTCCTGCCTGCCCCAAATCTTCCTCACCAGATTGTCTTCTGCTTTTCTACATATGCCCAAACCACCATAATCTGTTCTCTTTGATCTTTCCTGCAATTAGAGCTACTTTGGCTTCTTCTCTTATGTCCTCATTTCTTCATCTGTCCCACAGTGTGCATCCTACCACCTTTCTCAGGCACTTCATTTCCATCATCTCTAGCTTCTGCAGCTGTTCTGTCTTTACTGCACAGGTTTCTGTACCATACAGTAGTACTGGTCACATCACTGTCTTGTACACCTTACTTTTCAGTATCTTTGGCATTCTTCCGTCATAGACTACACCTAATACTCTCTGCCAGTTGGCTGCAGCTCCTCTGATTCTGGCTTTGACCTCTTCATTCAGACTACCTTTCACCTCAACTATCCCCCCCAGATACTTGAAGCTGTTTACCTGTTCCACTGTCATCCCTTCTATCACTATTCTTAGCTTCTTCTGATTTCCCCAATTTGCTGCCATTACCACCATCTTATCTAAGCTTAGTTTCATCCCATGTGCCTTCAGCTTTGCATTTCATTCTTCTATACTTTGCTGAAGTTCTAGCTCAGAGTCTGCCTGTGCTGCCACATTGTCTGCATACAGCACCTTTGTTGATCCATCCCCTCCAACCTGTTTGCTAATGTAGTCCACCACCAGTATGAACAGCAGTGGGCTCAAAGCTGAACCCTGATGTACACCCACTCCACTGGGAATCCCTCTGTGAGGCCAAACACTGTTCGTACTTGAGTCATTGGGTCCTTGTACATAGCCTAAACTAATTCTACCAATGTTTCTGGGAATTCAAACCATCACAGTACTGCCCAGATCAGCTTTCTTGGGACCTTGTCATATGCTTTCTCCAAGTCCAGGAATGCCCATTTGGACTATCTCCTCATCTCTAGCTTCTTCTCAAGTATCTGTCTCAATGCAAACATCGGGTCAATTGTGCTGTATCCTGATCTGAATCCAAACTGTTCATCTCCCATCTTACATTCTACTATTCTGTGTATCCGTTTATCAATCACCCTCTCCAGAACTTTCATGCAATGTGATAGGAGTTGGATGCCTCTCTACTGCCCACAGTTGTGGATGTCCCCTTTGTTCTTATACACTGGCACAAGTATGCTTATTCTCCAGTCATCTGGAATATGCCTTTCTCTCCACACTGCTATTAGTACCCTCAGGAACCATTTCTCCCCTATCTCACCCAACATCTTTATCATATCTGCTGTGACCTCATCTGAGCCTGCTGCTTTCCCTGACTTCATCTTCCTTAGTGCTGATCTTACTTTATCTAGGGTGGACTCCTCTTCTTCTCTCATTGTAGGCTGTTTCTGGGGCAGTACAGCTTCTGTGTGGTTTTCTTCACTCAGACACTGCTGGAAATACTCCTTACATCTGCCTTTGATGTCTTCTGGACTGGTGAACAGGTTGTTGCTGGCATCCCTTATGAAGGGTGTCTGACTATCTTCTTTATCTTTCTGTCTATGCCATGCATCCTGATATAGTTTCTTTGTGCCCCATACTGAGTCACTTTCCAGAAGTTGGTACACTGCCTCCAATGCCCTATTCTTTGCTATTGCAACTTCCTTCTTAGCTTCTTTGTTAACCAACCAGTAGTCCTTCCTAGCCTCTTCAGTCTTTTCTGTCTCCCATTCCTTCCTGTACGCCTTTTTTCTTTTGATGACTTCCTAGACTTCTGTAGTCCATCACCAGCTCTCCTTATGTACTTTATTTCCATACCTGGCTTGGCCACGTCTTTTCTGTAGTCCTAATACATGCTGTTTTTAGGTGCTGCCATTCTTCTTCAACTCCATCTATTTCTTCCTCTTCTTGGGGTGCCAGACCCCTGAATAATTCCTTGAACTGTTGTACTTACTCTTCTGTCAACTTCCAGGTTTTTAGCCTGGTCTCTGTTGACCTTAGAGCCTTCTATGACCACTGCTTGCAGCTGATTGTGCCAACTAGTGGTTTATGCTGTGGGCTGTTTCACTTGGGATGACTTTGCAATCGCGGAGTCTACCCTGGTGCTTTTTCCTTACTAGGAGGATGTCTATCTGAGTTGTATGTTGACTATTCTTGTATGTGATCTTGTGACTGTCTCTCTTTCTGAACCATGTGTTTGCTACTATCAAGCCATTAGTCAGACAGAAGTCTAGAATGGCTTCTCCTTCTTTATTCCTGTTGTCCCACTCATGTGAGCCCAGGCAGTCCTCATAGCCTGTTCTGTCTGTCCCGATATGTGCATTCAAGTCACCTATTATCAACACCAGTTCATGTTGGCCTGCTTTATCTAGTAGATCCTGCAACCAATGTCTGAATGCACTATTTTCCTCACTATCACAACTCTGCTATGGGGCATATGCTGAGATTATGAATACTGCCCTCTCATTACACTGGCGTCTGACTGCCATGAGTCTGTCATTAATTCTGATGATATCCCTTACTACCTTCTGAAGCCTCTCTCTCACCACAATTCCTACACCATTTCTAGCATGCCCTCCACCTGAGTAGTAGACTCTGGATCCCAAGCCAAGTGGCTTTGCTGCACTGGCCTTCCATCTCATCTCTTGGATACATAGGATGTCCAGCCTCCTCCATATTATCATGTCATCCACTTCCATGCTGCGTTCTGTCAGTGAACCTACATTAAGCGTAGCAATTCTCAGTTCATGTTTGGCAGGTGGGTTGGTTTTATGTCCAGGTTTCGCTCAACAGAGCTATCCCAGGTAACCCAGGATTGGCAACTAGACACCAGCCAGTCAGTAGCTTATTGACCCAGGGCTTCTGGGCTTTATGGTGGGCACACACTGGCCAATAGGGGCACATATTCCCCTCCCACCGTTAGCACGAGTCCCTGGCATAGGTCAGAATAGGCCGGGTCCTCAACGCACTTATCACCGGTAACTACCCCTGCCCATTTTTGGCGACATTAGTCAACATGACCAAATGACCTAGAGCTAACTACCCATGCCCATTTTTGGTGACATTAGTCAACATGACTGAATCACCTAGAGCCATATTTATAGATACATAAATAGGTATAGAGTGATGTAGTGCTGCAGCCACTTGTACACCAATTGCAGCCAGTGGTGCGTGCAACTAGTACAGTGAGCTGTAGTGTGCAATAGTTGGTAGGTAGGGGTTCTAATCTCACAGCAGCCACCTTGTGTTGGTGGTGTGTGTGTGTGTGTGTGTGTGTATGTAGATATTCCACATACAGCAGTATACACATGCCCAACAGGCCTGTGTCTGTGTAATGGTCACCCATTTTATGGTCCTGTGACCAGTGCCTCCACAACAGTGGCCTCCCTGTCAACAGCTACTGATGTCATCCACCCCAACAGCAGTGGTAGACACTCTCCTAAACATAAGCTCCACATTGCATGCAAAATGTAAGTAGCACTATACTCTATACAACTAGGTAGGTAGGGGTTATAATCCCAACAATGGCAACACTGTGAGTTTGTATGTGCATAAGTATATCCCTTTGCAGCAGTGTGTCTGTCTTGCCTATGTGTGTGCAATGCCAATACATTTTAAGGACAGTGCCTACTTGTTAAACCCCCCACTGACTGACTTTAGAGGGACTGCTGATGTTTTGGATAATTGAGAGGTACAAAGTGAAATCAAAGAGGTGCAACAGACGATAGAATTTAGAATGGTAATTTGAATACCCATAGTGCATTGCTTCAAAAGGTGGCAATATTTCCAAAACCTTACTGTGCCTAAACTAAATGCTGAATTAAATGGGTTGTAGAATCTCTCTGTTGGCTTCAGCTTTCCTAGTTTACAAAATGTCGGCTAGATAATTTGCTCCCCGCATAGGTAAACCTTGTTAATCAACAATAGATATCCAAGGATGGCCCGTTTCTAGTTACATTTTAAACTTGCTTGTATAATAAAAGTTGCTTTTTTTTATTTTTTGTAATCCTCTTTATTAGAGGGTGTTTTGTATATAACAAAAATAATTAATAACTTGTGTTGCGTGTGCTGAAGTTTTTGTATTATGTTTTGTTGTCGATTTTGATTAATTTCTTAAGTTTTCTTTAGTTAATTCTTAAGTATTTTGTATTTGTTTGCTTTTAGTATTTTGTATTTGTTTGCTTTTGGTTAAACCGGCTTGTCAGGCAATGACAATTTTTAAACAGCCTTCTTTAGAGTAAAACTAAAATTGTGTAGGAAAGTGCCAGTGCTTAACAACTCAGCGAAAGACATGAAATTTGAATAATGCAATATATAAAAGCGCACGCACTTTGCAGTTAGTCATTGTTGTCGGTAGTATTATACATGTAAAATCAGCAGTAATGATTGAACTTTTTAATTGAACGTGATTATATGTTCGCATGTGCCAAACACTGTCATACTAAGGAGTAGTTGGGCCTTCTTCACTACCGGAAGTTTTAAGATATTACACAGTGAAACTCTAGCTTGGTTGGCTTTTTCTGTCTTGTTTGTACCATGTGTCATACCGACGTCACTATGATCCTGGCTTGCTACTGCCCATTACGGTAATCACCTCATCAGCAACGGCTTCTAATAAAACATTGCAATAACACATAAGTAATGCTCTCGGGCATGTCTCTCAGCTGTATGGATTTTTGCATAATGTCCATATTTATGTTTTTTTATTTTTGGTCTGTTCCTTAGAATTTGTGTTTCTCTAGCCTATCACTGAGGATTGATGTCACTAATGAATGGCAGCCATTTGACTTTCATACTTGAGAAAATGCATGTAATGCAAACCTTTAAATATGACAACGTTGCAAGTTTATAAGAGCACTATTTTAATGTTTGTTTGTTTGTGTCTTTCGGCTTTTCCCGGTTAGTAGGGTTACCACCTTCTCCAATGCCCAAAGTGGGACATTTTTGGTACAAACGTCAGATTTTGCAGGGCAAAACATATCCACAGCCAGTACAAAGGACAGAACTTCACTTTTTTGTCTAAATAAAAGCTTATTCTTGTAGCATTTTAGTTGCTTATTCTGTTTCCTATACCATTTACGTGTTTCAGATACAGAATAACTGTTTTATGCAACTATTACATAAAATATAGGAAATTTCTTTTGTCCTAAAATCTCAGGACATTTGCCATTTTTTTAATTTTTTTTGCAGGACACAACTGCCCAAAGAGGGACTGTCCCTCTTAAAGTGGGACAGGTGGTAACCCTACTGGTTAGGGGTCGCCACAGCGGAACTCCAGTCCGCTAATTATTGGCAGTAGATTTTTACATGCTGGCTTGCCGGGCTTAACGCACAACCTTCAACGAAGGAACGCCCATTCACGCATGTCGCCACACAGAAGACACTCTAACTTAGAATCGAACGGGCAACATCTAACTGTGAGGCGACAACGCTACCGCAGCACCACCACCACAGTAAGAGCACTATTTTAATAATGTCCCTATTTTTGGGCCTTTGTATCTCTATTATTTTTGGCATTGTCCAGATTTCTTGTGCTTACAAGTTGAGAGATATGCTCCCAACCAATCGTGGACACTTAAAATACTAGTACTTTTATCTTGCTGTATTGTCCGAACATAAGTTTCTTAAGACTCCAATTATTATCGTTATTTATTAGATGTAATTCACCGCTTTTTCTCCTAAGTCATACCCCTTGATTTCTTAGTGCACTAAATTTGGACAAAACAAAAAACAGAAACAATTTTTTACATAGGTGCCTGAATAAAAGCTGTTGTGTTAGCGTGCATTTTCTGAAGCATATAAAGTCTGAAACTCAATTGGACATCAATATTTATTAACTTCTTTCCTCAATGATCTGCCAGAAAACCACAATTTTTAGGAAAAACAGACCACAAATCTTCCGGCTGTTCCTGTTAGGGGACGTCACAGTCGATTATCTGTTTCCATTTCTTCCTGTCCACTGCATCTGAGCAACCACCCATATGCCTTTTCTCACCATATCCATAAACCTTATTTTAGGCCTTCCTCTTTTCTTCTTACCTGGCAGCTCCATTCTTAGCATCTTTCTCCCAATATACACAGCATCCCTCCTCAGCACGTCCAAACCAATGCAATCTCTCCTCTCTGGCTTTGTCTCCAAACCATCCAACCTGAGCTGACCCTCTAATATACTGATTCCTAATTCTGTCCATCCTAGTCACACCCAATGCAAATCTTAACATCTTTATCTCTGTCACCTCCAGCTCTGACTCCACCCTTTTCATCAATGCTACTGTCTCCTACCCATATAACATAGCTAGTCTCACTACCCTCTTGTAGATCTTCCCTTTCACTCTTGCTGGTACACATCTGTTACAAATCACTCTTGACACCCTTCTACATCCACTCCACCCTGCCTGTACTCTCTTCTTCATTCCTCTTCCACACTCACCATTACTCTGAACTATTGATCCGAAGTATTTAAACTCATCCACCTTTGCAAACTCTACTCCCTACATTCTCACCATTCCTCTATCCCCCCTCTCATTCACACACATATATTCTGTTTTAGTCATGCTGGCCTTCACTCTTCTCCTCTCTAGAGCATATCTCCACTTCTGCAGGGTGTCCTCAACCAGTTCCCTACTCTCACTACAGATAACAATGTTATCCACAAATACCATAGTCCATGGGGACTCCTGTCTAATCTCATCTGTCAACCTCTCTATCACCATTGCAAATAAGAAAGGGCTCAGAGCTGATCCTTGATGTAATCCATCCTCTACCTTGAATGCATCTGTCACTCCTTCTGCAGACCTCACCACTGTCACACTGCACTGCCCTTGTACCTATCCTGTACCAATTTTACATACTTCTATGCCACTCCTGACTTCCTCATACAGTACCACAACTCCTCTCTAGGCACCTTGTCATATGCTTTCTCTAAGTCCACAAAGACACAATGCAACTCCTTCTGACCTTCTCTATACTCCTCCATCAACACCTTCAGAGCAAACATCCCATCTGTAGTTCTCTTTCCCGGCATGAAACCAGACTGCTGCCCACTAATCATCACCTCCCTTCTTAATTTAGCTTCCACTACTCTTTCTCATAACTTCATGCTGTGACTGATCAGTTTTATCCCTCTGTAGTTACTACAGCTCTGCACATCACCCTTATTCTTAAAACTCGGTACCAAAACACTTCTCCACTCCTCAGGCATCCTCTCACTTTCCAAGATTTCATTAAACAATCTGGTTAAAAACTGCACTGCCATCTCTCCTAAATACCTCCATGCTTCCACAGGTATGTCATCTGGACCAACAGCCTTTCCATTTTTCACCTTCTTCATAGCTGTCCTTACTTCCTCCTTGCTAATCCATTGCACTTCCTGTTTTACTATCCCCACTTCATCCAGCCTTTTCTCTCTCTCTTCATGCATCACTGCCTCAAAGTACTCTTTCCATCTGCTCGGCACACTCTCCTTACTTGTGAGTACATTTCCCTCATTATCATTTATCACCTTTACGTGCTACACATCTTTCCCAGCGTGGTCCCTCTGCCTAGTCAATCTGTACAGGTCCTTTTCTCCCTCCTTAGTGTCCAACCTTTCATACAGCTCTCCATACACCGTATCCTTGGCCTTTGCCACCTCTCTTCACCACACGCCTCATCTCCTTATACTCCTGTCTACTTTCTTCATCTCTCTGACAATCCCACTTCTTCTTTGCCAACCTCTTCCTCTGTAATACTTTCGTGTACTTCCGCATTCCACCACCAGGTCTCCTTGTCCTTCTTCCTCTATTCAGATGTCACACCAAGCACCTTTCTGTCTCTCTTACCAGCTCTGCTGTCGTTACCCAGCTATTTAGTAACTCTTCACTGCCATCCATTGCCTTTTTTAACTCATCCATGAACTACACCTCACAATCATCCTTTTTCAGCTCCCACCATTTGTTCATTGGCACTGCTTACACTCTCCTCCTCAGACCAAAAATGTGAGGTAAAAAAAAAAATCTGGACATTTTGCAAAAATCTGAACAGTTGAGAGGTATGCCAAAAGCCATGAATTTTAGGAGGGATTAAGAGGTACAGAGGTAAACTTGAATCCAGATCAGGGCTTAAATCTAGGAAGATCACACTGGCATGTGCAGTAGCGAACAACAACCAAGTCCAACCCAATTATCCATGAGTTGACGCCCCAAGAACTATGCAAGCAATAATGCCAAACATAGTGTATGTTATTGTGGAAATTATGCCTGCCAAGGGGTGTTCTGAGGCGAAATACACCCATGGAAGGGTGTTATTTCCACAATAACACACACCCTGGAGGCCATTATTACACTTAGAGAATAGGCTGTTTGTAAAATTGTTCTGTTTTACTTACATTTTTTATTACTATATTATTTTTTAATATATTTTTGATGCAAAATAGTTCCTCTGCCTAATGTTTCAAACTTGCCATAGTATATGTTAATGGTGTTGAGGAAAACATTTTACATCCAAAATATAATAGTTAAAAATATCCAGGTATTTACTTTATTATTTGGTCCATTACTCTTAAAACATTTTGTTTATTGCCAGTTATTAGACATTGAAATTACTAAATAATGACATACATTTGAGTTTCAGACTTTTTTCCTTCAGAAAAGTCAGGCTACCATAAATCCTTTTATTTAACTAAGTTTGCAATGTTTTAAAAGCAATAACTAAAATCTGCCCTATTTTTGAGCCTTTGACCCCCTTTATATTAGGCTTTATCCAGATTTCTTCAGGTAATCTGCCCATCCTTGATAGTAGGCTCTTTATTTTTTGGTTCATTGTTTATTTATTTATTATTTATTAGCATTTGCTGACCGGGAAAGTCCACTGGGTCAGGGACCCATCTTCAGTTGATGCCAAGGGAAAAAAAGCTCCACAATGTATTACAGAGACAGACAATGTTTAACAACAAAATTAAAAAAAGTACTACATGTATGCCAGGCAGTAAAACATATTACTATTTACAATTCAATAGGGTTACAATAGTATGCAATGGGAATCATTCCATAGGTTAAACTGTTACATCAATAGAAAAAGCTAGGAGTATGGTACAGTAGTTAGTTTGGTGACAGTACAGTGATTCTGTATAGTAGGTGTACATTAGTTTTTCCGAAGAGAAGTTTTATAGTGTTTGGTGAAATGTGCTGTTTAAGGGGGTTTGTTACTAAGACAGGTGAAGGATGGATTCATTAGGAAATGTGTTTTTAGTGGTACTTTGAAGGTTTTTGGGTGGTCAATTTTGGTTATTTCACATGGTATTTTGTTCCATAGTCTGGCGATGGAATGGGAGAAGAAACGTTGTCCAGCTCTTTTGTTGGGTTTTGTAACAGAAAGCATGAGTGTACTGGACGATCTTAGTGTTCTTGTAGAGGTGTAGGTTTGTAGGATTGAACTGAGGGCAGTGCATTCATTAGGTTTATAGATTACTTTGTGGGCTAAGATTAATTAGGTAGAGAGCAGCTGGTGGGAGAATTCTAGCCATTTTAGTTCAGTGATTGCCTGGCAGTGATAACAACGGTTTGTTTTTTTCAGAGGCAAATTTGTCTATTTTGTTGTAGCATGATTGTAATTTATTATGAAGAGTTATATGAAGATTGGTAAAGATAGCACTGCCATATAGAAGGGAAGGGATGAGTAGGGTATTGGCTAGTTTTGTTTTGGTATATTTATTCATGCAGAGTTTGTGGCAATAAAGTTTTCCTAGTTTGAAGAGGGTTTTCTTTATTGCATTTAGGATGTGATGTTTGTAGGTGAGTTCGCTATCTATTGTTATTCCTAATAGTTTGGCTGTATGCACCAATTCTATTTGTGTGCCATCTTTGGCTAGGATTTTGAAGTCAGTATCAGGCGATTTTGCAGAGAAAAGTAAAGGTTTGTTTTTTTTGGGGGGGGTTAGCATAAGTTGTGCATTGATATACCAAGATTCGATAGAGGTAAATGCTTTTTGATAGTGGTGAGAGTAAGTTTGTTTTGCTGCCAGTCATTAGACACTGAAGTTACTAAATAATGACATACATTTGAGTTTGAGACTTTTTCCTTCAGAAAATTAATTCTAACACAAATCCTTTTATTTAACCAAGTTTGTAATTTTATAGGAAAAGTAATTAAAATCTGTTCCTACTTTTGAGCCATGGTCATTTACAATTGCTGCTGCTGCCAGTGGTCAGTCTCTCTCTCTCTCTCTCTCTCTCTCTCTCTCTCACACACACACACACACACACACACACACACACACACACACACACACACACACACACACACACACACACACACACACACACACACATCTCCCACTGCTTTAAAAAATGCACTCTAATACAAATCCTAATATTCAAGTAACTTTGTGATTTTTTAACAACAATATTTCAAACATGTTCCTGTTTTGAGCCTTTATTCCCCATTTATTTTAGACTTATCCAGATATTTTCAGCTAAGAGGTCAATAGGTATGCAAACCTCTTAACTGCTGCTGCCAGGGATTGCTTGATCATTTCCACTTTTCACTCTCTCTCTCTCTCTCTCTCTCTCTCTCTCTCTCTCTCTCTCTCTCTCTCTCTCTCTCTCTCTCACACACACACACACACACACACACACTCACACACACACACACACACACACACACACACACACACACACACACACACACACACACACACACACACACACACACACACACACACACACACACACACACACACACACACACACACACAGGTGGGAATTCAACAAAGCCTACACAGAGTGATTTTTCCATGTAGGCATAGTGATATGGGCCCGACATGAAAACTGGCAGCCGAGTGATATGGTAAACAGAGCAGAGGGGCGTGCACGAGCGTGCAGACATGGAAGAGTCCGTAGAATGAAAATCACCTCATAAGCAGGTGAAATCCAATCAAATTAGGGTGATTTGTGATCCAGTAAGCAGAAAGGAGCCGTGTTTATGTCAGAAATGTACACAGAAATTAACTGTGTACAGAAATATAAAAATTAAACAGGGGCTGTAAAAGCCCAAAATGAAGATTGTATATTGCAATGTACACATGGAAATGCCTAAAACTATGCGCTGTGAGTCCAAAAATCAATGCAAATCACTATAAAATAATAATTTTTTAATACACATATTAAATTTGCGTGGTGCACAGTGCTGCACAAACATGCCATTATGCAAAAAAAATATTAAAATGCTGAAATACTGAAAATATGACATTTGCAAAAATAATGCATTATAGTGCCCTGCATGGAGTACAATGGCAGGTGTCATTTGTTGCTAAGGAGGCAGTCCTTGGAGTAGTGAAGTATCCAGGGTAAATGCAAGGATCTGTATGCAAATCAGCTGGGGTTACTGAATAGCAAAACTGGGCCACCATGTCTGCAGAAAAAAAACTGTATAGGGTCAGAACAGTGTTGGTGTTAGCAGAAGAAGTAACTGACATCAAAAATGGGTTTGTCATACTATGTTTAAGTAGATTGGAGCTCAGCAGCACCTGTTTGTACTCAGCTAAGCAAAGCTAAGCTGGAGGGGGGTGTCCTGTGCTGCTAAGCTGTGTATAGCTCCACAGCACATGTTTTAGCTGGTTTAAACTATGCTGAGCATGCCTTTGCATGGGGTTGTGCTTAACTGCTGAGCACTGTTTATACTAGTGCAACAGGTTTGCATGCCACACTGTAGTGCTTAGCAGTGGAAGAATGTAAAAAGAAAAAAAAGGAAATAGCCAGGGGAACGCAGTGAAGTAGAAATGACTGATAAGCCCTGTTACACAGACTCTAGCCTACCATTCAAACCCCCAGTGATATACCTGTCAGGTGGAATGCATCATCATGAGCCAATCACACAGGCTGCATCTGCAGCACACCACTATAAAGTATGCATACATCCTACAGTCTGATTTTTCCCACATACTCTGCACCATTGTAGTACCCACTTGGAAATTTTAACTGACAAATTGATAGGGGCTGCTGTTGCTTTGCTATATCTGTATGCACTACAGGCTGGGGTCGGTGATGATGCTAACAATAGGCCCAGACTGAGAAGGAGAACAGTGTTCAGGCCCAGGGTAATCTTCCAGGGGCTACATGAGCTGGAGATTGTAGAGCACTTCAGGGTGGACAGGGACATACTACAAGAACTGACCGAGCTCTGCCGTCCTCAGCTCAGAGCCAGGACCAACAGACGGGAGCCCATCCCAGTGGAAACAAAGGTATGTGTAGCCCTTAGAATATTGGCTACAGGTACTTTTCAAAGACCAACTGGGGACATAATGGGGGTCTCACAGGCATCTGCATCCAGTTTACTCCACCAGTTCCAGGATGCCATGCACGCACATGCCAGTGAGCACATTTATTTACCCTACACCCCTGAGGAGAGAGCAAGCAATATGCTTCTCTTCCACCATGAAGCACACTACCCTGAGATACTGGGTGCCATAGACTGCACTCATGTGCACATCAAAGAATCACCTGGTGAAGAGGGTAGAGTCTACGTCAACCACAAGGGGTATTACTCCATCAACTGCCACATTGTGTGCAATGCTCAGGGTATTATCATTAATGAGTGTGCTTGCAGCCTTGGCAGATATCACAAGTGACTACCACATCTGGCATGCATCACAGCTGTACCAGATGTTTGCCAGGAGCATCCCATATGGCCATCTACTGGGGGATAATGGCTATGCACTGGAACCATGGATAATGACACCTATCAGAAATGCACATACACCTACTAAAGAATACCATAATGAGGCACATGCACAAACTAGGAACATCCTAGAGCATGTGTTTGGGCTGCTCAAGTCACAGTTCCGTTGCCGTGATATATCTGGTGGTACCCTGCAGTACTCTCCTGCCACATTTGCACACATGCTCACAGTATGTGCCATGCTACACAATATGATCCTGCCGAAACAGCTGTGGCAGGAACATCACAGTAAAGGGACACACAGCCCCCCACCAGTGCCAAGGTCCCCACAGCCACATGGGACTCAGAGGATCAACCTCCTGTGTCTGTCTCTGTAAGCAGATGTAGGCATGCCCAGTATGCCCTGGCCTTGGCAAAGAGGCAATGCATAGCACATGCACTGACATCCTAGGGACCCAGGGACTGACACCTACTCCGACTCACATACATACTAAAAAGGATGCCAGCACATCACACAACCTGTACCTTATCATGTATTGGCTGTTGACTGTGTGCATCTGACAGAGTCAGCCCTGAAGCACTGTTATCTCAACTTCTGCAGGCACAAAGTATGTCACTCTTCTTTACAACAAATGTATGGGATGCTAGACTATGGTAGCATAGGTATGGACCTGCCGTATATATGCAAGAAAATAGAGTGGGCTACTGGGATACCTGCAGACAACTGACAGCTATGTGGGGCAACAGGAACTCTCTGCCCAGTACTGGATGCCCCATAATATGCACTAGGCCCCAAGGCAGCAAAACACACTGCACTATGTAAGGGGAAATGACAAACAGCAGGGTCATAGGACAGATGCATGACTGTCAGTGCTACAGTCCCCCCTCCAACACACCCGTGTTCCCATACAACTGCAGGTTATGTTTGCAGTGTAATAGCAGCAGACCACACAATCCCAGGGCTGTCCCAATCAACCTGGTGACATGTTCCATTTCCACAATATGCAGGGGTCAGTGTGCTATGTATGTATGTGGTTGGTAGGGTCAGGCATTAAACTGCACTGTCTGGTGGCTGTTATGGATTAGTGGGCTGTATATTACCATAGTTGATAGTGTTCATGGTTCAGAGACTAGCTGCACCTTCTGTTTTGCATGTGAGCTGCACCTATGGTAGGAGTTCTACAGACTAGCCATATGTCACTATTTGTTACTGTAAGAAAGCTGGACAAAGCCAGAGACAATGGAGGGACAGTGACCCAAGATATGGACAGTATACAGCTGTAAGTAACCTAGATGGTAGCTAGTAGAACAGCAGGTTGTAATAAGTCATATTAGCAGCAGGATGTACAGGCCATCATGTAACTATATCAGTACGTACAAGTCAGTGGGCACCATCATATCTCTCAAATGTACAGAGTGTCGCAGAATGTCCACATTTTTGCCTCATATTTCTGGTCCGTATTTCATAACATTGCAGTTTTCTAGTAAGCTAGTGGCAAATCAATAAAGGTTGACATTAGAAAATAATGATGGACATTTGAGATGCAGATGTCATACCCTTCAGAAAATTCATGCTAATACAAAACCTGTTATTCTACCAACTGTCTAGGGTTCATCATTATCAGCAGCAGCCCCCTTTTTTCCCATTTTTTTCTACATGGGGTCAGGGTATCATGTTAACTGTCGCAAACTCTCTTGAATCAGTGCCAAACTCCTGCCTTCTTCAACACTCATGCCTGACTGTTGCAGATCTTCTTTCACACAATTCATCCACCTCTTTGATGGACATCCTCATTTCCACTTACCTTCTTCCTGCCTGTCCCAAATCTTCCTCACCAGATTGTCTTCTGCTTTTCTACATATGCCCAAACCACCATAATCTGTTCTCTTTGATCTTTCCTGCAATTAGAGCTACTTTGGCTTCTTCTCTTATATCCTCATTTCTTCATCTGTTCCACAGTGTGCATCCTACCACCTTTCTCAGGCACTTCATTTCCATCATCTCTAGCTTCTGCAGCTGTTCTGTCTTTACTGCACAGGTTTCTGTACCATACAGTAGTACTGGTCACACCACTGTCTTGTACACCTTACTTTTCAGTATCTTTGGCATTCTTCCGTCATAGACTACACCTAATACTCTCTGCCAGTTGGCTGCAGCTCCTCTGATTCTGGCTTTGACCTCTTCATTCAGACTACCTTTCACCTCAACTATCCCCCCCAGATACTTGAAGCTGTTTACCTGTTCCACTGTCATCCCTTCTATCACTATTCTTAGCTTCTTCTGATTTCCCCAATTTGCTGCCATTACCACCATCTTATCTAAGCTTAGTTTCATCCCATGTGCCTTCAGCTTTGCATTTCATTCTTCTATACTTTGCTGAAGTTCTAGCTCAGAGTCTGCCTGTGCTGCCACATTGTCTGCATACAGCACCTTTGTTGATCCATCCCCTCCAACCTGTTTGCTAATGTAGTCCACCACCAGTATGAACAGCAGTGGGCTCAAACCTGAACCCTGATGTACACCCACTCCACTGGGAATCCCTCTGTAAGGCCAAACACTGTTCGTACTTGAGTCATTGGGTCCTTCTACATAGCCTACACTAATTCTACCAATGTTTCTGGGAATTCAAACCACCACAGTACTGCCCAGATCAGCTTTCTTGGGACCCTGTCATATGCTTTCTCCAAGTCCAGGAATGCCCATTTGGACTCTCTCCTCATCTCTAGCTTCTTTTCAAGTATCTGTCTCAATGCAAACATCGGGTCAGTTGTGCTGTATCCTGATCTGAATCCAAACTGTTCATCTCCCATCTTGCATTCTACTACTCTGTGTATCCGTTTATCAATCACCCCCTCCAGAACTTTCATGCAATGTGATAGGAGTTGGATGCCTCTCTACTGCCCACAGTTGTGGATGTCCCCTTTGTTCTTATACACTGGCACAAGTATGCTTATTCTCCAGTCATCTGGAATACGCCCTTCTCTCCACACTGCTATTAGTACCCTCAGGAACCATTTCTCCCCTATCTCACCCAACATCTTTATCATATCTACTGTGACCTCATCTGAGCCTGCTGCTTTCCCTGACTTCATCTTCCTTAGTGCTGTTCTTACTTCTTGCTGCTTTCTCTGACTTCATCTTCCTTAGTGCTGTTCTTACTTTATCTAGGGTAGACTCCTCTTCTTCTCTCATTGTAGGCTGTTTCTGGGGCAGTACAGCTTCTGTGTGGTTTTCTTCACTCAGACACTGCTGGAAATACTCCTTACATCTGCCTTTGATGTCTTCTGGACTGGTGAACAGGTTGTTGCTGGCATCCCTTATGAAGGGTGTCTGACTATCTTCTTTTTCTTTCTGTCTATGCCATGCATCCTGATATAGTTTCTTTGTGCCCCATACTGAGTCACTTTCCAGAAGTTGGTACACTGCCTCCGATGCCCTATTCTTTGCTATTACAACTTCCTTCTTAGCTTCTTTGTTAACCAACCAGTAGTCCTTCCTAGCCTGGTCAGTCTTTTCTGTCTCCCATTCCTTCCTGTACGCCTTTTTTCTTTTGATGACTTCCTAGACTTCTGTAGTCCATCACCACCTCTCCTTATGTACCTTATTTCCATACCTGGCTTGGCCACATCTTTTCTGTAGTCCTAATACATGCTGTTTTGAGGTGCTGCCATTCTTCTTCAACTCCACCTATTTCTTCCTCTTTTTGGGGTGCCAGACCCCTGAATAATTCCTTGAACTGTTGTACTTACTCTCCTGTCAACTTCCAGGTTTTTAGCCTGGTGTCTGTTGAGCTTACAGCCTTCTATGACCACTGCTTGCAGCTGATTGTGCCAACTTGTGGTTTATACTGTGGGCTGTTTCATTTGGGTTGACTTTGCAATCGCGGAGTCTACCCTGGTGCTTTTTCCTTACTAGGAGGATGTCTACCTGAGTTGTATGTTGACTATTCTTGTATGTGATCTTGTGACTGTCTCTCTTTCTGAACCATGTGTTTGCTACTATCAAGCCATTTGCCAGACAGAAGTCTAGAATGGCTTCTCCTTCTTTATTCCTGTTGTCCCACTCATGTGAGCCCAGGCAGTCCTCATAGCCTGTTCTGTCTGTCCCGATATGTGCATTCAAGTCACCTATTATCAACACCAGTTCATGTTGGCCTGCTTTATCTAGTAGATCCTGCAACCAATGTCTGAATGCACTCTTTTCCTCACTATCACAACCCTGCTGTGGGGCATATGCTGAGATTATGAATACTGCCCTCTCATTACACTGGCGTCTGACTGCCATGAGTCTGTCATTAATTCTGATGATATCCCTTACTATCTTCTGAAGCCTCTCTCTCACCACAATTCCTACACTATTTCTAGCATGCCCTCCACCTGAGTAGTAGACTCTGGATCCCAAGCCAAATGGCTTTGCTGCACTGGCCTTCCATCTCATCTCTTGGATACATAGGATGTCCAGCCTCCTCCATATTATCATGTCATCCACTTCCATGCTGCGTCCTGTCAGTGAACCTACATTAAGCGTAGCAATTCTCAGTTCATGTTTGGCAGGTGGGTTGGTTTTATGTCCAGATTTTGCTCAACAGAGCTATCCCAGGTAACCCAGGCTGGGCAACCTGACACCAGCCAGTCAGTAGCTTATTGACCCAGGGCTTCTGGGCTTTATGGTGGGCACACACTGGCCAATAGGGGCACATATTCCCCTCCCACCGTTAGCACGGGTCCCTGGCATGGGTCAGAGTAGGTCTGGTCCTCAACGCACTTATCACTGGTAACTACCCCTGCCCATTTTTGGTGACATTAGTCAACATGACCAAATGACCTAGAGCTAACTACCCATGCCCATTTTTGGCGACATTAGTCAACATGACTGAATCACCTAGAGCCATATTTATAGATACATAAATAGGTATAGAGTGATGTAGTGCTGCAGCCACTTGTACACCAATTGCAGCCAGTGGTGCGTGCAACTAGTACAGTGAGCTGTAGTGTGCAATAGTTGGTAGGTAGGGGTTCTAATCTCACAGCAGCCACCTTGTGTTGGTGGTGTGTGTGTGTGTGTGTGTGTGTGTGTGTGTGTGTGTGTGTGTGTGTGTGTGTGTGTGTGTGTGTGTGTATGTAGATATTCCACATACAGCAGTATACACATGCCCAACAGGCCTGTGTCTGTGCAATGGTTACCCATGTTATGGTCCTGTGACCAGTGCCTCCAGAACAGTGGCCTCCCTGTCAACAGCTACTGATGTCATCCACCCCAACAGCAGTGGTAGACACTCTCCAAAACATAAGCTCCACATTGCATGCAATATGTAAGTAGCACTATACTCTATACAACTAGGTAGGTAGGTAGGTAGGTAGGGGTTATAATCCCAACAATGGCAACACTCTGAGTTTGTATGTGCATAAGTATATCCCTTTGCAGCAGTGTGTCTGTTTTGCCTATGTGTGTGCAATGCCAATACATTTTAAGGACAGTGCCTACCTGTTAAACCCCCCACTGACTGACTTTAGTGGGACTGCTGATGTTATCCACCTTAGAAGCACAGTTAGACACTCTCCAAACACATAAGCTGTGTGGCGCATGCAATAAATGCGTAGCACTGTAGTATATACAACTGGATAGGTAGGGGTCCTAATCTCAATAACGGCAACCCTGTGAATGTGTGTGTGTAAGTAAATCCCCTTGCAGCAATGTGTCTGTCTTGCTATGTGTGTGCAATGCTAATACATTTTTAAGGCCTGTGCCTACCTGTTAACCCCCCATTGGCTTGCTTTACAGGGCTTGCTAATGTCATCCACCTTAAAGGCACAGTTAGACAATCTCCAAACACATAAGCTCTATGACACATGCAATAATTATATAGCACTATAGTATATACCACTAGATAGTTAGGGGTTCTAATCTCAAAACTGGCAACTCTGTGAATGTATGTGTGTGCATAAGCATATCCTAGCAGCAGTGTGGTTGTTGTGTGTGTGTGTGTGTGTGTGTGTGTGTGTGTGTGTGTGTGTGTGTGTGTGTGTGTGTGTGTGTGTGTGTGTGTGTGTGTGTGCACAATGGTTACACCATTTTGAGGCCTGTGCTGCCCTGTGACCCCCCCCATTGGCAACATATTCAGGGCCTACTGATGTCATCCACCGTAGAAGCACATTTAGACACTCTTCAAACACAACAGCTCTGTGGCACATGTGATAAGTGTGTAGTACTACATTGTATATATCTAGATAGGTAGGGGTTCTACTCTCAAGAATGGTGACTTTATGTGTGTTTAAGCATATCCCTTTGCAGCAGTATGGCTGTCTAGTCTGTGTGTGTAATGGTTATAACATTGTAAGGGGGCTATACAAACCTGTTAACTCCCATTGGCAACCTTTACAACATCTGCAGATGTCATCCACCTGAACAGTAGTGGCAGACACTCCAAAAATGCATAAGCTCCATGGCGCATGCGATACGTATGTAGCGCTATAGTATGTACCACTGGACAGGTATGAATTCTTCTCTTAACAAGAGCAGTTCATGAGTGTGGGTGTGTATGTATATGTGTGCGTGTTTGTGTGTGTGTGTGTGTGTGTGTGTGTGTGTGTGTGTGTGTGTGTGTGTGTGTGTGTGTGTGTGTGTGTGTGTGTGTGTGTGTGTGTGTGTGTGTCTGTACATATATCCCCTTGCAGCAGTGTGACTGTTAGGGTTACCACCTGTCCCACTGTACAAGTTGCAGTCTATGTTTGGCTAGGTTTGTTCTGTGAAAACAACTAAGACAAAGCAAATGTCCTAAGAGTGTAGGACAACAAACATTTTCTACATGTTTCTAATAGTTGCATAAAACAGTCATTTTATATCACAAACACCTAAATATTATGATAAATAGCATAATCGAGGCAAATGCTGCATACATAAGCTGTTATATTGGCAACAACAGTGAAGTTCTGTCCTTTGCACTCGCTGTGGGTATGGTTTGTCCTGACAACTTTGACGTTACTACAAAAACTGTCTCACATTAGGCATTTGATAAAGTGGCAACCCTAGTCTGTCCTGCCTATGTGTGTGCAATATGTATACATTTTGAGGCTCTGTGAGTAGCTTATGCCCCTAAATAACCCACATGTATCTAGGCATGAATGTTACCTGCCACCACCTACATTTGTAGGCACTGACCAAGTTTGTGGACAACTGTAAGTTGGGTGCTGTCTGCCACTGACTCCCCAGATTATGTTAACATACTGCAAGATGGTCTTACATCAACAACAGAGTGGTGCCAAGGTCCTGGCCTCAAGCTAAATGCAAAAAAAGTATCATCATACCTTTGGAAAAAGACACGGCCCCACTGTTTATCACATCAGTGTAAAACCCCTAAACACACAACCTCTGTTTAGAGACCTGGGTACTCAGGTTGATAACAATTTCACATTCAGTCAGCATGTAGCAGCAGTAGTCAGAAAGGCCTTGTCTGTGGTTCAACTCACAAGTAAAAGGATTGCATCCAGAGAAAAGGTGGTCATGACCTCTCTATAGTTCTGACTCAGTAGACCAATATTTTACTACAAAGCCCCATGTGGTATGTACCTGTTTAGAAATCTGCACCAACTGGAAAGGCCATGGAAATACCTCACAAAGGTAATCTATGGCCTCCAACACCTGTCCCATGCAGACAGGCCCAAATCAGTAGTGCTTCACTCAGTGTCAGACAGGTTGCTCAGAGATGGGCAGTGTCACGCCTCCAAGGCAATGTCGGACCCTGTCATACTACAGCTACCCCATATCCTTAACTGTAACACTTAGCACATTATTTGCATGACAGGCCTGGATCTGATATGCAACATCAACATAACCTGCTAGAGAGACAGGTTTGTCTCCCAGAGGCAGCCCTGTCTCAGGAATATACTTCCTATACATGTCAAACTGAGTACCATGCTGACCCTCTTCAAGCACAACCATGATGAGTGGATAGGAAACCACAAATCTGTACCAGGGGTCACACTTGTGTCCCTCATTAACAGGGGCAACAGGTGCTGACTGATGTTTCTTGCTGGAGATAAACTAATCTATCGGCTTGTAAGGGCCCCAGGGCCATTAATGCAGTAACCTCCTATGATTCTATGAACCTATGATCCTACTGAACTCCCAGGTAACATGTATCAAGAGTAGCATGCTGTGTCATGGGGTATGCATGCAAGATTATACTGTCTGTATCCATTGTCCCTAACACACTGTTCTACACATACATACCTAGGTAACCATACACATATAAAGCCATACCTTGGTGAAGTCACATTTCTGCATTGCCACCATGCCATCTTGAGATGCTGTATTGGCACCAGGTCTCCATGATGTAGACACACATATCCCTGGAAGAGAAAAAGAAAAAGGTCTGGGAAACAACAGTCCTTCAGCAATACTGCCATCAATGCAGCATCTTGGAACAAAGGTACATACACTTTGATGTATACTCATGACACATGTCAGCAGACAGCACCTTACAAGGCATAGCACTACTGCATTACAAACTGTAATTAAATGTACTATAGTCACCCTGTGCATCAGACAAATATTTGCATGTCCCTGCATCAATGGTATGGATGACAGGGATATGGCACAGCTATCATTACATGCACAAGGTGTGGTGTGGGGTTGCCAAAGGCCTAACCTGTGCCACACAGTTGACATTGTGTGTGTGTCTGGAGGGGCGCTGGTCACCTGGGTCATGGAGAGGAGATGTGTGTGTCTGTTGGTGACCTGCATGTGACAGTGATGTGTGGGTGTGTGTGTGTACACAGTCAAGCCATGTGGTAGCCCTACACGAGGGTATGTTGGACAACTGTGGACCATATATGGCAGAATGTACAATTCACCATCTCTGGTCATGAACATGGGAAATGCTTCTGCCAGGAGGGGCACTGGCACCACCATGCCCAGGATCAGATGCAGTACTACTTGCTGATGGTGACTGGTGTCTACTGGGTCTGTGTACCTTAAGGGGCTGAACATGACCATGTGCCCATGGTCTGCCATGTTGTGGTGTGGACAGCACCCTCCCTTCCCTAGTACTGGTGGCACTCCCACTACAGTTGCATGACTGTGCATGGCCACGTGGGCTCTCAGCTGATGGTGGTGCTGACCTACATCCACGTGTCTGATGCCCTACTCCCACTGCATGTTCCAGCACAGACAATGTGGCATCAAGGAGTGACAATGTCTCACCCCACTGTTTATCCACTACATTGGCGTAATGATGCATAGCGTCATCAATCTTGTGGATGGAGTCATGGATGCCAGACAGTGATGCTTCCATGATCCTAAGCATCCATCTCGTGTTGCATTCAGAATGTACCTGTGACTCCATGATGGACAGAAACATGTGATGAGTGACTCATGATGTGACACCTGTGACAGGTGGTGGATGAGCAGCAGTCCTCTTTTGAGCACCACTGTCAATCTGCTTGTGTGGAACCTCTCCAGCTCTCTGGCTATAGCTAGTGTCTACAGTCACAGATGCCATAGTCACCACACTCGTCTGCTCAATGCCACCACCCACTGATTGTCCAATATCTGTGGCCACAGAGGACTGGGTATGTGTGGGCATACTAACTGTGTGGGGGGACATTGGGGAGGAACTGGGATGTCAACCAATAGGACAGATTCAGCCCCCAACAACCCCTATGGCCACCATCATTATCAGAGTCCAATGAGACACTGACATCAGGTTGTGAGGGTTACACACTCCAACCATCAAGGTCACCTGTGAGGAGGAGGACAGCATGACTACATTAATACCTGCACTATTATGTCTGCTAATCAACACACACACAGATACAGGTGAGATGCTACAACTGCATTATACATACCACATCTTATTACTGATCCCATGCAGAACACACAAGCAGACCACAACAGACACAGACAAGACAGGCCCTTAAGAGCATGCAGTGGAGCTGTGTCCAGTTAATGTTGCCAGTACTATACACCTGTGAGATAAGTGACATTCACTGTATGTGATGGACCTTCACTAAAAACACAGTGCACCCATCTCCGCCATACTACTGCGCCCCGTATAGCAGACTGATACTCCTTCACAAAAATACATGCAAATATGTTACAGCTCCTGTAAATATGCTACTGTGATTACCAGTTCAATGCACTGCAGTGAACCCCTCCACAACTGAACATACAAGTATTGTACTATGGCTAAGCTTAACAGTTGTCTCCATGGTAAACTGGCAGCCTTTAACATTCCTAGGGTATAGATGAGCTATAACAAAACAGTTTCACACTCACCAGCTACAGGATATTGGACTCTAGCTACACCAGATGTACCTATGGAATTGTGGGTGAGATGTATTGTCAGTAAACACAAATGTGGCATTGGTACAGTACAGTATGAACTGTGATACTGCCCACATTGCTGACATCCTGAGTATGTGTGCACACGTTTGTGTTACAAACCCCCCTCAAATGCAGATTGCCCTCACATCTGTGTACAGGTATGCAGAGGCTGCCACTATGACTGCTACAGTATTAAAGTGATGACCACAGGAGGCTTACCTGGATGCTCCTCAGCTGTGGTATCTGTGCCACCCACCTCCACAATGTATGGGGTGATGGATGCTTGCAAGCTGGTAGCTGAAGCCAGGTTTGCCAGGAATTCCTCTGTGGCCGAGAATGGTTGTTGTGTTGCAGGCCCTCCACTGGGTGCCATTACAGTCCCTGGCCACAGCTGTGACCCTTTGCTGTGCAGCATTTATCATGCCTGTGGCCCGGTTTCAGAACTGCTCATAGATTCTTTCCTGCAGCACAATGTGATTTACTGATGCAATGAGGTCTGACCACAGTGCAACGCATTGTTTCCAATTCTGGTGTCTCCTTGACAGCAGGATCTCATCATGCAGTCTGAGGCTGTCGATTATAACATCATTCTCGGGTGCAGAAAAAGGTAGGTTCCTCCATCGGCACATCACTCCTGAAATACGAGAAGAGGGGAACACATCACAGGACCACATACATTGCTCTCCATTATGTACACACCCTGCACATCCACATTAGCCAGCACTATCATCAGCTAACTCCCATATCATACCCCACCATCTGTCACCACAGTATGTATGGTGCTATCAGCAACATAGTGGCAATACAGCATGCATTTCCCTCCTCAACCTGCTGTTTCCTGCTACTTGCTGCATGTTCTCTAAGTTGTTCAACTGTATCTTTTCTGTTGCACCTATTACTGCTGGTTTATAGCCTGACTACATTGTATGCATCAGTGTAAGCCTTCTACATTTATCTTAAGCACCTGGACTGCAGGCCCACTTCTTAGGTTTTCCTGGCCTTCCTCCCTCAGATTCTGACAAATACAGCTGGACAATGTCCTACAGTTTTGCCTGCCAGTCTGGTTGATAAGGACATCCATCTACAAACACCACCAAGGAACCCAATGTGTGATAAATGCAATGACATTAGGGACCTACAGTCCATACTCTCTCTCACTCAAGCCAACATATGTGGCACCAAAAAAGTTATCAACACAATTACAGTACACCTCACACACCACCCACACCTACACAACACACACCCACATATACAGAGGTCCTCAACATAAACATCCCCAAACACAGGAGACCTCCAAGGCAAAAAACACATGCAAAATCCACAGCCCTCCACACCACATACCATGTATAGCCACACACCTGTGCCCTGCAGCCACTAAGACTTCACCATAAATCAAACATATTAGTCATAGGAGACTCCATTATGAGATATGCAGATGTGCCTCCTACCAGGCTGTATACGGGGAAGGTCACGGCTACTTGTTTGTCAGGTGCCAGAATCTCCATATCACATACACATTTCTGTCTCTCAACAACAGGTACTGTTATGAGTCTGTCATAGACCACATTGGCATGTCTGACCTGAGATGTACCTCTATGGACTATATGAAGTGAGACATGATTGAGCCCGCTGATTATGTGTCTCAGGCAGGTATGTCCATTGCCTTAAGTAGCATTCTGCCATCACCCAGAATGATGCCACAATACCATCAGGAAATGATTGACCTTAACAATTGGCTTGGTTTCTGGTGCCATTCCATGGGGGATCTAGTACCTGACAGCCTGGGATGATATGATCAACTGACCACAATGCTTTGCCAGAGATGGCCTCTATCTGTCTCAACTGGCCTTCAGGCTTCTGGCAATGATTCTTGCCACCCCCATAGTGTCTTTATTAGAAAAAGTGGTGACATTAACACTACCAACATAAAACTGTCAAAAAATCACAAATTGAAGGCTATGCTGCTAAACGCTAGCAGTCTAAACATGAATCTGTACTCATTGCAAGAATTCACCCTGGAAAATGCTGACATCTGTGCAGTCACAGACACATGGTTCAAAGCTGCAGAGAGCACCCCAGTCTTACATAGTCACCCATACTATCATACATTCAGACCCCAAGGTGTGGGTAGTAAAGCCAAGGGATGTGGGTTTTCGCTATATATGAAAGACATACACACTTCAAGGCTGGTCATACAGTAAGATGCACAGGAGATACTCCAGGTACAGTTAACCATGCCAAAGACCCCTATTCAAATCATAGCTAGCTACCAGCCCCCACATGTGACCAGGAAGCCCATTCTGCCTATATGCACCTGTAGTACTCTATCTGGATCTGACTCTGTACTCTGATCCTGGGTGAATGTAACTACCCAAAAATAATTTGGAAGAACTACTCATGCCAGCACACAAATGCCCAGACTCATTGAATATGTCAATGCAAACACATTGGAACAGCTAGTTGCTATCCCCACATGAGGTGAAGATCTCTTGGAGTTCATATTAAACAACATGGGTAACCACTGCAGCATCCCTATAGTATCATCCTCTGTGGCACAACCAACCATAAAGCTGTCAAGTTTGCAGTCACCATCTCCCACAATACCCATCTAGCTAGGGTCAGACATACAAACATCTCCAATGTTGATTACAGCTTCCTCAGGGATGGTATAAACAGCTTCACAGCCCCCTCCCCCTCTGTAGGAACTGGCACCAATTTCCACAAATACACCAAAGCACTATACATGCATTTGTATAGATGCATGGAGTCAGGTATGCCCGACA
>NC_056733.1:1522172233-1522212233 GCF_019279795.1 Protopterus annectens
GGTCAAATTTAAAATGATTATCTATTATTGCTCCAAGGAGCTTTGTCTTTGGGTTTAATAGTAGTGTTGTTAAGGGCAGAGATGGTAAAGGAGGTTTTAAGATGATTAATGGATTTTGGGAGGAAGAGTAAAGTTTTGTCTTTTTAGGGTTAAGTATGAGTTTGTTGTTAATAATCCATGTTTCAGTGAGGTTAAATGAAGTTTGTGTTAGAGTTAGGAGGTTGGAGGGGTTATTAGCAATAGAAATAATTTGTAGAGTTGTCTGCATACTGTATGAGGGAGGATTGAGGACAGGATGTGTGTAGTTGGTTAGTGAAGACATTGAAATGGAGGGGGCCAAGAAATGAGCCTTGTGGTACACCAATTTTGATGGGGAGAAAGGGAGATGGAGCAGAGAGCCATTTTACAGATTGCTGTATGTCTGTGAGATGGCTGTGAAACCATGAGATAGTTGCTGAACAGAGGTTGTGTTCAGAGAATTTGGAGAGGAGAATATAGTGGGAGACAGTGTCAAAGGTTTTTGAGAGGTCTAAAAACAGACAATACACTAGTTTATCATTGTCTGTGGCTAGAGAAATGGAGTTAGTAAAGGATACGAGGGCAGTAGTAGAGCTGTAATTAGAGTGAAATCCATGTTGGGTTGGTGTGATAAGGTTATTTTGTGTAAGATAGGCTATTTGTTTATGAATACAGTGCTCAAGTATTTTAGAGAGGGGAGAGAGTAAGGCAATAAATAGGTCGGTAGTTAGAGAGCTCTACAGAATTACCTCCTTTGTGGATAGGTGAGGTTCATAGGTTCATAGGTTCATAGGTTCATACTAGGCTATCTGCCCTAGGGCATTTAGCGTTTAGCCAGAATGTATTTGGCTTTCGCCACCCATTTTAAATTTATTTTGCTATCTTCGAGAAAGAGACATCGTGTCTCTGTCTAACAGTGACACACAGAAGTGATACCCGTAAACTCTACTATTCCATCCACTATCAAGATTCCTCTTGAAGAGAGCTTCCTCAATGAGGGACTCTACCTAACCTGGACTGGGATTTTATTCCAGAATGAAGGGAGCCTCTGGTTATGAATCTGTCCTTCCAGCATGTCCTATTACCAGTGCTGAGGTTCAAGTCTCTCGAAAGGTGAGAGCTCGATGGAATTTGGATTTATGAGGCAGCATGTCCATGAACTGGTTGGACATGGCTTTATACTGTGGCACAGATCGCTTCTGAACAGGCAGTATGCCACTGAGTAGAGCTGGAGTTTCTTTTTAACCGGCAGCATATGGTACCTGTTTTCTCCTTGATCCTCTTTGGTGAGGTACTTTTGGGGTCTTTCCAGCTGCTGCAGGTGTCTGGTAAGGTACATCCCAAAAGGGGCATTGTATCTACAATATGGGCCTGATGAGGGATGAGTAAAGAGGCAACATGATGTCCCCTGATCTAGATGTGAATCCTTCATGATTAGGTGTGGGCTATATAAAATGTTTCTAACCACTTTGGCCAATGCAGCTGTCAAACAGAGATTGCTATCAACTTGGGTCCCCAGGTCCCTAATTACTTCTTCTTCTGTACTTAATGGATTACCACCTATGTGGTAATTCTAGCACTTTGTTTTGCTAAGGGGATGACCTGCCACTTTTGGCATTTAGCCTGAGGCCATGTTCCTGGCACCAAAGGTCTGTTTCTATGAGGCCCTTTGGAGGATGCATGTTTCGCTGGAGAGCGACATGGTGCCCAATTTGGCAGTCATCTATGAACTTGGCCTTCAGCCACAGTCCTTCCGTGTTTGGGCCCGTACCTCCGAGAAATATATACGAACTAGGGAGCACAAAGGACTGAGTTGTGGGACACCATTGTAAGGTTTGGAGTCTGACATGGCTCCAGCAATTCTAACCTGTGGGGTTTTGTCCTTGAGCCAATTTGGTCCATCTAGTGCATAGGGTATATTAAGCTGGTGAGCTTATCTATAATGCTGGAGTATGAGAAAGCAAGGTTTGAGGTTTCAGGTAGCTGTGTGGACCACCTTTCCCCCGCAATGGCCTTGGTGACTGTTTCAAAGAAATCAACCAAGGGTTAAGAGGCAGGATCTACCCTTAACAAAGTGAACTGGGTAGGACATGTTGTACCTCCACCCAAAAATCTATTATGAGGTCCTCATGATCCTTTTCCCTGCTTTGCAGACCAAGCTGTCAGGTCATAGCGATACTTTCCACTATCCGGGTTTAGGACCACCTTTTTGCACAGGGCCCCTGTTGCTGTCCACTCTTGGGCACATATCCTGTCCTGGCTGAGATTGAAATGTTCTTCATGAATGGTTTTCCTTGGACAGTAGATCCAGCCCGACACCGCTAGGGCCAATTGATGCTATTCTAGCCATTTGGGGAAAGCACTTACCTGAGCATCTGGATGTCATGTGCCACACTCAACCCTGTAGGGTATTTTTGGGCCTTTGGTGGGAGTGGGTTTCCTCTGAACCTCTAAACTAATGCTTTGGGAATGTTGTAGGTAGTGTACTTTTGGTCATTTGGACAACAGGCATTCTGGGAATTACCAACCCCCGGCTTTCCCAACATAACAAAGAAAGCCTTGTGATTATGGCCAATGTACAGGCTTTTACCAAAGTGGCCTTAAAAATTTTTGGTCAATGTCCTTTTTCCTAATAATATCAGTGTGCCTTCCCTATTGGGGATTAAGCTCTATCACTTTGTAGGTACATGGATTGTATATCTGTTTGTGGGGTCCACCAGATTGGACCCCCTTTGGCGCATTTGGCTGCTTCATTTGGGATTGATGAGACATGCATTCCTGAAGGTGTTCATAGAATGCGTTTATAAAGGATTCTGGGTCTGGGCCACTTCCACAGGCCGGGCTTTGAAGGATTCCACCTCAGTTTTGAGGAGCTGAAATTTGCTTTAGAGAAGTTTTTCACTGTGGTTTTCTGGGCAGGGGGTGGGATCGGGATGTGAATATCCAGTGAGATTAGTTTATGGTCTGATCTTACCAGTGAGGGATACACTTCTGGTCTGGAGCATAGAGTCCCGATGTTGGTGATGATCAGGTCCAGTATGTTTTCCCCTCTTGTGGGAGTGGTAACAAGTTATTTCATAGCATTTGAGTTTATAAATTCTAGGAACCTTTGAGCTAGGGTGTTGGAGCTAGAGTAATGCTCCCAGTCTATGTTTGGGTAGTTAAAATATGGAAATTGGTGTTTGGAGAGACCTTCATCTTCAGTGTTCTCAGGAAGGCCGAGTGGGGTTCCTGGGTTTGGGAGGGTCTGTAGCAGGCTATAAACTGGAAGGCAGTTTTACCACTGTTAGTTGCACATGGATAGTCTCTGATGCTTGTGCTTTGCCACCAACCTGGAGGTGTGGGTATATAAGAATATGTAATCCACCTTTGTTCGGTCCAAATTGGGGAGCATGGTATGAGGTATAACCTGGTAGTGCTGGGGTGCTACAGAGCCCTGAACCAGGTTTCTGTAACTGCACAATCGATGTTCTCCATGCTAAGGAGAGTTTCATGGCATCTTGAGGTTTAGACTTCTGGCGTTGAGTAGCATTATTCTTAGTTTCTTATCCCTTGTGATACCTATGGAGGGATTTGCTTTTGAGCCCTGCCTAAAAGGCACTATGGAGCAAGACATTAGCCAATCCGAAGGCCTAGGGGTCACATATCTTGGATTCCTACAGTACTGACATAATGTTTTGGCAATATCCCAACTGCAGGATTGTCCCCTCTTTAAAGCCAATATAAAGCCAAAGGTTAATGATTGTATTTATTTTTTATTTTACATTTGGTAATGGGAGCATTCACTGGATCATATCCATTTTCAGCGGAGGCCGGAGAAAAGCTCCAAACAAACATAAAATAGACCCAAAAAAAGCAAAATTCAAACAAACCCCTAAACAAGATTCAGATTACATAATAAATAATGTTGAGATTTCAATTAGTACTTTAAAGATGATCTGATAGAATAAGAATAAAACTCTCATTTAAATTTCATTGATATCCTTCTATAGGTAATTTCATTTAATCATTACTGATAAAAGAAGAAAATGTTCACCAGAAAGACAAGGCAACATTCCTATGAGAAAACAGGTACATAGAGGACTGGTATAGAAGTTTTCCATGAAAATACAAGGATTTCCCTTAGAGTAAGAAAGGAAGCCTTTAGTAACCTGGGTAGGGTTAGTCACGAAATGAGCATTGGATAGCCACTGCGACTGAAAGTGGTGAAAAGCTTTTATCTGAATTTGGTAGACAAGTAAAGGAGGATACTTTGGGGAAGAGAATTCCAGACTTTTCCCATGAGCATTCTAAAAGTGCATAAATGCCGTTGAAAGCTTTGACCATTTTAAAGTCCTAAGTTAGCAAAGAAACTATAAAGATTGGTATATGGTAAACTGTTCACAAGTAAAGGACATTTGTCAGTATTTGATATTTAAACCTCATGAGTTGGGACTATAACAATTTAGGGGGGTACCCAATCAAGGTTTAGGTTAACAATGAAAGTTCTATATGGATTCTGATGCAAATCTTGCAATACCCAAAATGAGCAGCCCATTTATTTGTTTGGGTTAGCAGGTGCAAAATAGGATCATAAAAAGGGTGGAACCAATGTGTACGCAATGATCACTTTGCCATTGGGGTTAGGAAATTTTAATTCTACTCGATCCTAGTTTGTTAACTGTTCATGGGTTTAAATTAATATGTGTGCAATTTGATTTATTATAATTTGTGCTCTTAGTATTTCGCATAAGGGTCTGGGAGATAAATTTGGGGCCCTTGTTGGAGTTTAAAGTTTGATAGGTGAGTATTTTGGGTTCTAAAGAAAAATGTTCTGGGTTAAGGATTAACTTCGACCAATAGCCATTTGCCACTTTGGTAAAGCAACTTTGGGTTTTTGTAATTTATCAGGAGATATTTTTTACAAACTTTTTTTAGAATCCAACTTTAATACAGGTGGCTTCAGGAAGGCTTAGGGAGAAAATTAATGAAGAACACAAGAAAAGTTACCCAATATGGACCCTTGAGGAACCAATGTGTTAAGTATAAATTGAGAGTTTAACTAAACAGTACTGACATTTCCAGCCAGAAGGTAGGCTTTGAACCAGTCAAGACTAAAGTAAACCAGGTAAGAATTTTAGGTGTCAAAGGGAGTTGATGGTTGAACACATCAAAAACATTTGAACATCTAAAAGAGGAGAAAACATAATTTGCATTACGATCATTTAATTTTGCTGTAAAAGAGATAGGCGTTGTGTACTAAGTTTGGCTGAAACACTGAACTAAAGTAGTTTGATGAAAGATATTGGAGGGGTTGTTTAGCATACAACTGCCATAATTTTGGCTAAAGGGACATATAGCTATAGGGGCTCAAGTTTGGGGGATTCGAGTGACCCGTTGTGGAGTGGAATTTGAGGGATTTTTCCCTAAAAGAAGGGGTGGTGTCTAAAGGTGGGATTGATACGATAGAAACAGGGTAAGTAGCTCTGCAGTTTGTAGATTTCTTTAGGTTGTGGTCTGTAAGGACTAGGGTTGGGATTCTTGGTAATAGGGATCTTATTGAGGATGTAGGGACATTGCTAGGTTGAAGGAGGGTTGGTTGTAGGGAAATTTTATAAGAAGTTGTTGGTGAATAGTTGGTTAGGTAAGTTTGGATAATGTTTGTAAAGAAAGTATTGAATATTGGATTGCTTCAGAGTCTTTATCAATCACTACTTTGGGGTTGGGGGAGTTTACCTTGGAGGAGAAAGGTTTTGTAAGCCTGCCAAAATTTTGAAGCTTATTTTGGTGCTTTGAGAAGTAGTTTATAGAGCTTTTGTCACTAGTTGGGTGTTAAAACTTTTTATAGTTGTAGGAATTTTTGGTCTAAGATTATTTGGTTTTTGAGCCCGGTTTTCAAGTTATTTCGAAGGTTAATTTTAAGTTTAAACTATTTTGAACCAAGGAGCAATCTTAGTTTTAGTTTGTTGATAGGGAGATGGAATGATGTATGGATAGGAAATGGTATTTTAAGTGTAACTGCTTTTCCCCTTTGGGGGTAAGTTTTAGTGTTGTCCAATACAGGTTCATGTTTTGAAGTTTGAGGTCAAAGTTTTTGTTTCTGACTGATCTATAGACTGGGACAATAGAATAACCTGGTTTAGTTGTCTAATATATGTTTTAAGGGGGATCAGGAATGTATTTGGTAGGGTCCCTGAAGACATGAAGGGGGGACTGAAAGGAGCCATAAGACACCTATTTTGATGGGAGAAACCGATTCTGGAGCAGGAGATTATTTAAATTTTTGAGACCATGAGGGTTAAATGAGTTATTTCTGGAACAAGGACAGTCAATGTTCAGAGAATTTAGATGATAGTTTCTTGTGGACAGTTTCAGTAGGCTTAATATATATCCAAAGTATTAGTATTTTTTCTGATGGATAGACAAAAGTTAAATTAATGATCGTATCAATGAATTAGAGTGAAATTTTTAGCATTGAGATTTTGGGGGATAGGTTATTATGGTAACATTTAAAGGGTTTTTTTTGAATACAGCAGCTCCACCACCCTTGTTTGGTTTCTGTCATGCAATGTTTATTAGAGAGCTCTGGAATGACCTCATTTTGTTTATAGGTGGCTTTCAGGTTTCATTAGACATATTATATCTGGTAGGTGTACCTAGGGAGTTAAATTACAACCTTTTGTTGACACTTCTAATATTTGTAAATTTTGAAATGGAATTGTTGGGAGATACTGTGCAGTCAGGGTTATTGTTGATATGGGGCCAGGATTGGGAGAATATCTCCATCCCGGTCATAATTTACCCAAATATTAAGAGTCTTAAGGATCTGTAGTAGTTTCTGGGTTTTTTTCAGGGATGGTTCTGGTTAGTTTGAATTTCCCTGGTGATAGATGGGCCTATTTATTTCAGTGCTGAGGTTCAAGTCTCTCGAGTCGTGCTCGATGGAATTTGGATTTTCTGAGGTGCAGCATGTCCATTAATTCCGGGTTGGACATGGCTTTATACGTCAGGCACAGATCGCCTCTGAACAGGCGGTATGCCACTGAGTAGAGCTGGAGTTTCTTTAACCGGGCAGCATATGGCATCTGTTTGAGCCCTTTGATCCTCTTGGTGAGGTACTTTTGGGGTCTTTCCAGTTGCTGCAGGTGTCTGGTAAGGTACATCCCAAAAGGGGCATTGTACTCAAATATGAGCCTGATGAGGGATGAGTAAAGAGGCACGATGACGTCCCCTGATCTAGATGTGAATCCCTTCATGATTAGGTGGGCTATATAAAATGTTTTTCTAACCACTTTGGCCACGTGGTTGTCAAATGAGAGATTGCTATCAACTTGGGTCCCCAGGTCCCTAATTACTTCTTCTGTACTTAATGGATTACCACCTATGTGGTAATTTGTGGGCACTTTGTTTTTGCTAAAGGGATGACTATACACTTTTTGGCATTTAGCTTGAGGCCATGGCTCTGGCACCAGTTGTCTGTTTCTATGAGGCCCTTTTGGAGGATGCATGTGTCGGCTGGAGAGTCGATTATGGCGCCCAGTTTGCAGTCATCTGCGAACTTGGTCAGCCACAGTCCTTCCGTGTTGGCCTGTACCTCCGAGAAATATATACCGAACAAGAGAGGTCCCAGGACTGAGCCTTGTGGGACACCACTTGTAACTGGTTTGGAGTCTGACATGGCTCCAGCAATTCTAACCATGTGGGTTCTGTCCTTGAGCCAATTTGCAATCCATCTAGTGACATAGGGGTTTATATTTAAGCTGGTGAGCTTATCTATAATGCCTGAGTGGGGTATTGTATCGAAGGCTTTTGCGAGGTCCAGGTAGGCTGTGTGGACCACCTTCCCCTCGTCAATGGCCTTGGTGTCTGTTTCAAAGAAATCAACCAGGTTTAAGAGGCAGGATCTGCCCTTAACAAAGCCGAACTGGGTGGGATCCAGTGTCTGTAGGTCCCCAATATCTTTATTTATGAGGTCCATGATGATCCTTTCCATAGCTTTGCAGACCAAGCTAGTCAGACTTATGGGGCGATAGTTTCCAGAATCCGTTGAGGCACCACCTTTATGTAGAGGGACCACTGTTGCTGTACGTCACTCTTTGGGCACATATCCTGTAGTAAGGCTGAGATTGAACAGTAGTTTTATGTTTGGGTTTAGCTCTTCTTGGAGTTCATGTAGGATGCAGCCCGGGACACCGTCTGGTCCCATTGATGCTGTGTTTTTTGCTTTGGAGAGGGCGGCTCTTACCTGAGCATCTGAGATGTGGGGGGGGCAGCACTCTGCTGGGATAGATATTTGCCCTTTTGGTGGGGAGGGGGGGGAGTTTGTGCTGAACCTGTCAGCTAGGATGTTGGCAATGTCTGTGGGTTCGGTGTATTTTTTGTCATTTTGGACTAATTCTGAGCATATCTGGGAATTACCACCCAGGTTCCTAACATAACTAAAGAAAGCCTTGTGATTATCCTTAGTGTCCTGTGCAATTCTTCTCTCGAAGCTGGCCTTATACAATTTTATGTGTGCCCGTAGTTTTTTGCTAATACTGATCAGTGATGCCTTCCCTTTTTGGGATTTTGCTCTATCATTTAGTAGCTTCCTCCTTCTATTGTATAGTTTGTTTATGGCTGGGGTCCACCAGACAGGACGTCTGCCTTTGGAGGATTGGGTCTTGGTTTTATTTGGGATTGCATGATCCATGCATTCCTGAAAGTGTTCATAGAATGCATTTATAAAGGATTCTGCGGTCTGGGCCGTAGTTTCCACAGGCCCGGGGGCTTTGAAGGATTCCACCTCAGTTTTGAGGAGTATGAAATTTGCTTTAGAGAAGTTTTTCACTGTGGTTTTCTGGGCAGGGGGTGGGATCGGGATGTGAATATCCATTGAGATTAGTTTATGGTCTGATCTTACCAGTGAGGGATACACTTCTGGTCTGGAGCATAGAGTCCCGATGTTGGTGATGATCAGGTCCAGTATGTTTTCCCCTCTTGTGGGAGTGGTAACAAGTTATTTCATAGGATTTGAGTTTATAAATTCTAGGAACCTTTGGGCTAGGGTGTTGGAGCTAGAGTAATGCTCCCAGTCTATGTTTGAGTAGTTGAAGTCGCCCAGTATAATGGTGTTTGGAGAGACCTTCATATTTTCCACTGTTCTCAGGAAGGCCGAGTGGGGTTCCTGGGTTTGGTAGGGTGGTCTGTAGCAGGCTATAAACTGGAAGGCAGTTTTACCCACTGTTAGTTGCACATGGATAGTCTCTGTTGCTTCATGCTTTGCCACCAACCTGGAGGTGTGGGTATCTTTGATGAATATCAATACTCCCCCTCCTTTTGTGGTTCGGTCCAAGTTTTGGGGATGAAAAGCATGGTATGAGGTATAACCTGGTAGTGCTGGGGTGCTCTCGGGAGCCTTGAACCAGGTTTCTGTTACTGCACAGATATCAATGTTCTCCATGCTAAGGAGAGTTTCGAAAAGTGCATCTTGAGGTTTAGACTTCTGGCGTTGAGTAGCATTACTCTTAGTTTCTTATCCCTTGTGATACCTATGGAGGTGGGTTTGTCTTTTGAGCCTTGCCTAAAAAAGGCACTATGGGGGTAGCAAGAGCCTATGCCAATATCCGAAAGCCTAGGGGTGACAGGTGCAAGCTGTCCCTAGCGAAGCATCGTGGCTTGTTGAGCATATCATCCCAAGCTGACAGGCATTGGATCCCCTTTGAATGACACCAGTACTTAAGCCAATTGTTGAAATTGATCATCTTGTCTTCATACTGTGGCATCATTCTTGGTGAGGGTAAGATGCTACTCAAGGTCAGGGTCATACCGGCCTGGGCTACATGCTCAAAGAGCTCCTTTATGTCTCTTTTCATGTAGTCCAGGGAGGTACGTCTCAGGTCATTCACACCAGCATGGACAATGACTGAGTCATATTTGTACTGGCCTTGGAGTGACCTGAGTGCTTGTGTTATGTGGCGGATCCTAGCGCCCGACAGGCTGCTCACCGTGACCCTCTCCTTGTTCAGCCTGGTGAGCGGGACGTCAGTGTGCCTGACGATAGAGTCACCTATTACAAGTGTATCAGGTGTGTTGTTTAGTCTTAAGGGCTGTGACTGTTCGGCACACTGGCTTTGTGAGATATGTGTTGCACATGTTTTGTTTTGGGGTAGCGGCTGCTTGGGTGTCTGCTTTGGAGGTCTCTGCTGCTTCAGCAGATCTTTATTTAGAGCCTCCGAGTATGTTTTTGTGTGATTATGTGTTTGGTTTGCTGTCGTGGTAGGTCTATGTGAGACTGGAATTGTAGTGAGTGTGGTTTCCTTCTCCTACTGACTGGTTATGCCAGTACTGAGTTGAGAGAGCTTAGTCTCCAGTTTGGCTATATGGTTGCATCTCTCACATGTGTTGGAATTTGTTGGGAGGAGGAGAGGGTTGTCTGTGTACATGAGGCAGTTGTAACATTGCCTCAATATTCCCAGATTCACCAGCTGGACCGGAGAGGAGATTGACAACTCACCTTTGGACATGCTAGAATAATATTGGGAATTCCTTAATAATTGAAAACCAGGGCCAGTGGGAAGTGAGGGTGTAGTGCTTTTAATTTTTAGTACTGACTTATATAATTGCTTTAGTGAGCAAGTGCCAGGTAACTTAAGTGCAATGTGTTACAGGTAACTTAAATGCAAAAACGACAAACAGTAACTTTCTTTCAAGTGAAACAAGGAAATAAGTACAGGTATAGAATTTTTTTCCAAAGAGTAGAAATAGTGGATTCACTGATTGAGTGGTTTATCAGGATGGAGACAGGATATGTTATGGAGTTAGCTGCAATCTTTAGGAAGGAAAATGTTAGGTTGTCAGTAGAAGTGGAGCATGGTTCAAGTTTTAGAAGTTTTTTTATGTTGCTAGTAATGGATTGCATGTGTCTTAGTCTGTGCCTCAGAGATTCTAATTACAGCATAAACAGTTGAATTGCATGCTAATCAACCAATCCTGTAGAGCTACTCAACAAGATACAAAGTATCCATGTAGACTCCATGCTATTTTTTATGCAGATTGCAAAATTAGTGGAGTACAGACACAAAGTAAACACAGATTGTTAGTAGCTGCTGCTTTGTGAATACATTTGTCTGTGCTACAGGCTGAAGCCAATGCTGCTGCCAATAGGCATCGGCAGAGAAGATGAAGACTTTGTAGGCCAGGGAAACAGTACAGGAACTATGAGACCTCTGGCAGCCTTGACTCGGAGCCAGAGGCAAATGCAGGGAACCCATCCCAGTGGAGCTTAGAATCTTAGCCACAGGTACCTTTCACAGACATCAGCATCCAGAATCTTCCAAAACCTCCTGCATGCTATGCCACAACATGGCAGACAGGACATATATTTAAACATTATTTCTTATGAGAGGGACACAAAAATGCTGCAATTGTACCATGTAGCGCACTACCCTGAAGTAATGTGCATCATACATTGCAGTCATGTACACATGAAAACAACACCTGGGGAACAGGGTAGGATCTACATTAAAACGTAATGTTAATACCATCGACCACAGGACTAGCAGAATCCGACAATAAGGCACAGACCAGGAATAAAAACAACATGAATTAATCCGGTAAATCAATTTTGATTTATTGGATTAGTACATTGTTATTCCTGATAATATATCTGTGTCGGTAACAATCGATAATATTTCGATGGTTTTTGTGGGTTCCTGGATTGGAGCTGATTGTGTTTTTTGTTGTTTATTAGGATCTACATTAACCATAAGGTCTACCACTCAATCAACTAACAAGTCACGTGTAATGACATGGGACTGTTCTTGTCCAAAGATAAAAATGTCACTAAATGTACAACTAACCTGTTGTAATATAACTGTACATTCTGTTTAATTTGTTTGTCTGCTGACTGAGTGTTGTTGCTTGCTGCAAAGGTGTTTGTATAAAAGCAAGGTTAAGGCACCCATGTGTGAATATGCATTGAATGATGATTTGAAATCCAGACCTATGTAGGCACATCTCATCTGTACTAACATATTCAACTGTGTATGTCATACATTGATTTATGTTTCTGCCTATTTTTACCTGATTTTATCTTAATTTTTGGGCCACTGTTTGTGCGATGCTGCACTTAGCACAAATGGGTTTGGCTATGCTCAAGCTGGCTTGCACGTACAGTGGCAGTGCACAAACTGGATGATTGGACCACTCAGGTAACACACAGGACCCAGACATCTAAAAATAGATATCAGCTGCATTCTATTCATTTAATTGTGGCTGGTGAAAACCTGCTGAGTGCTGTTGCACTGCATTTAACAGTGTGAAAATTAAAATAAATACTAATCTAGGTGATGGTAATGTAGCTAATGCTGTGGCTGTGGCTGCAGATGGTAAGTCTTGTGTTGAGGTCTTGATGGTCCTGGGTTCAACTACAAGGTTTTCAGCCTTTATTTTACTGTTGTGACCTTGCATTATGTAGTAATTAAATTAAACATAGTCAAGTGCTTTCTCAATCTTCTTGTGACAACAGCTGTAAGTCTACGACTACCATACATAAGGTCTAGGGTTCAAAGCCAGCATATTCCATTCTGTTTTAATGGTGTTCTACTTCACATTATTGTCAGTCTCTATTATAGCAATTGACCTAGTGTATCTTATATAATATTTATATTCCTGAAGGCTGACACACTAATATTGCGTCAATTATGCACTTATGTATTCATGTCTGTACTGGTTACCATCTCTGAATTGGTTACCATCACACAAACATGTTAACTGCGTTTGTGCGATGGTAAGTGATGTACACCATTTTCAAATGTTGCAAAATCCAAAAGTGCAAGCTCTCAGTATCTGCAAGAACTGGAATTGGCAGGAAAACATCATTGTAGATTGGTCTGTTATAGACAAGGCTGGTGTTCATGGAAAGGTTTTGAGATTTTGGTCTCAAAGGTAGGAGTCCAAAGTGTTGTTGGATTACTAGAGAATGGGTATGGTCCCTGGCTGTTGCAGAAGTGCAATCATAGATCAGATTATAAATCAGATTCATGGAATAGATTGGCCCGAGATTTCACCAGTGCTACCAGTATCCCTGGACTAGTGAACAATGTAAAAATCACTACAGAGACCTCAGGATGAGGAACAGGGATACCCTTGACCATTGGATTGAAGAATGTTGGCCTGGTTGCACTTCAGAGATGTGTATTGCTTGCATGCACTACTTGTAAGAGTTAGTAACTCCATTTTACAGAATTGATATTCTTGATGGTATTCTGTTGTGTTCTGCTTTTTCCACAGACCCTGCAGTTAAAGGAGTGAATCTGCAAACCTATGAAGCAAGATTGGCATGGATGCAAGACACACGTGCAATGTATGCATTTAAACAGTACTGTTATTGTAGCATTAAAACTAAATGCTGTTTTTTGTGTTAATTAAACACTTGTATGACATTGAGTATGCATCTGCCGACTGTAAAAGAAAAGTATGAATGCACTAGTCTGTAGGCAAAAACAACATTCCAGTATTACAGAGTAGTCAGAGGTTGTTGATTCAAAAACCACACTTCCCAACTATACAATTCTGTAATGTTTACATCAGTATTGCAGTGTAATCAGACCTATAAACCAGGGCCAACAATAGCATGCTGAAAAGTGTAATGAGTATAACTGGAACATGCATATGTACAATATCCATGATTGCTTGATGCAATTAGTAATATACTGTGCATCTGTTATGAGCTTTGTTGTCTTAACAGTGGAAAAGTTATTTATTAAGAGATGGTAGTGTTAATCATACCTCTCAGCTCTCCAGATTTTCACAGAATGCTCAGATTGTTTCTTCATATTCTTGGTCTGTTCCTCATAAAATGTGTGGTTTGCTGACAAACCACTGGGATTATCTGAGGACTTGAAGTCACTAGATAATGACGTATGTTTGAGTTTCAGACTTCAAATCATTGCAAAATGTATGTTCAAACAAAGCCTGTTACCCTAGCAACTTTCTAAGTTTATAAGAGTTATATTTAAAATATGTCCTTTGTTTTGGGCCTTTGTCCCAACATTTTGTCAGGGTTTGTCCAGATTTCTTGTGCTAAAAGGTTAAGAGTTATGAGCAGATTAGAGTTAAAGAATTGTGCACATGTACATTTTATGCATACCTCTCAACTGTACAGACTTTTGCAGAATGTCCACATTTTTGTCTCATAGTTTTGGTCTGTTCTTCATATTATTTGAGGTTTTATGGCAAATCATTGAAGACTGAAGTCAATAAATAACAGTAAATAATGACAGACATTTAAGTTTCAGAATTTATAACCTTCAGAAAATACATAATAATGCAAAACCTGTTAATTTAGCAACTTTCTAAGTTTATAGACACAATATTTAAATTTCATAGGTTCATAGATTCATAGGTTGGTGGTAGGCTATAGGCCCTCGGGCCTATACAAGCCTAGCCATAACAATTTCCTGGCTATTTCTTCCCACACTAATTACTTACCTGGACCCCTGTCTAGCAGGGTGACTGATGTGATCCCCAGGGGTGAATTTCCTTTCTCCCATCCAATTGTCAAGGTTCCTTTTGAAGAGGGCCAAAGAGGCGCTCTGCTTGACATGTATAGGCAGTCTATTCCAGAGCCTGGGGAGTCTCTGGGTCAGGAACCTATCCCTCCAGCATATTTTGTTTATTGTGATGACAAGATTTAGATCCCTGGAGTGTGTGGCTATGAGGGACTGGGATTTCTTTAAGTGTAGCATGTCCAACAGCTCTGGGTTTGACATGGCCTTGTATGTTAAGCAGAGATCGCCTCGGAGTAGACGATATGTAACAGAGTATAGCTGGAGTTTTTTAAGGCAGTCAGCATAGGGTATCTGTTTTAGGCCTGTGATTCTTTTAGTGAGGTATTTCTGCAGCCTTTCCAGTTGTTGCAGATGTCTTGAGAGGTGCATACTAAATTGGGCGTTGTATTCTATAATGGGTCTAATGAGGGATGAGTACAGTGGGACAATGACCTCCTTTTTTCTGGATGAAAAGCCCTTAGTGATGAGGTGTGCCACATAGAAGGATTTCCTGACTGTTGTGGCGATGTGGTTATTAAAGGTGAGACCACTGTCCACCTGTGTCCCTAAGTCTCTTCTCACACTTTTGGTGTTTAGTTTACTGCCACCTATGTGATAATTCACGGGTACATGTTTTTTTCCCAAAGAGGATAACTATACATTTCTTGGCATTGAGCTTGAGCCCATGGCTCTGGCACCAAGCATCTGTTTCTGTAAGGCCCTTTTGTAGAGTATTCACATCATTTAGGGATTCAATAATAACTCCCAGTTTGCAGTCATCTGAGAACTTTGTTAGCCAGAGTCCCTAAGTGTTGGCCTGTACTTCAGAGAAGTAGATGCCAAACAAGACAGGTCCCAGGACTGAACCCTGAGGTACTCCACTTGTCACTTGTCTGGAGCTGGATTTGGAGTCAGCTACTTTTACAGTGTGGGTTCTGTCAGTAAGCCAGTTGGCAACCCATTGAGTGATGTAGGAATTAATGCCCAGCTTAGTAAGTTCATCTATGATTCCAGAATGGGGGATGGTGTCAAAGGCCTTGGTGAGGTCCAGATAGGCTGTGTGGACTGCCTTACCCTCGTCCATGGCTCTGGAGACTGATTTGAAGAAGTCAATAAGGTTCAGGAGACAAGATAAGCCCTTCACAAACCCAAACTGGGTGGGGTCCAGTGTTTTAAGGTTGCCAGTGTCTTTGTTTATAAGTTCCATGATAATACGTTCCATGGTCTTGCAGGGAGGAATGTCTCAAGTCATTCACTCCAACATGGACAATGAGAGAGTCTTATTTGTACTTGTTGTGGACTGACTTGAGTGCACGAGTTATGTGGCGGATCCTGGCACCCAACAGGCAGCTCACTGTAATTTTCTCCTTGTTCAGCCTGGTGAGTGGGACATCAGTATGCCTGACTATAGAGTCACCTATGACTAGATTGTTAGGTACATTGTCTTGCCTTAGGGGCTGTTGCTGGGTGGCACTTTGGTTGTGATTGGTCTTTGTTTGCGTTTCAGCTTCAGAGGTCCTTGTTGCTTGGGCAGGTTACAGTTAAGGGCCTCCGCATATGTGGATTTAGTGTTGCTATGTGTGGGTGTTGGTGGAGTGAGTTTAAAAGGGCTATGTGTTGTTGAGATGTAGTGTGGGTGTTAACCTTCTCCTCTTAACTGTCTAGCACAATCTTGGGTGGAGAGAGCATTGCTTCCAGTTTGGCTATGTAAGTGAATCTCTCACAGGTTGTAGTGTTGGGTGGTAGGAGGAGAGGGTTGTCTGTGTACATGAGGCAATTGCTGCATTGCCCCAGTATGCCCAGATTCAACAGGTGGACAGGAGAAATCAACGGAAGCTGACCCTTGGACATGCCTGGTTTGGTGCTTTTTTTTTTAAGTACAGGAGCTGTTTTCCCTTACCTTAGCAAGGTACTTTGCAATTATAGGCTGTTTAGTGCCTATGATTAATTTCTCCTTATTCATGGCCCTTTGCCCCCTCCCCATTCTTTCTGGCTTTGTTCAGATTTCTTGCACTGACAGGTTGAGAGGTATCATTGTATTTTTCTATCTCACCACCCATTTTCTTTTGGGGGTGGGTTTACTTAATTTTTGTTTTGTTATGTATAATTTTGTATTTATTTGTTGCTACCTATTTTCTAATTTCTTATTATTTTTAATTGTGTTTGTTTTGTTTTTTTTTATTTATAATATTGTTTTTCTTTGTTATCTTTTTCTATAAATTCATTATTTCCATTTTTTCTGGTTATGTTTTATTATTGTATTTTAATGTTTTATTTTATTACTACAGCACAGCAGGGTAGGCAGATTCCCCTTGATCCTTCTATGCTCACTCCACCAGCTAAAGCAACAAGGCACAGCACTTCTGAGCTGCAGCCTGGCCACACACCCCTACTCTACCTGGAGCCTCAGGTAGTTCTGCCGCAGAGGATAGGCCTGTGGTTCCCTATAGGAGCAGTGGCAGAGGGGGTGATTTTGTCACCTCATCTGAACCACCAGGTATGGTGGTTAGCTCTGTGCATCGCATAAATGCTGCACGCCTATGCCAAGCGGAGTTATTGCTCTCCATCACTATCCAGAATAACACAAGGACATGCAGATGTCAGACACTGCAGCCATCGGTGCAGTGAGGCAACAATGATGACAGTCCAGTGAGTGAGGACTCAATCTCACTGTCACCCAACTTGATTTCCATGGGTTCTTGATTTCCCCACCCTCACCCCAACCATGCTGTTCACCCACCACTTGTGTCCTTCACCAAAATCATGTCTTTTCTCATATGTCTTGTCTGTCAGCAACTGTTTCCTCACATTGCCAACTTGCCTGCTCCAGACATGCCTATGTATTTTCCCCAACATTCCTCTCTTTCCTCAAAAAAAAAAAAAAAAATGGGACACCTGTCCCTCCAAAAAAATCATCCCATGCATAGCTTTCCATTTCACACACGTGTCTACGTGACACACTTAATTTAGTCCAATTGGCTACACAGCACAATTATGTTGTCACCTCTTTCTCTGGAGGCAACAGTCCTAATTCAGCTAAGATTATGTGCATCTGATCAGTTGTTACTGTTGAAGAAATTGATATCCATGGTTCTTTCCAACAGCCTTCTTGCTCATTCCTGTCCTCCTTTCACTTTGTTTTTCTCCCTGCTTGTTCCCCTTTTCAGCACTTTCCTGTCTCACCCATTTCTTTTCTTTAAAGCTACATAACATATTCCTATAAGATCCAGACTGTGAAACGTGCATCACAAGGTACACATTACAATCATGTCACTAAAAGAATACCGAAATGGGAACACACCATGGTGGCAGCATGACATGAGTGGAATACATAGACAATACTTACCATCTGGATGACCCTCCTTGAGTGGGTCAGATTTCGCAAATAATCTCCCAAAAGGAGTTGTGCATGTCCTGTGCCATATCATAGAAGAACATGCCCATGAGATATTGCATCTAGGTCCTGAAGATATCTGTGACCACATCCCATATCTGTTCCTTCAGGATATCTGGCTGGGGTGGTGGAGGCTGTTATCGCTGTCAGATGGAATGATGGTCCATGATGATCCTGGTCCCTCATTGTCATTGTTATACTGCTCACCTCCCTGATCTTTGGAGTCAAAATCCACTGGCAGAGACCGAGTGAAACAACTTCGCACCCTGTGGATGGGTGGACTAGCATGAGTCCTAGACTCTATAACATAACAGATCTCTTTAACATAGTAATAGTAAGCCATAATGGTAATAGATAACATTAATATGGATAATATTGCAACATTTCCAAAAACTAAATACAATATGGAATTAATATTATTGGGATGTGTCAATATGGTGAGAATTAGTGCATCTGTAGTATTAATGTCACAACATGCAGTATATCCAGTCATAACACAGTACTATTTGGCTGTTATGACAGTCAGAGTGGCAAGGACAACACATTTGCAAGACATCTATGTCATAAGTAGTGCAGTGATACAATTTAAGAAATGGATTAGAAGACATCAGGTGTTAACATCAAAGCTGTGTACGAAAACTTGTCATTAATAGCATACTTAGTGGATAAGAAACAGAACAGAGCTAGGAGACATCATTTGAAATGTCAGAACAGTACCTAATGTTGCCTGTAAGCAACTACACACACACACACACACACACACACACACACACACACACACACACACACACACACACACACACACACACGCACACCTGATTACCTCCGTGTATAATTCACATGCCAAGGAATGGCATTATCATGTGTTACTAAGACGTAACAATATGCAGTTAGGATATCTATCAAGGTATGCAAACATTACTGAACAATATCAGCTGCGGCATACACATATAATGGCTATAATGACATGACATCAGAAAGTTATGTGTTAGCATGCTTTTTCTTAGGAATATGAAGTCTGCAATTCATTATTTTATGACTAACTTGAATCTTCATTGGTTTGCCAGAAAACTAGGAGGCAACATTCTGGATAGTTGATAGGCACTGTTTGTGTGTTACCACAATAAATTGTTTTAGAATCCTGCTGTAGAGAATGCAGTTTTGAATGTAAAGGGATGTGAAACCTGACTAGCAGAAGAAATGTCTTTCTGCATGATTATAAAGCAAAATGAGAAACAAGACTGAATGTAACAGAATATGAAACATTAATAGACAAACTGGCTTTATGCTTCTCCGTGGTTAAACAAAAGGATACTCCCTTGCCATTTTATTTCCACTGGCTTCTTTAAAATTAGCAAGAAACTCGCAAAAAACCCTTTTTATGTGCTGGATTCTCTTAAATTAACACCCAGACAGTCTGCAGAATCAGTAATTCTGGAACAAAAACAACTTAAGTTAACATCAATGCTATATGTATTATTCCATTAAAAATACAACCAAATGTTGTACAGTTCCATTGTGAAACATACTTGCTGTTGCATACTGTTCATGTGCACATGATCTATTTTCATTGATTTTCCTGTTTGTTAACTGGACAATGAGCAAACAAGACTACATACCAGCCTTATAGATGCACTCACAGACAGAAGTACATTCACGCAGGGGAGGCTTGTGCTATTGGGCTGCAGGACTGCAGCCTCCATAGCTGTACAAAAGAAAGAAGTGAATAAAACCAAAACAAAAAATAAAATAAAAAACAACACAAGTCCTGGAACTTGCACATGCTCACTCGTGGCATTTCCATGCATTTCCCAAGTCCAGAACTTGCACATGCGCACTCGCGGCATTTCCTGAGTCCAGACTGCTACTGAACCAGTCCAGAGCATGCACACAGAATCTGGACTGCTGGTAAGACAGTCCAGATTAGGAAGACAGCCTGCAACAGCAAAGATCCCAGAAGTCTATGCAATTACAACTGCATAGACTGGAAGGGGATCGGACTGCAACATCCGCAGGCTGGAGCCTGCTCTCACAGGAAGGACAGGACTTTGGCTCTCTCGCAAGGCTTTTGTGTTTGAAACTGGAGCTGGCTGGAATTAATGATGCTGCAGTTTTTGGACTCAAACTCTGCAGGTACTACTTGTTTATACTAATGGAAGGTATGTGTGTGTGTGTGTGTGTGTGTGTGTGTGTGTGTGTGTGTGTGTGTGTGTGTGTGTGTGTGTGTGTGTGTGTGTATTTTATGCCTCAGTAGCTAGAAAGAAGTCAGGAAATATACCTGGTTGATAGACTCAAACCCTGTACCTTGGGAGTAGGTAGCAAGAGCTTGAATTCCCTGCCCACCACCACTTGTAAAATTTTTGCATCATTTTTGTTCTGTTCCTACTGTGTTTTTTCTGGATTTTGAATTCACTGAATTATGACCGGTATTTGAATTTCAGACTTCATATTCTTCAGAAAGTACATGGTAACACAAAGCCTTTTATTCTAGCAAGTTTCTGTTTATAAGATCAATATTTGAAAATTGTCCCTATTTTGGGGGCTGCTTTCCACCATTACTGGCTTTGTCCAGTGTTTTTGTGCTAACAAGTTGAGAGCTATGGGGAGATCTGAATTCACTAAATATGTTTGGGGCTGTAGTCCCCCATTATTGGCTTTGTCTAGGTGTTTTGTAATAAGAAGTTGATAGCTAGGGTAAGAACTGAATTCACTGAATGATAGCCATTTACGTTTCAGTCTACCTATCTTTTAGGAAACAGCTGATATGGCATAGTGGTATGTTGCTCTGACGGTAGTGCACATGGGTCTGGGTTCAAGACTTGGCAGTGAAATGCATGGTGGTAACACATCATTTTATTCTAGCAACTTTCCAAGATTATGCATGCAATGTTTAAAATGCATCCCTAGTTTTTGGGCTTTTGTCCCCCCTCAACTACATTTTGACTTTTTCCAGATATCTTGTGCTTCAAAGGTGAGAGATACAGTTGACTGTTGAGTGCCTTTTACAAGGAGCTGAGAGCTTGAAGAGAAGTTTAGTGCTACTTATGCTGTGGCAACTTGTGTTGTTAATAACACAACAGGTAATGAACTTGTTTTTGATGCAGACGACTGTGGGTTCTACTCCCATACTACATAGGTGTATTCTTGATACTGTACAGTGTTGTACTTTTAAAGGCGGTGGATGATGCAGTCCTGAGAATGTCCTCTTTGGTGGAGATACCTAGTAATGATGAACCTGTTATCAGTTTGCCATCCATTCCCTATTGCAATATTACTAGCTTATCATTTTTTTAATGTAGCATAGGCAATTTATTCCTCAAGAGCAGCAGGCATTTTATTTGTAGATGAAACAATGAAATATAAAGTTGTGTGCTAGCAACAACCTCTTCATTAGCTACACATCTCTTTACTGTGGAATTATTTAGATGACTTTTACTTCTGCAGAGAATGTGCAGATTTACTGATACTGGTGGAGTGTAGAAGTTTGAGTAGACTTTTATAATGGAAATGTTCTGAACTGGGCAGTTTTGTCATTATTGGTGCATGCATTTTGTTTAATTCTTTTACTGGAAAAATGTTCAAAATAATACATTTAAAATGCCCTCTAACAACTGTACTGTAGTATACAAGGAATATAATTTAATACACCCAGGAAGGTGTATCGAAGAACACATGTATGTTTCCTGTGCAAGGGGCCTATGATTTGAAAAAAGCCCAAAGTTAATCTTTATCTGCACTGGCCAGATGTATTTTCTTTGAATTTGGATTTGATGCTGTTTCAATGAATGCGAGTTTCAGGGGCAGAGAAGTTTTAATGCTAAGTCTATTTTCATTGTGAAACTGCATTGTTTTGTTTAGCATATGTCTATTAGTGTTTGTGCTATAAAATGTAAAATAAAACTTTTAAATGAAATCCAAATCAACGTAGAAGTACAGCAGTATGCACATTACAGTGTTTATGATAAATGGGGTGAAATAGCCAAGTAATGATACACTAGAATAGCTGCTGGGGGAAACCGTCATTTGACCATGATTTTCTGAGAGTTGAAGGACAACAAATTCAGCCCCGGCTGAACTATACCTCCAAACTGTTCAGATTTTTGCAGAATGAATAGATTTTTGCTTCTTATTTTTGGTTTGTGCCTCATAACACTTGTGGTTTTCTGGAAAATCATTTAGGAATGAAGTCACTAAATAATGGCAGACATTGAGTTTTAGACTTCATACCCTTCAGAAAAATGCATGCTAAAGCAAGACCTGTTATTCTGTCAATTGTCTAAGTTTATACAAAAGCAATTTTTAGTACTGTTTGTATGTCAACCCAATATATTTGATCTTGTCCAGATTTCCTGCATTAAGAGGTTGAGAGGTACGAGCAAATAAATCGGTTTATAGAATTAGGTATATCCAAACCACTCAACTGTCCCCAATTTTGGCTCAAAATGTTGCCCTCCCCTAATAATCCTTCCATAAAATGACAAATTTGGAAGAAAATGTGGAGGGTTTGCAATTAATACATAATTGTAATGTTCAAACTAATAGCTTACTTTTAATTTCAGAAATGCATGTAGATTCTCTTACTTTGTCAGCTGCTCAAGTTAACAGTACTAATATTTTAAAAGTGTCCCTTCTTTGACAGGTTCTCGACTGCAATGTGTGGCTATTTTATAGTTTTGCATCTCATTTTGGTCCATTTTTCATAAAATTGTGGTTTTCTGGCAAATTAGTGGCAAATGATTAAAGATTGAAGTTAGAAAATAAGGACAGACATTTAAGTTTCAGATTTCATACCCTTCAGAAAATTCATACTAATGCAAGACTTACTATTCTTTCATCTTTCTATGTTTATAAGAGCAATATTTAAAAAGTGTCCTTATTTTTGAGCCTTTGTCCCATTTATATTCATGGTTTTGTCTAAATTTCTTGCTCTGAGGTTGAGAGGTATGACAAACGTGTCAGAGCCATCACCATCAGCCAGAGAGATTTCAAATTGTGGCATACTTGTTGCACCCCACTCCCCCACCTAGTCACTCTGGATGTGTCCAAGCAATGCAAGGAGCAGTTATGCAGTGTAAGCGTGCAGGGTATCCTCTCATCCAAGGTAGACACAAGTAATACAGTGGCTTTTCATCTGTCCTTGATTTTGCAGAATGTTCTGGTTTTCTGTCATGTTTTTATACTGTTGATTTATGCTTCTTCTTATTCAGAAAATGCATGTTGTTGCAGAGCCTTTTGCTCTGTGTTTAAGTAGCAATGCTTTAATGACCATCAGGTATGCTTGTCTGAGATTGTAAGATGCAAGTAAGCTTTAATAAGCATACTGTTAAAGAATTACCAACATTGAAAGCCTTTTTGTTGTTGCCATGCAGAGTATATTTACATAACTAGATTGCATATAAGCCTTAGGTACATATGGCAGTATTTGTAATAAAGGACAGGATTTTCAGAAGTTCATTCATTACATTTGTTGGAGACCCGTGGTAGTGGTTCTGCGGTAGCGTTGTCGCCTCACAGAAGGACGTTGTTGCGTTCGATTCTCAGCTAGAGCGTCTTCTGTGTGGAGGCATGCGTGAATGGGCGTGCCTTCGTTGAACGTTGTGTATCAGAGCTGGTAACTCGGCACGTAAAAATCCACTACCAAACATTAGCAGACCGGAGTTCCGCTATGGCGACCCCTAACTGGGATAAGCCGAAAGAGACAACAACAACAACAACAACATTACATTTGTTGGAGACTTGCAGTCATCTTTGCAGGCTTTACCCGTAAACTAAACAGAATGCCACTCTATCATGTGTGGTCCATAACCTGTGCAGTAATCCTTTAAGCATTTTATCTTGAGCTTGTTTCTTGTTTGCTGTTCATTTTTTTACTTTGATCATGTTTTCCCCATGAAACTAGTAGATAGTTGTTGTTAGGCCGCATTTCTTTTTAGCTAAGAAACATTTTTGCAAGTGAGGGTATCACAGAGATTGCTACTTTCAGCATGCTACTTGGTACTTTTATAAAGCTGAATATAAATTATAATTAGAACTGCAGTGCAAGGAGAAGTAATTTGACTTGAGTGCTTATTGTTTTTTACACTTGATTTTGACTGGCATTCCAGTATGTATTTAAAAAGTAATTTCTTTGTTCATGCCTCACAACCTTTTTGTTTCCATTTAGATATTAAGTAAGCTGTCATGTAGCCAATGCATTGTAATATTTTTTCTTCTGCACTTCATTTTGTCTTGAATGGACTCTCATAATGACGGTTTGGCACTCAGGGCAACGTATTTAATTAAAGTCTCAGTTTTTGCGGTTTTCTAGTCACACCCCTTCCCGTTGGCCCCACCCATTCAGCTGTCTCCTGCACCCACCCCCACCCCCTTTAATTTGAAGCCACCAGCCGCCACTGTTCACAAAAAAATAATAATACATCCCAATCTTACAGCTGTGTACAAAAAGAAGTAAGCACACCCGGTCGCCCGTTTCTGCTTCTTGCTTTGTTCTTACTAATGTGACAAGTGGTGTAATGATAATGCTGAATCGAGCCTCTCAACTAATTCACACAAAAAATCTGTATAAAATAAAAAAAAATAGGTGGAAGAGACAGCAGTTGGAAAACAGTGACAAATGTTTTAATGTTACGTCTATGAATTAATAACGTTGCTAGAATAATAGATGTAGCATCATCATGCATTTTTTTTTTCTTAAGGATAGGAAGTCTGAAGCTAAAATGTCTGTCAATAATTTACCAGAAAATCACAAATTTAATGAGGAACAAACCAAAAATATGAGGCGGAATTTTGGATAATTTAGAGTACGATTGCGAAGTGAAATCATCTAAGTGCAACAGACGATAGAATTTAGAGTGATAATCTGAATACCCACGGTGCATTGCTTCGAAAGGTGGCAAGAGTTCCAAAACATTACTGTGCCTAAACTAAATGCTAAATTAAATGGTTGTAGAATCTGTTGGCGACAACTTTCCTAATTTACAAAATATCGACTAAATAATTTGCTCCCCGCGTATGTAAATACAGTTAATCAACAATAGATATCTCTGGAAGTTGATTTGCTAGTTACATTTTAAACTTGCTTGTATAAAAGTTGCTATTTTTTTATTTTTTGTAATCCTCTTATCGAGGATGTATTTTGTGTACAGCAGAGCTTATTAGCAGGTTATGAGTTCACGTTGTGTAGTGTTTTGTTTGGAGTAGTTAATAATTTTGTTTCTTATATTGTTGATTTTAAGTTTTTCCAAATGCTTATTTCTGGTTAAATTAGCCTGAGGCATACAATATTAAAAGTACTAAGGAAATTGCAGTTGTACAACTGACTTTCTTAAAACTAAAATTGATAAGGAAAGTTCCAGTTCGTGAACTCCGAGAAAGACACGAAATTTGAATAACGCAATATATGAAAGCACACCAACTTTGCAGTTAGTCACTGTTAGCATTGTCAGTAGTACTGTACTGCATGTATAAATCAGCAGTAATGATTGAGCTTTTTAATTGAACGTGATTATATGTTCGCATGTGCCATATACTGTCACATTAAGGAGTCATTTGCATATATCTCTTGGGCCTTCTTCACTACAGGAAGTGTTACTACTACACAGTGAAACTCTAGCTTGCCTGGGTTTTTCTGTCTTGTTTTTACCGTGTGTCATGCCGACGTCACGATGATCCTGCGGCTTACTACTGCCCGTTACGGTAATCACCTCATCAGCAGCGTCTTCTAATAAAATAGTGCAATAGTAGTAGTACATAAGTAATGCTCTCGGGCATATCTATCTCTCAGCTGTATGGATTTTTGCATAATGTCCAGATTTATGCTTCTTGTTTTTGGTCTGTTCCTATAAAATTTGTGTTTCTCTGACCTATCACTGAAGATCGATGTCACTAGAATAGCAGCCATTTGACTTTCAGACTTGAGAAAACGCATGTAATGCAAACCTTTAAACATGTTAACGTTCCAATTTTATAAGAGCACTATTTTAATAATGTACCTATTTTTGGGCCTTTGTATCTCTATTATTTTTGGCTTTGTCAAGATTTCTTGTGCTTACAAGATGAGGGGTATGCTCTCAACCAATCGTGGACACTTTTAAAATATTAGCACTTTTATCTTGAGGCATTGTCCTAACATTTAACGATGTAAATTTCTTAAGACTCGAATTATTATCGTTATTTATTAGATGACTCACCGCTTTTTCTCCAAAGTCATACCCCCTTGCTCTCTTAGTGAACTAAATTTGGACAAAACAAAAAACAGGGACAATTTATTACATAGGTGCCTGAATAAAAGCTGTTGTGTTACCGTGCATTTTCTGAAGCATATAAAGTCTGAAACTCAATTGGACATCATTATTTATTAACTTCTTTCCTCGGTGATCTGCCAGAAAACTACAATTGTTATGTGAAACAGACTATAAATCTTCTTTTTCTTCCGGCTGTTCCTGTTAAGGGACGTCACAGTCGATTATCTGTTTCCATTTCTTCCTGTCCACTGCATCTTGCTCTGTCACAACAAACACCCGTATGCCCTCACTCACCACATCCATAAACCTTATTTTAGGCCTTCCTCTTTTCTTCTTACCTGGCAGCTCCATCCTTAGCATCCTTCTCCCAATATACACAACATCCCTCCTCAGCACGTCCAAACCAATGCAATCTCTCCTCTCTGGCTTTGTCTGTAAACCATCCAACCTGAGCTGACTCTCTAATATACCGATTCCTAATTCTTTCCATCCTCGTCACACACAATTCAAATCTTAACATCTTTAACTCTGTCACCTTCAGCTCTGACTCCTCCCTTCATCAGTGCCACTGTCTCCCACCCATATAACATAGTTGGTCTCACTACCCTCTTGTAGACCTTCTCTTTCCCTCTTACTGGTACCCATCTGTTACAAATCACTCCTGACACCCTTCTACATCCACTCCACCCTGCCTGTACTCTCTTCTTCATCTCTCTTCCACACTCACCATTACTGTGAACTGTTAATCCCAAGTATTTAAATGTATCCACCTTCGCAAACTCTACTCCCTGCATCCTCACCATTCCTCTAGCCTCCCTCTCATTTACACACATATATTCTGTCTTAGTCCTGCTGACCTTCATTCTTCTCCTCTCTGGAGCATATCTCCACCTCTCCAGGGTCTTCTCAACCTGTTCCCTACTCTCACTACAGATAATGTCATCCACAAGCACCATAGTCCATGGGGACTCCTGTCTAATTTTGTCTGTCAACCTCTCTATCACAATTGCAAATAAGAAAGGGCTCAGATCTGATCCTTGATGTAATCCCACCTCCACCTTGAATGCATCTGTTACTCCTACCGCAGACCTCACCACTGTCACACTGCCCTCGTAGATATCCTGTACCATTTTTACATACTTCTATGCCACTCTTGACTTTCTCATACAATACCACAACTCCTCTCTAGGCACCTTGTCATATGCTTTCTCTAAGTCCACAAAGACACAACGCACCTCCTTCTGACCTTCTCTATACTTCTCCATCAACACCCTCAGAGCAAACATCTCATCTGTAGTTCTCTTTCCCAGCATGAAACCAGACTGCTACTCACTCATCATCACCTCCCTTCTTAACTTAGCTTCCACTACTCTTTCCCATAACGTCGTGCTGTGAATGATCAGTTTTATCCCTCTGTAGTTACTACAGCTTTGCACATACCCTTATTCTTAAAAATCGGTACCAAAACACTTTTCCACTCCTCTGGCTTCCTCTCACTTTCCAAGATTTCATTAAACAATCTGGTTAAAAACTGCACTGCCATCTCTCCTAAATACCTCCATGCTTCCACAGGTATGTCATCTGGACCAACAGCCTTTCCATTCTTCATCTTCTTTATAGCTATCCTTACTTCCTCCATGATAATCCATTGCACTTCCTGATTCACTATCCCCACATTATTCAGCCTTCTCTCTCTTCATTCATCACTGCCTCAGAGTACTCTTTCCATCTGCTCGGCACACTATCCTCACTTGTGAGTACATTTCCCTCATTATCATTTATCACCCTTACGTGCTACACATCTTTCCCAGCTTGGTCCCTCTGCCTAGTCAACCTGTACAGGTCCTTTTCTCCCTCCTTAGTGTCCAACCTTTTATACAGCTCTCCATACGACATATCCTTAGCCTTTGCCACCTCTCTCTTCACCACACGCCTCATCTCCTTATACTCCTGTCTACTTTCTTCATCTCTCTGATAATCCTTCTTCTTCTTCGCCAACCTCTTCCTCTGTAATACTTTCATGTACTTCCTCATTCCACCACCAGGGCTCCTTGTCCTACTTCCTCTGTCCAGATGTCACACCAAGCACCTTTCTAACTCTCTCCCTTACCAGCTCTGCTGTCGTTACCCAACTATTTGGTAACTCTTCACTGCCATCCATTGCCTTTCTTAACTCATCCATGAACTACACCTCACAATCATCCTTTTTCAGCTTCCACCATTTGATCATTGACACTGCCCTCACTCTCCTCCTCAGACTAAAAATGTGAGGTAAAAAAAAAAATCTGGACATTTTGCAAAAATCTGAACAGTAAAGAGGTATGGCAAAAACCACGAATTTTAGGAGGGATTAAGAGGTACAGAGGTAAACTTGAATTGAAATTAGGGCTTAAATCTAGGAAGATCACACTGGCATGTGCAGTAGTGAACAACAACCAAGTCCAACCCAATTATCCATGAGTTGACACCGCAAGAACTATGCAAGCAATAATGCCAAGCATGGTGTGGAAATAACACCTGCCCAGGGGTGTTCTGAGGTGAAATGCACCCATGGAAGGGTGTTATTTCCACAATGACTGTAATAAAATTCTGTATGAACAACTACTTTGTAGCAGGCATAATAAGGGTTAAACTATCTTGTGTGCAAAGAAAGAATTTCTAAAAGAACTGTTTGACCTGCTTAAACAGGCTGACCATGAAAGAATGTGCAGATGTTAACCTGCAGTCCGAGAAAGAACAGAACTTGTAATTATCTTATGACCCTTGCATATTTCTGTCTTAACTGAAACTGACCCTTGCATATTTCTGTCTTAACTGAAATTCAGTGTCTGATAAACATCTTGTTGAGTATGTGTGTGTACATGCAGAAGGGGCTATAAAACCCCCTGCAGTTTCTACAGAAGTTAGACTGCTGACATTCCACCATCGATGTGGCAGGTCTCCATGCATGTAAATAAAGCTTTTATTTGCTTATCGAAATCACTGTGTTTCTTCTGGCGAATGTTGGAGAAATAAGTGTTTTTCTTTTAACATTTTCTGGCGCCCAACGTGGGGCCACCACTTCATGGTGCGAATCACACAAGAGGGACTGAAAACCTGTACAGGAAGGGAGAACGAATCTCGGACTCCCTGACAAGTGAAAGACCTCCGACGAAATCTTGTCGTAAGTAGAGGCCAGTTGCTCTTGATTCAATTCGCGAGATGGTGATGAAAGAAAGGGCGGAAGACTCACAGCAAGGTAAGCTTTCCCTTTTTTTTAATAACGGATAGGGAAAAAGGAAGGGACTAGTCATAAGGGACAATTGTTTGTTAAAAAAGGACTATCTTTAAGTAAAAATTCTAAAGATAGCCAGAGATCTCAGGAAAAAGGAATACTTTCTCTCTTAAATAAGGGAAATGGGAACAGGAAATAGTTGCTGTTCAACAGAAAAAACTGAAGTTAGTGAAGATGAACAACATATGTTTAAACTACATCCAAAGAATTTAAAATATTTAGACAAATGGAAGACGGAGTATCAGTTTTCAGGCAAATTAGATAAGTACCAATGTCAGAGGTTGGTAAGGGACCTGCGCAGAGACGCAGGTAGTAGAGTAAAAGACCAAAAAAAGGTGGGATTCCCCCAAGCACAAAAATGGCTTGAGGAGGCAAACAAAATATATCTTAGTAAAAACTTGGTTAAGAAGGATGATTCAAGTGCAAAATCTACGTTTTTTGTTAATAAAGAAAATGACGAAACCACCGTATCTACTCCTCGTAATCCTTCCACCCCGCCCTACCTCGTGGAAGGAGCGGCGGAGGGGGAAGGGGCGGCTGAGCTGCCACAATATCAGGAAAGTGAAAAAGAGAAGGTCCCCTCCACCATTTACCCTCTGTTACAACCCGTAACATTGCAGAAAATTCTTGGCCCTTTCCTAGAGCTGCGAAACTGAAAGGTAGGGGGTGGTGAGTGGAGAGTAAAGGATAAGTTGGTGCCAGATAGTGAGGGCGAATACCCTTTGATTCAGGTAGCAAACCCACAGGCAGGAATGGACGGACAGGGTCCCACGATCCTGGTTTACCGCCCATGGACCAAAGAAGACATTAGAAAAGCTGTAGAAGGAATCCCCCACCCAAAAGACAACATGAAGAAATTCTCAGATGACATGCACGGTATGCAAATAAGTTATAAACTTAATAGTATTGAATTTGAACAGGTACTCCGACAAATTTTAGGTCCTGATTGGCATTTTATCTGTGGGAATTGGGAACCCCTTACGGAGGACAGGGAACCTCTTGGTCATGATACTGCAGAATTTGAGAGGCAGCTTAAAAAGTTACTTGAGCAGGTAGCAGAAAAATGGAAGGCACGTGCGGACTGGACATGCATTAATCAATGCGTACAGTCTGATGACAAGAAAGTAGATCATTACTTACAGTGTTTAACTGTTATTTTTAATGACCATAGTGGCATAGAAGTGCCCACTAATCAGGAGGCAGACTCATCATATGAACAACAGTTAAAGAATGTCTTTTTGAAAGGGTGTAGATCTCCGATTAGTAATTTTATTACTAAACATATGATAGATCACAGAACAGCACGGTTACAACCACTGTTAGAATATGCTAGGCATGCAGAGAAGTATATAGCGGATAAAAAGAAGAAACAAGCACAGACCCTCACGGTTAATTCAGATGGCACGATTATGTTGCTGCATGGTCAACCTAATAGGGGCAGAGGAAGGGGCAAAGTCAGGGGGTGAGGAAATGTAGGACACTCTGAGGATTACGAGGGAAGGGTAAGGAGGGGGGAATGTTTTAGGTGTGGTAAGAAAGGACATTTTGCAAGAGATTGTCATAGCTCGGGACAACTGGGTGCCTCACAAGCACCAGCACAGTCCTCAGCATGACTATATGACGGTGAGGAAGAGTGACTGGGGCCACCGGATGAAATTATGGAAGGTTATGAGGATGAGAACGAAGAGACCAAAGGGGAATGTGCAGGATGGGAACATGAGCAAGGCAGTTTTTCTGTTGATGGAGAATATCAAGTTGTCATCTTGACAGCATTAGCGTCAACTATGCAACTGGAGGTGCAACCTGTGATTAGTTTGCAGATTGAAGGACAAGAAGTAGAATTCTTGTGTGATTCGGGAGCAACTAGGACCTTGCTAAAACCTACTGCTGTGCCATCTGATGCAGCCACTAGTGATTATGTATTAGTAAAAGTGGCAAATGGACGGATTTATAAAGAACTGCTGTCTTGACCGCTGTGGTTCACAGACCCTCAATCCAGAAAAGCACGAACAGGACCAATAAAAAATAAATCCAAGGTGGAAAACCAAACTAAGACAGACTGCTGCTCAGAAAGTCTAATTCTTTAATATAAAACCATGAAAAACAATGAAAACACAAGCGCTTTCGGTCGGTCTGTGCCGAGCTTTATCAAGTGAACATCCAAAGTGCTGCAAGGCTTTATATACACTGAAGTTAATTATTAATTAATCAATTAAAAAATTAATCAATTAAAAAATTAAAGCTTAAAAATGCTGGAGTTGATAAATTGTTAAAAATGCTTCTTTGTTAAAAGTTAAACCTGGTGCATTATAATAAATGTATACATTAAATATTAAAACTGAAATGTAAAATAATCGAAAGAAATTGTAGGCAGTGCATTTAACCCTCAAACAAACCAGACCTCCCTCATTACTCATGGGCCATCTCACAACGTTCCAGCAGCTATGGTTCAGGTAGTGCAACAAGTATTTTGGAGTAAAGGATTTGTAGCATATGCAAAACGTTTTTGTCTGTCTTGTCTTGTCTGTGCTCGTTTTCATGGGCAGGGTGGCATACGTGTTGCACCGGCAACTTTCCCAGTTCCACCCTATCCCTTTCATACCATCTGTATGGATTTCATTGAACTCACCCCTGCACAGCAGAAAAAGTTTGTATTAATTATCATTGATGCGTTTTCTAAATGGGTTGAAGCATTTCCCGTCACTCATCCGGATGCTTCAACACTGGCAAAAATTTTAACGAATGATATTATTCCACATTTTGGAATTCCAGTACGCATCTATTCTGATAATGGCATTCATTTTGTTAATCAAGTTATTCAGAAATTGGCTGTTGTTTTCAAAATTGACCTTAAACACCATTGTGCTTACCATCCACAGTCAGCCGGGTTGGTCGAATGTCATAATGGTATTCTCAAAAGTAAGTTACGAAAACTCATGGACGAGACACATCAGTCTTGGATTACCTGCTTACCTTTGGCACTCCTCTCCATGCGGACCACACCTACCTCCAAAGGTATTACACCATTTGAACTCCTTTTTGGCCGCCCCATTACGTCCCGCAATGGCAAGGGATATTGCCTGTGGAACGTGAGGGGGGTGAGGAGTTAGCAGATTACATGAGAAAATTGCTGACAAAAACTAAAACACCTCTAACAAATGATTGCTTTTCAGATCAACAGAAGAGCAGAATTCTTGAAGTTAAGCCCGGAGATTGGGTCTGGATCAAGATAATCAAGAGAAAAAACTGGGCTTCACCAAAGTGGGAAGGTCCATATCAAGTGCTGATTTCGACTCCTACTGCGGTTCGAATAAAAGAATGAACATCGTGGATCCACTTAACACATTGTAAACTGGTGAAACAGTTTGAGCTGGACAAAAATCTAGGTCCCCCTGAGGAACCTTAAGAAGTGACAAAGGGGGGTGGTATTTAATTATTTTTGAGTACAATTTTTATTTTTAATATTTTTGTGTAGTTGTGTATCCATTTTAGTTTTCTTCAAATGAAGAAATGGAGTATCTCGTACCTGAAAGAAGACAAAGAGACAATGATAATACACGGGAGCAGCCTTTCCCACAGAAATATTGTACAATAATTTTGTTAACAATCATTGTGATTTCTGTGTTTCTGTTTTGGCCATTTTTATTTTCAGATGCTGTTAGTCGAACTAAAAGGAACACGAAAAACACAGTTTGGCATCCACCTTTTAATACCTACCAGGCTGTTAAGTATGCTTATGCTTCATCTCTTAATATATCTAATTGTTGGATATGCACTGCTATTCCTACTGTACATGAGGGGTTAATGTTGAGGACGGTCCATTTGGGGGCTAATGAAACATGGATCAATTTAATATTTGACACCTCAAATGTTACAGCAAAGAATAAAATAGCCTTACCTGTCATGGGTCGTCAAAATGGAACGATATGCTTTCAAAAACTTGGTAAAAACAGAGTTGGGTGGAGCCAGTGCAATACAACAATAGTTCATAATTGTACCACAGATAACTCAGGTTGTGTAACAAGTTTTACACCTATAAAAAGACGTGTTAAAGACCCTAATTTCTTCCAGAAAATTTAGTCTGTGTATTATCTATTGTTTTTAGGGCTGCAAGATGTAGGGGAACGTTTGAATCCTGTCAATATTACTATTAAGGTACAAGATTGCTACTTTGTCTGTGGAAGAAAGGCATATAAGTGGTTACCAGAAAGTTGGTCTGGTAGTTGTTTTTTAGGTTATTTGGTACCAGCAATAAGACATGTATTTACACTACCCCAAGGTAAAATACGAAATGTACGTACTGTTAATAATCCTATTAATCCCATAGGTAAAATCAATGCATCCTGGATCTACCATCATGATTTAGCCCACAGTAGCAGTAAGGGGCTATCACATATGGACTTGGGTGATGATGTGATTTCTGGTGCTGGTATTCTTCCAGCATATGGGACAGTAAAATCTATTTGGGAACTCAGAAAATTGTCAAAATTGTTGGAGACTTTGAGTAATGCAACTTTTTCTGTGCTAGAATTGGTGACAGACGAATTGACGGCAATGAGAACAGTAGTGTTGCAGAACCGTATGGCGCTCGATTTCACCCTAACGGTGAAAGGAGGTACTTGCGCTCTTATCCAAGAGGAGTGCTGTTCGTTTATCCCGGATAATCAGCACGAAATTGAGAATCATCTCAAAATTATTCAGAAGGTGTCTGAGCAGACAAAACCAGGACAAAATCCATTGACTGAATTCTTCCAGAACTGGTTCGGAAGTTGGGGAAGTGTTCTTATGAACATTTTAATTGCTGTATGTGTTGGTGCCATTATATTCTTGTTTTTAGGTTGCTGTTGTATCCCATGCATCCGAATGTTGATGTCTAATGTAATAACTGCCAATATGACAAAAGCTTACTATTTTGGGTACAAAGGATACGAATCAAATGAAAAGTTGTATGACCAGGATGTGTAGTGAAATATTTTGCTGATAAAAAGTGTTGTTGGGGGGAAATGTAATAAAATTCTGTATGAACAACTACTTTGTATCAGGCATAATAAGGGTTAAACTATCTTGTGTGCAAAGAAAGAATTTCTAAAAGAACTGTTTGACCTGCTTAAACAGGCTGACCATGAAAGAATGTGCAGATGTTAACCTGCAGTCTGAGAAAGACTAGAACTTGTAATTATCTTATGACCCTTGCATATTTGTGTCTTAACTGAAACTGACCCTTGCATATTTCTGTCTTAACAGAAACTGACCCTTGAATATTTCTGTCTTAACTGAAATTCAGTGTCTGATAAACATCTTGTTGAGTATGTGTGTGTACGTGCAGAAGGGGCTATAAAACCCCCTGCAGTTTGCACAGAAGTTAGACTGCTGACATTCCACCATCGATGTGGCAGTTCTCCATGCATGTAAATAAAGCTTTTATTTGCTTATCGAAATCGCTGTGTTTCTTCTGGCGAATGTTGGAGAAATAAGTGTTTTTCTTTTAACAATAACACACACCCTGGAGGCCATTATTGCACTTAGAGAATGGGCTGTCTGTATAATTGTTGTGTTTTACTTACTTACTTTTTTTTATTACTATATTATTTTTTTATATATATTTTTGATGCAAAATAGTTCCTCTGCCTAATGTTTCAAACTTGCCATAGTATATGTTAATGGTGTTGAAGGAAACATTTTACATCCAAAATATAATAGTCAAAAATATCCAGGTATTTACTTTATTATTTGGTCCATTACTCTTAAAACATTTAGTTTGTTGCCAGTCATTAGACATTGAAATTGCTAAATAATGACATACATTTGAGTTTCAGACTTTTTTCCTCCAGAAAATTCAGGCTACCATAAATCCTTTTATTTAACCAAGTTTGCAATGTTTTAAAATCAATAACTAAATCTGTCCTATTTTTGAGCCTTTGTCCCCCCTTTATGTTAGGCTTTATCCAGATTTCTTCAGGGAATCTGCCCATCCTTGATAGTAGGCTCTTTACTTTATTTTTTGGTTCATTATTTATTTATTTATTTATTAGCATTTGTTGACCGGGAAAGTCCACTGGGTCAGGGACCCATTTTCAGTTGATGCCAGGGGAGAAAAGCTCCACATTGTATTACAGAGACAGACAATGTTTAACAACAAAATTAAAAAAAGTACTACATGTATGGCAGGCAGTAAAACATATTACTATTTACAATTCAGTAGGATTACAATATTATGCAATGGGAATCATTCCATAGGTTAAAGTGTTACATCGAAAAAGCAAGGAGTATGGTACAGTAGTTAGTTTGGTGAAAGTACAGTGATTCTGTATAGTAGGTGTACATTCGTTTTTGCGAAGAGAAGGTTTTATAGTGTTTGGTGAAATGTGCTGTTTATGGGGGTCTGTTACTAAGGCAGATGCAGGGTGGATTCTTTAGGAAATCTGTTTTTAGTGCTACTTTGAATGTTTTTGGGTGGTCAATTTTGGTTATTTCACATGGTAGGTTGTTCCATAGTCTGGCGATGGAATGGGAGAAGAAATGCTGTCCAGCTCTTTTGTTGAGTTTTAAAGCATGAGTGTACTAGACAATCTTAGTGTTCTTGTAGGGGTGTAAGTTTGTAGGATTTAACTGAGGGCAGTACATTCATTAGGTTTATAGATTAGTTTGTGGGCTAAGGTTAGTTAGGTAGAGTGCAGCTGCTGGGAGAAATCTAGCCATTTTAGTTCAGTGATTGCCTGGCAGTGATGAGAACGGTTTGTTTTTTCTGAGGCAAATTTGGCTATTTCGTTGTAGCCGGATTGTAATTTATTATGAAGGGTTATGTGAAGATTGCTAAAGATAGCGCTGTCATATAGAAGGGAAGGGATGAGTAGGGTATTGGCTAGTTTTGTTTTGATATATTTATTCATGTAGAGTTTGTGGCAATAAAGTTTTCCTAGTTTGAAGTGAGTTTTTCTTTATTGCATTTCGGATGTGAAGTTCTTAGGTGAGTTTGTTATCTATTGTTATTCCTAATAGTTTGGCTGTCTGCACCAATTCTATTTGTGTGCCATCTTTGGCTAGGATTTTGAAGTCAGTATCAGGTGATTTTGTAGAGAAAAGTAAAGGTTTGTTTTTTTGGGGGGGATTTAACATAAGTTGTGCATTAATATGCCAAGATTCAATAGAGGTAAATTCTTGCTGTGTGACTGTAAGGAGATCTGAGAAGTTGTCGGAGGTGGATATCAGTGTTGAATCATCAGCGTATTGGATGAGATTCTGGATTACGGGGGCTTTGTGCAGGTCATTGATGAAAATATTGAACAATATTGGACCTAAAATGGATCCTTGTGGTACTCCTGTATTGTTGGGTATGTAACTGGATTGTACATTTAGCCACTTTACTGATTGTTCCTTGTTATGTAAGTAAGAGGTAAACCAATTGACGTATTTTGGGGAGCAGCCTAGTCTAGATAGTTGATTTACTAACTTGGTATGTGACACTGTGATGAAAGCCTTAGATAGGTCCAGTAAGATTACTGAGGTAGGATGCCCTATATCTAAAGCTTTGTTGACAGTGTCGGGGAAAGAGAGTAGGGCAGTGATAGTGCTATGCCCTGGATGGAAACCATGTTGGGTAGGGGATAGAAGAGCATTAAAGGATAGGTATTTAATTAGTTGTGAGTGGACACATTTTTTCAAAATTTTTGATAGTGATGAGAGTACGTTTGTTTTGTTGCCAGTCATTAGACATTGAAGTTACTAAATAATGACATACATTTGAGTTTCAGAAGTTTTCCTTCAGAAAATTCATTCTAAATCAAATCTTTTATTTAACCAAGTTTGTAATTTTATAGGCGCAATAATTAAAATCTGTACTTACTTTTGAGCCATGGTCATTTACAACTGCTGCCAGTGGTCAGTCTCTCCCTCTCTCTCTCTCTCTCTCACACACACACACACACACACACACACACACACACACACACACACACACACACACACACCCCTCTGCTTCAGAAAATGCATGCTAACACAAATCCTAATATTCAAGTAACTTTGTGATTTTTTTAACAGCTATATTTAAAACATGTTCCTGTTTTGAGCCTTTGTTCCACATTTATTTTAGGCTTATCCAGATATTTTCAGCTAAGAGGTCAATAGGTATGCAAACCTCTTAACTGCTGCTGCCAGGAATTGCTTGATCCATTCCACTTTTCAGTCTCACTCCCCCTCCCTCCCCCTCTCTCTCTCTCTCTCTCTATCACTCTCTCTCTCTTTCTGTCTGTCACCCACACACGCGCGCACACACACTCACACACACACACACACACACACACACACACACACACACACACACACACACACACGTGGGAATTCAACAAAGCCTACACGGAGTGATTTTCCATGTAGGCGTAGTGGTATGGCCCCAACATGAAACCCGTCAGTCAAGCAATACGGTAAACAGAGCAGAGGGGCGTGCACGAGCGTGCAGATGTGGAAGAGCCCGTGGAATGCAAATCACCTCATAAGCAGGTGTGAAATCCATGCAAATGAGGGTGATTTGTGATCCAGTATGCAGAAAGGTACCCATGTAGGAGCCGTGTTGGTGTCAGAAATGTACACGGAAAATAACTGTGTTTGGAAATATAAAAATTAAACAGGGGCTGTAAAAGCCCGAAAAGAAGGTTGTATATTGCAATGTATGCACGGAAATGCCTAAAACTATGCCCTGTGAGTCCAAAAATCAATGCAAATCACTATAAAATAATATTTTTTAATACACATATTACATTTGCGTGGCACCCAGTGCTGCACAAACATGCCATTGTGCAAAAAAAAAAAAAATCAGTATTAAAATGTTGAAATACTGAAAATAGGACATTTGCAAAAATAATGCATTATAGTGCCCTGCATGCAGAGAGTACAATGGTAGGTGTCATTGGTTGCTAAGGAGGCAGTCCTTGGAGTAGTAAAGTATCCAGAGTATATGCAAGGATCTGTCTGCAAATGAGCTGGGGTTACTGAATAGCAAAACTGGGCCACCATGTCTGCAGAAAAAAACTGTGTAGGGCCAGAACAGTGTTGGTGTTAGCAGAAGAAGTAGCTGACATCAAAAGGGGGTTTGTCACGCTATGTTTAAGTGGACTGGAGCTCAGCGGCACCTGTTTGTGCTCAGCTAAGCACAGCTAAGTGGGGGGGGTCTGTGCTGCTAAGCTGTGTATAGCCCCACAGCACATGTTTTAGCTAGTTTAAGCTATGCTGAGCCTGCCTGTGCATGGGGGTGTGCTTGACTGTTGAACACTGTTTATACTAGCTCAGCAGGTTTGCATGCCACACTGTAGTGCTTGGAAAGAATATAAAAAAAAAAAAAGGAAATAGCCAGGGGAAGCCAATCAAGTAGAAATGACTGATAAGCCCTGTTCAACAGATTCTAGCCCACCATTCAAACCCCCAATGATATACTTGTCAGGTGGAATGCATCATCGTGAGCCAATCACACAGGCTGCATCTGCAGCACAACACTATAAAGTATGCATGCACCCTACAATCTGATTTTTCCTACATACTTTGCACCACTGGAGTACCCACTTGGGAATTTTAACTGACAAAATGATAGGGCTGCTGCTGCTGTGCTACATCTGTATGCACTACAGGCTGTGGTCAGTGATGATGATGATGCTGACAATAGGCCCAGACTGAGAAGGAGAAGAGTGTTCAGGCCCAGGGTAATCTTCCAGGGGATACATGTGCTAGAGATTGTAGAGCACTTCAGGGTGGACAGGGGCATACTCTAACAACTGACCGAGCTCTGCCGTCCTCAACTCAGAGCCAGAACCAACAGAAGGGAGCCCATCACAGTGGAAACAAATGTATGTGTAGCCCTTAGAATATTGGCTACAGGTACTTTTCAAAGACCAACTGAGGACATAATGGGGGTCTCACATGCATCTGCATCCAGGTTACTCCACCAGTTCCTGGATGCCATGCACGCACATGGCAGTGAGCACATTTATTTACCCTGCACCCCTAAGGAGAGGGAAAGCAATATGCTTCTCTTCCACCATGAAGCACACTACCCTCAGATACTGGGTGCCATAGACTGCACTCATGTGCACATCAAAGCATCACCTGGTGAAGAGGGTAGCAATTCTCAGGTCATGTTTGGCAGGTTGGTTGGTTTTACATTCAGCTTTCTCTCAATAGAGCTATCACAGGTAACCCAGGCTGGGCAACTAGACACCAGCCAGTCCGTAGCTTATTGACTCAGGGCTGCTGTGCTTTATGGCGGGCACAGACTGGCCAATAGGGACACATATACCACTCCCACCATTAGCACGGGTCCCTGTTGTGGGTCAGAGCAGGCCAAGTCCTCAACCCACTTATCACCGGTAACTACCCATGCCCATTTTTGGCGACATTAGTCAACATGACCAAATGACCTAGAGCTAACTACCCATGCCCATTTTTGGTGACATTAGTCAACATGACTGAATCACCTACAGCCATATTTTACACCGCTGAGTGGCTAGCCCTGCCACTGCACAAAGTCTGTGCTCCATGTTCTCCTATCTTGAGGATACTGTGCACCACAGTAGAT
>NC_056733.1:1522217948-1522227948 GCF_019279795.1 Protopterus annectens
TTTAGCCACGGTAAGAACTATAATAACCACACCCAAAAAGACACCAATCTGGCTAACAACAGAAAAAACAATGTGCCTACTTAAGAGTGAACCTGCAAGCTACCTTAAAAATTACAGATCAGTAACTTGCCTTCTGGCGACTGAGTTTATAGTCATTTAGAAGAAAACTCAATTATGGCAACTGAACAAAAGGGCAATAAAAAAAATTATACAGAACAAAGGCTCATTTGTTGTTAAATAAAGTCATAGTGGAGGACTGTAGAAAGGAGAATAATCTAAGTATGGAATGGATTGACTACAAAAAAGTATTTTGCTTAAAAACGTATAAGATACACCCTACACTGATTGACTAATTACAGTGACCATGAAACAGTGGCAGACCACTTTGCAATTTAGCCATGATAAAGGACAAATTATTATTCCAGGGATAAAAATTCAAAGGGGAATATTCCAGGGTGACTCTCTGTCACTGCTGCTGTTCTGCATTGCCCTTAACCCATTAAGTTGTCTACTTAACAGCTTAGGCCATGGCTATAATTTGTATCCTAGAAAACAACTAAGTGTAAAGACTTCTCAGAGGAACTGAAAGCACAAATGCAAGTAGTCAAAGCTTTTTCAGATGATATAAAAATGTCATTTGATCTTGATAAATGTGCAAAAGCAACTTTTAAAGCAGGAAAACTGCAGCACCAAGAAATCATCGGTTTGGGACAAGAATGTGACATAAAAGAACTTGAGCAATAGGGAGTGTATAAATATTTGGGAATTGATGAAGGATCAACAATAAAACTTGAGCAAGAGTGAATAAAGTTGCAGCCTTTCATTTTCTGCCTTGCAGAAGAAGGAACACCAGCATTTTATCAACTTTTTATTCTGGGCTTTTGGAGCCAGCTTCCAGGTTGTGGATCTGCTTTGCTTTATTGGTGCCTTTTACTTGTTCTTGGTTTCTGTTTGTGAACTGTTTCGGATCCATGGCGGAAGAAGGAGCACAGAGTACTTTCTCAGATACTCCTCAGTTACTCAAACCACGAGATGACAGTGCACCGGTTACAAGAGAGGAGTTCAATCAAGTGCTGGGTATGTTAACCCAGTTGACAAGTATGTTTAACCACAGTGGTGTTGAGAGACCTACAATTTTTCCAGGTAACCAGCAGCAGGGTTTGGAGCGAAAGAGAAGGCGTACTTCCACTCATAATGAATGTAATGAGCAAATTGGCAGTGGTGCTTGTCTGGGAATCTGTAACCAGCAGGCAGGTTCAAAACAAAACAGCAATGACAGCAGTAAGGGCAATAATGTCCTGCCTATTGAATTTGAAAGGCAGGAGAAGCATTTTGACTTTGGAGCGTGGGCTGGCCAGCAATTTTGGTTTCATGAAGGTACTGTCAATTTTAATACTAGCTTAAACAGTAGTTCTGACATTAATGCTGGCATTGAAAAAGATTTTAACATTTTGCGTGACAAGCTTTATACCTTTAAAGCAAACCAATTGGAAATTGACTATCTTAAGGAGTGTGTCAATGTGGGAAGAATACCAAAGGGACTGAGGTTCTTTAAATTTCCCAACAATGTGTAAAAAGACTCTAATTATTATAAGAAATTGTGTGGTGTATTTAATCGTGCTGGTATAGAGATGTTAAATGTCATGGTGGAAGAATATGAAACAAAAGCAGAAGTCTTATTAAATGATTTAAAGGCTTTAAATAACAGTTTAATTAACAATGAAAGATTTGTTTCTGTTAAACGAAGTTATGACAATATTTTTAAGGAGGTTGACCAACACTGTTTGAGAATTTTTAACTGCAAAATACACAAATTAGAGAGGGATTTAAAGGAATACAATGAAGGGGTGGCTTATCCACTGCCATTTAAAGTCAGGCAACATAACAATATTAATAGTGGTGCACAGGGAAATTTTAATAGAGGTTACAGAGCAGAAATGTCATATGAGACACCTAGACGTAACCAAAGGTTTGCAGAGAAGGACAGAGGTTCCTTACACCAGGATTTTCACTTTCCCCCAAACAGGGGGGGGGGGCGGATTTTTTCAGGGGTGGGGGAACAAGTAGATAAAGACATGCAGGCTATTTTGAGCCATCCACACACAACTAATATTGTGGCCAGCTTGAATGTTTCAAATAAGGTTACAGTAGTAACAGAAAATAATTTTTCGATTTATAATTATACTAGCATTAGTTTGGGAACTGAACACTTTGATTTATTCACCAAGGGACTGCATTTTGTGCCAGCATTTTCTAACAGGATGGAACAAGAGTTGATAGATTTAAAAATGTTTAGCAGACAACTGAACCTAATGCTTTATTTTAAAGGGGAACTTCCTGTAAATATGGAGCTTTCACGTAGGAGCACATTCAATCCACCTATGGACCCTACAGTCAGGATATTTGAAGAAATTATGGAAAAAGACATCAGGATGATTAATAAAAATAAGCAAAGAAATGACCCCCACAATATCAGTAGGAATGAGAGGAATTTAATCATGGACCTCAAAAGTAATAACTGTAGGGCCATGAAAACAGATAAGGGGGGGGGGGTTAGTTCTGATGTATAATTCAGATTATATTCAGCACACTGAACGCATGTTGCAGGACCCTGAACAGTATGAACAGGTGTCCAGGAATGAGTTACACATGGCATACTCAAGAATTTCTTTCATTTTATATGACCATCTTTTGCAGGGGGGTTTTAATGAAAAATTGTATAATTTTTTAACTGTTGCCAAGCCAAGAATTCCTGTAATATTTGGCATTCCGAAAACACACAAAGGCCTTGATCCGCTACATTTCAGACCTATAGTATCTGGACAAGGAGGTATAACAGAACCGATTGGGAAATTTATAGACCACACTTTGAAGCAATTTGCTGCTTCTTTGAAGTACATCTGCAGGGACTCTTGGGATTTTCTTAGGGGTCTGCAATCCCTAGCATACCATCCAGAGCTATTGCTAGTAACTATAGATATTGTCCAACTGTTCCCTAGTATACCCCATTCCACAGGGCTGAAATGGTTTAGTGAAGTTTTAGTTAAAGAGGCGAAACTTACTTCCAACACCACAAATTTGTTGGTGGAGTTAATGGAACTAATCCTGGAAAATAACTTTATTTGTTTCAACAGTCATTTCTACAGACAAAAATCAGGTGTTGCAATGGGGGCGGCCTGTGCCACAGTTTATGCAAACATAGTGTTGCATAAATGGGAAAACACATATATTTTTGGCACAGAGTGGGCACAGCATATCAAGCATTATGTTAGATTTCTTGACGATATTTGTCTTGTATGGAGTGGTACTAGGACAAATATGGAGGAATTCATTCATTACATTAATAGTACTACTTCTTTCCTAACCTTTACACACTCATTGAGTTTTGACAGCTTGAATTACTTGGATGTACACTTGGTTAAAGACAAAGCTAATAATAGGTTTGTATCAAGTGTGTTTAGGAAGCCCACTTATTCAAATACTTTTTTGCATTTTGAAAGTAACCACCCGGAATATCAAAAAAGAGGCATAGTTAAGGGGCAATTTATCCGTGTCTCCAGAATGTGCAGCACAAAGCAGGTGTTTATGGAGGAAATCGGGTTCCTAAAAGAAAGATTCTTTGAAAGAGGGTATCCAAGCCTGCTTGTTGAGGAGCTAGCGTTAGAAATTATTGGGTGTAGGGAAACAAAATATCCACCTCTCCTAGACACTACAGACATACCAATATGCCCAGTGGGCAGCAGCCTGCAGAATAAAGAACAGAAAGGATATATCCATACTTTTAGTGTTGATTATGAGGTTGTGGAAAACAGTGTAAAGAAATACTGGCCGATCTTAAAGTTGGACGATAGGTTGGCCAATATGATTCCAGAATTTCCTAGATTCATCAGACGTAGGGGTACTAATTTAAAAGAAATGCTAGAGATGAATCAGAACAAATCAATGGCAAGAAGTGAAAGTAAAAAAGATGGCACATACAAATGTGGAATGTGCAAGCAATGCCCGGCTATATTCAATGGACATAGGTTATATTTACCATCCAGAAAATTCCTATATCAACCAAAGGATCATTATAATTGCAATGCCAAATTTATTGTTTATTTAGGTTTATGTACTAGATGTAAAAGTTTTTACATAGGAAAGACTGAAAGAACCCTCAGAAGGCATATTTATGAGCATCAGTATGATATAATCAAGAAAAAGGAAACTAATGCTTTTTATAGGCATTCCCTTTTTTGTCCCAACATGGAAATTAAATTTATTATTTTGGAACAGTTAAGGTTGGATGAAAGGAGGGGGGGGACTGGGGGTCTCTTTTAGAATACAAAGAGTTATTATGGCAGCTAAGACTAGATGCAGGAAGGCGACCAGGGCTCAATGATGCTTGCAGCATCAGCAGCGTCCTTAAGTTAAGGAAGGCTAAATTATGAACTTTCAGTTCTTCAGTGTTTTCAGGGTTTGCACACAGAAATTAAAATTTTACTGGCAACACACAGCACACTTAAAACATTTTCAGCACACTAGCATGTGTATAGTGTTGGCTTTTTAACATTATTCTAACATTGTATTGTTTTAATATTTTATATTTTTAATATTGTATGTTTTTATGGCAATCTGTGTGTACACTAGCAACTGATTATTAAGTTTTATGTATACATTTTGTTTGGAGATTGCAGTGAGTTGTGCTTGGTAATGCTTTGCCTGTAACCAGGTTTTGCACTAGCAAGTAATTTGAAGGGTTAATTAGACCTTCTTTTTTATTCAATTGAATTATTGGTCAAGCTTTGACTGTATATAAAGAACAACCAGTTTGATGTTGTTGTATCTTGAGAAAGCTCAGCACCAGGCTGAGCGAAAGCGCTTGAGAAGATTTTTTGTTTGTTATTAAAGCAAGAAAGTTTTTATAAGTTTCAGCCTTTCATTTTCTGCCTTGCAGAAGAAGGAACACCAGCATTTTATCAACTTTTTATTCTGGGCTTTTGGAGCCAGCTTCCAGGTTGTGGATCTGCTTTGCTTTATTGGTGCCTTTTACTTGTTCTTGGTTTCTAAGAGTGAATAAAACTTAGTAAAGAATACTTTAGAAGACTTAAATTAATCCTGAAAACAGCGTTTTTTCATCAAGGAACAAAATCCAAGCTATAAAACAATTTGCTCTTCCTGTCCTAACTTATAGTTTTGGAGTGATTGACTGGCCCCAAAACGTGTTGGACAGATTATATAGGAAAAAAAGAAGGCTGCTTCATGCTCACCAAATGATTTATAAATATCAGTGCATACCAAGATTATATATTCCCCATTCTGAAGGAGGTATGGGCCTCCTTGAAATTGATTACATGTATAGATCTGCAATTGTGGGACTGCATACATATCTGCTGACCTCAAAAGACCCAAATGTAGTGAAAGTTTTGAAACATGAGGAGAATAAATCTAAGATGACTTCCCTGCTTAGGCTAGCAGAAGCATATCGGCATCAAGCAGAAATGGAAATCAAACCACAAGTAGATAGAAATCATGCAGCAACTGAATATGCCAAAAAACAAAAGAAAGAGAATAAGGTGAAGGACCAGATAAGTAGGCAAGAAATGTGAAAACTGTATAAATACAGTTGCAAGTATAGAAAACTTCTAAAAGAACCTCATGTTGATCAGGAACAAATGCAGGAATGGTTAAGGAGAGGTGAATTCAAATCAAGAGATGAAAGGTTAATATTGGTGGCACAAGATAGTGGGCTACATACATGTTGGTTTACAAAGTCCACTGAATATGTGGGAGAAACAGACAAAAGTAGTTTTTGTAAAACAGAATTGGAAACAGTTGCATACTTCATTGCTGGTTGCGGCACACTAATGGCAAAAGGACTGTATACTGAAAGTAATAATAATGTGGCAAGACTGTTTCACTGGGGATTCAGCAAACATTATGGTACCGAAGTAGCTGAAAACACTGGAAACATGATCCACAAAGCATCATAGAAAATGATGAAGTCTACATCACATGGGATCATCCATTAGCAACAGTTCAAAAAATAGATGCTAGAAAACTGGATATAGTGGTCCATGAAAGAAGACAAAAGTAGCATTGATCATTGAAATCGCCACACCCAGTGACTACAGTGTATTGCATACAGAGATACAAAGTCATAAAATATCAGGATTTGCAGGCAGAAACAAGAGGAATATGGAAGAAAGATACCCAGATAGTTGCAATAGTAGTAGGAGCAATGGGTATAAAAAATAATTCACAATCATATTTAGATATATTACCAGTACATGCAACTCTGTACGAATTGCAGGAGTCATAACTAGGCACATTGCGGGTGCAGTGAAGAGCACTTTTGCCTGACATCAAAGATTGAAACAACACTAATTTCATGAACTTTAATCATACTTTGACTTAGGAATGGGGTCCATTCCCTTCATGGTATTAGAAACCCAAAAGATTTGGAGAAATTAAAAAAGAGGAAATCCTCCATCACAAAGTTCAAATCTGACAACCAATTGATGCGAATGAGAATGCATGTATTACTCTTCATTGCACTCATGACAACTGTTAAATCCCATAATGCCGACATGACATCCTGTAGCATGATAAGTGTGGAACAGTCAAAACTGATGATACAGATGTGGGAACACAGAGAGACATGGAGACAGGGATAGAGACAAAGAACGCTATATTTTTCTGAGCCATTTTATAACTTCTTTGTGGTGTGTTACTGTTCCATATTTCCTGATATTAATCTGTCATGCTATGAACAAGCAAGTGTTTCCAATAGGGATCAAGCAGGAGTTGAACAACAGAAACATGATTAAGACATAAGGAGGATGGTGGTGGGTGAATAATATATGTACTAGACAACACTTACACAGATAATAGTAATAGAAATAAAAGATTAAGTATGACTTTCACATATTTCTGATTTTGAACCCTAGACACTATGTCAAAAGCATTTTACACACATGTGAATTATGTCAACACACCACACAGGAAATGTTTTCACAGCCTTAATTTTAATAGTTAGAGGGACAATCATAAAACAAAAGCAAGGGAATGTAGGCATCAGACTTCATCAGACTAATGACAGTTTTAACATTATATCATATTACAACCAGCAGCATAATAAATGATCCAATGAAGAACAGAAATGTGTTATCTTAAGGTGTTATGTGTCATGATTTACACATTTTTCATGAAGCTAGGAATTGTTGAGCAGCATGCTTCCTAACAATATCTGCAATTGGTGGTGGGTGTTAATGCAGGGAAAGCATTCAATGGAGTAAGCTGGGATTTTATGGGTAGGGCAATGGACGCATTTGCATTTCCTGATAAAATAATGAGGGATCAAGGCAAAAATCAAAGTGGGAGGCTTCCTCTCTGATAAGTTATGTCTGAAGAGAGGAACCAGGCAGGGGTGTCCTCTTCCCCTTTGTTATTTGCATTATATTTAGAACCATTAGCAAAGAAAATGAGGAGTTCAGAAATGCAAATACGTAATGGATATGGTGTTCAAGAAAAGTTAGCTTTATTTGCAGATGATATTATTTTGTACCTGATGAAAACAGAAAAAGACATCTTAGTGTTGTGGAATGTTCTGACACAATTCCAGTTTTTTTGGGGGATATAAAATTATTGAAGATAAAAAAGCTATAGCTATAAATGATGTACCCACATGAGTAGGTTCAGCAGTACCCATATTTATGGGGACATAACAAAATGAAGTATTTAAGAGTATGGATTAAAATGGATATATGGGAAGAGACTGAAAGCTCTTGCCTATGGATATGGATAGCAAAGTGCAAGCAATAAAAATGTTTTTAGTCCCTTAAGTTTGATATATAGGTCAGATATATGTTTATCAACTAGTGGAAGAGCTGTGGATAGTAAAAATAAAGAGTTGCAGAATTTTATATGAGAGGGGAAGAGGACAAGAGTCAAGTGGGATATGCTGATCCTCCCAATAGAAAAAGGAAGTTTGGGATTACCTGATTTGAAGGGATATTTTAGAGCTACACAGTTAAGGCTCTTATAAATAACACAAACAGAAGTTACAATTCAAAGCAGAAGGGAATGATGATGATGATGATGATGATAAAGTATGTGGATAATTCAATAAATAAGGAAAGAATGGGATTTTTGGAGTCAGATCCATAAGGAGTATAACAACAGTCATACATAATATTATATTCATAAAGTTGCAAAGGGCATACTAGGAAGTATGCCAACCCAGGAAGGAGATTCTGCCATTAGGCATGACTGCAATTAGGGGTACAGAGAATAGGCAAGAGGGAGTTGGAATTTACTGTAGCTGGCAAAGGAACCAAGGTGTTTGGGAACAAATAATTAGAATGGGAATAGAATGGAAAGAGGCCAAGAATATATTGCAAGATACTGATTGTCATCCCTATCATGGACTGATAACAGAATTTAGACAAAGAGAAAGGGATAGGGGAATCTTAAATGAAAGACCTGCACTTGCTGAGTTTTTAAATTAATCTCTAACAGAAGTTGCTGTTTTAAAAAGGGTTTATTAGGAAGGCACATAAAATATTTCACAATAACTATAGGAGTCTATCAGAAGAGGTCAGAAAAGATTGTGAAGAGAGATTAGATATGCAATTCACAAAGAAACAATGAGATAAAATATACAACAACATCTAGACAATTTAGGATTATTGCCTGAAAGTGTTTGCAGAGATACTTTTATACCCCAAGCAGACTCCAGTTAATTTTTCCTCAGGTAGATGGCAAATGTTGGAGGTGTAATGGAGAAGAAAGCTATAACTGGGAATATATGTTCTCAGAGTTTAATGAAGCGTCAGGCTTTAAACTTCCTTAAGAACTTTCTGTTAGAAATACTGGGTGAGTAAATGAGTGCAACTAAGACAATGATTTTTTTTTTGTTCTGGGATACAGGATCTGAATTGCCTAGACATAGTAGGGTCTTCCTAAGTTTAATTCTGGTGGCTTCCAAAAAAGCAATTGCTAGAAAATGGAAATCAAAATTAAACCAACATATTGTAGCAGAGATTAAAAGAACAAGTGAGATCCTTAAAAATGGTATAAGTAAATTACATAAAAATGGAAATTGTGGGAATGACACATGCAGGAAAATGTTTTACATGAGGACTGAGATTTAAGAGAAGGCAGGAGGAACAATTTATTTAATGGTGCTTTGATTATATGGCATATGAAAGTATATGTCCTGTATATGTTTGTAAATGTGAACTTGTTAATATGGTTTGATTACTTTTAAATAAATGTAAGTTTCCCTATGTCACAAGTGATAATTCAATAAAGTTGTTTAAAATAACAAGATTTGCAATTAAAACATCCTATATGGCATACTTTGAACTCTTCAGCCCTTTCAGGAAAAGGTTAGCCTGACTGTACATAGTGCAGTAAGGCTAAGAAACATAGCGTGAAGGGTGCCAGACTAATGCAGTTGAAAGCTGTGTACTTCCATTTCCCCTAAGTTATAGGTGCTGTTCAGTGCCAGGAAATGTGCAAATGCTGAGCAGACAGACTGATGACACAGAAGGAGAAAGAGACATAGATGGGGAGATGGAGGCAGGGACTAAGTAGATTATGACAGATACAGGATAATGTTGGCTCAAAACAATGTGTAGGCAACAGCTTCAAATAAAATAGTCTGACAAAAACAGACTATAGTAGTTGATACAGTTCTAGGTTAGAACCCTTGAAAGTAGGCAAAATCTGTCTATAGACCTGAACATTATCTTAGCACACCACAAAAAAACCCTCTTAATTCACACACTTTAAATCACATAATTCAAGGGACATTGACATCTTACTAAATCAGAAGGGGTGAAATAAGACAGCGGGATGGGGTGAGAAATTCCAAGAGTTTTGTTTATGAGACATTCGGGACCACCTTTGTGGGGGTGTTACTCTTAGCTTCTCCTCATTATTACTCTTGTCATGCTCTATAAAATAAAGTGTCTGCTACAGGAAGCAAGAAGGGGTAGGAGAGTAGAAACAAGAT